>NC_133757.1:58461500-58799500 GCF_036562045.2 Rhinolophus sinicus
TCCAGGATAGAGGTTAATATACAAAAGTCAATTGTTTTCCTATATACCACCAATGAACAATTGGAATTTGAAATTAAAAACACTATACCATTTATATTAGTACACCAAATTAAACAATTAGGTTAAGTCTCACAAAATATGTACAGGATCTATATAAGGAAAACAATAACACTGAAATAAAGAAATCAAAGAAGGTTTAAATAAATGGAGACATATTCCATGTTTGTGGATAGGAAGACTCAATATGTTAAGTTCTTCCCAACAGAAACAACATAATCCCAATCAAAATCCCAGCAAATTATTTTGTAGATATTGACAACTGATTCTAAAGTTCATATGGACAAACAGAAAACCAAGAATAGTGGTCAGGGGACTGTCACTATTCCACTTCAAGATTTACTGTAAAGCTATAGCAATCTTTACAGTGAAAAAAAAGATTTTACTGTAAAGCTGGTAATGGTGAAACAATAGACAAATAGATCAGTAGAACAGAATAGGGAGCTCAGAAATAGACCCATAGAAATAGAATCAATTGATCTTTGCAAAAGAGCAAAGATAATTCAGTGGAGAAAAAATAGTCTGTTTAACAGATGGTGCTGAAACAACTGGACACACACACACACACACACACACGAATCTAGACATGGACCTTACACCTTTCACACAAATTAAGTCCAAATGAATCATCTACTTGAATGTAAAACACAAATCTCTAGAAAATAACATAGAGGAACACCTAGGTGACCTTGGGTTTGGTAATGGGTTTTTAAATGCAACATTAAAAACATGACCCATAAGATAAAAAATTGATAAGTTAGACTTCATTAAAATTAAAAAAATTCACTCTATGAAAGACACACTTCAGGGGGAAAAAAGACAAGCCACAGAGTGAGAGAAAATATTTACAAAATACCTATCTGATAACATACTTACCCAAACTCAACAATAAGAAAACAAGCAACCCAATAAAAACATGGGCAAAAGCTCTGGATACCTCACTAAAGAAAACATACAGAAGGAAAATAACCATATGAAAAGATACTCAATACCATATGCCATTAGGAAACTGCAAATTAAAACAACAATGATATACCATTATATACTTATTAGCATGGCTAAAATTCAAAATACTGAGAATATCAAATGTTGACAAGGATGTGAAACTACAGGACCTGTAACTCATTGCTGATGGGAATGTGAAATGGCATAGCCATTTTGGAAGACATTTTGGAAGATTTTACAAAGCTAAACAAGGGCTTACATACAAAGTAATCATGCACCTATGTATTTGACCATATGAGTTGAAAACTTATGTCCACACAAAAACCTACATATAAATATTTATTGCCCCAAATTTGAAGCAACCACGATGTCTTTAACTAGCTGACTTCAAAAACAAACTGAGGTGCATCCATATTATAGAAAACTAATAATAAAGATAAATGAGCTATCAAGCTATGAAAACACATGGAGAAATCTTAAACATATATTGCTAAATGAAAGAAGCCAGCCTGAAAAGGCTGCATTCTGGGTAATTCTAATAATATGAGATTCTGAAAAAGGCAAAACTATAGAGTCAAAAAAGTTCAGTGGTTGCCAAGGGTTGGGTGGGGATAAGTGATGAATAGGTAGAGCACAGAGGATTTTTAGGGCAGTAAAACTATTCTGTATGATGCGGACATGTGACATTATACATGTGTCAAAACCCATAGAAATATACAACACAAAAAATAAACTTTAATGTAAAGTATGTATTTTAGTTAATAATATCATTATTGGTTCATCAATTATAACAAATGTATCACACTAAGGAAAGATGCTAGTAATAGGGAACACTGGGTTGAGGGGTGATTGGGAGAGGGAGTTTATGGGAACTCTCTGTACTGCCTGCTCAATGTTTCTTTAAACCTAAAACAGCTCTAAAACTGAAGTCTATTTAAAAAAAGAAAATGTCATCTCAAATGATCCTCTGAAAATCTCTGGCAAATAAGGTTTATGATATCATATTACGGATGGCAACGCTGAACTAAAGCTCAAATATGAATCAGTAATAGAAGAAAAAGATGAAGTTCTGACTTGTATTGAAGTACCCATTTGAGTTATAATGTATCAGAAAGGGTCATCCAGTAAAGGATAAAAACCTAGTGGTATATGAACAACTATGTCCAGAGATTCTAGAGCTGGTCTGTACAATACGATTGCTATTAGCCACATTCTTATGGCCTGTTCTATCTAAGGTGATACCAGAATGCAGAGTTTAGCGAGATCGCTGGGGGGTATAGTTGGGAGGAAGAAACTTAGAAGACTGACAAGAACATAGATGAAGAACAAAGTTTTGAAAATTTAAGGGCATTTGTAATGTTCTGATTTTGCTATTTCTGTTAGTCCTCTCTAATTGCAGTATTTTTCAGTTCTGAAAATAATTTGAATTACATTCTTCTAAGGTATTTGTACACAATGTACGAGTATATTTTTGAGTCTCAAACGAAGACAAACATAGTCTCAAATTCTCTGGGACCAGATTCGAGGACTCCGTAGTCTTAACTAGTTCCTCAAGTGATGTTTACATACAGTTTAAAATTTCCCCTTTAGCTAGAGGAAAAAAAATAACCTTAAAATAAAAAGTGTACATTTATTTGTTTTAAAAGTCATTTTGGTGATGGAGGAGGGGAAGGTTGTCCACACATCGATAAGAATAGTAGCTGATATAGGCACTAATGAGATGAAATATGCCTGGGCCTAGTACCAGGGCCTAGTGTGTGTATATATATATATATATATATATATATATATATATATATATATATGTGTGTGTGTGTGTGTGTGGTTGTGGGGATGAATGTGGATCTATGAAACAAAGTGAAAATGGGCAAAAACCTTTGGAACTGCATGATAATATATTCCGTTGGGTTATCTGGCATTTCTTTATAATGCATTATTTTTCACATTGACTTCTACACTCATAATGTAGAGGAAAAACAGGCAAGAACTGTGTTTTAATCACTGCTTTATCTCTTCAAATGTAGGTAATAGTGGCCCCATCATTTAAGCTCACTAAATGTCACCTTCAAATGTCAAATCAGTATGGGATGAGCTTCCCTATCTCACTGGGTTAGACCATTGAATTCAAGTTAAGTAATCAGTAGAACACCATATTAAGAAGCATAATGTGATAGCTGAATATAAGCTTTCATGATATTTTAAGTGCTAGAATGATGTCTTGAGTTGGGAAATAGCAACAGGATTTGAAAGATGATGGAAAGTAAATTTTCATGTTCTTTCCATCCTTTCATGCCAGCATCTTTGGCTTTGTTGATGAACTTCTCGCTTAATGGCCACATTATAGGGAATCAAATTATGTCTGTAATTAACTCAGACTTAATAATGCAATCAAATCATCTGCCTCCATTCCTAATTACCATTTTCCCCAAGGGAATGACCCTACCATGTCACAGTGCCTTCAGTACAGTGGAGTAAATGAAGCCTGGAGGAGGCATCCTACACTTACTTTTCTTCCCACCATTTTCATGTGTCTACAGCTTTCTAAGAATTCAATAAAAAGCATCTATTCAGCACTTCTTGCTTGCAGAACTGTGGTTTTCATCTAAATGACCCATGAAGCTGTTCTACATTAAATGCTCTCTTGTGTAGAATCTGTTAGAGGACACCTTATGAGACCATTTACACAATAATTATTTCTAGTCAGGTGTAAATGGTAACCTCTTGTCTACTTCAAGGAACTATTGTGGACTTCATTTTACTCCTACAACCACCTTCAGGTGTCACCTCACCCCTCAACATGCATGTGTCCTGGAAGAGTTGATACCTCAGTATCTGGATACCTTATAGTAATAAAATCTTAGAGACTCATGATCATCTTTGGAGCAAGAAAAAACTGGTGTTCCCAGATAGGAGCCTGCTAGAATTTGCTTGCTATTGTAGGTCAGGTGGTGTTCCCAATTATTTTTCGTATGTACTAGCATTGATCCTCCTTGGGGCACATGGCAGACAGTAAGTATTTTCTATGACAGTCTTCCTCACTAGGATGAATTATGTCCTCAGAATCCTCACGACTATGTTCTAGTCAGCCACTAATAGCCAATCACAGTTGGCATGAGAGGTGAAACGTTTTCACCATTTGGACTGTGGAAATATATAGGTTTTAGAATCAGGCAAATCTCTTATAAATAATGGCTTTGAATACCTTATATAACTACTCTTATTTCTAAGATAGGATAATAATATCTACAACGTAATGCTTTTGTGAGGAGTTGATGAGTACATGAGCGTGTGCGCACGTGCACACACACACACACACACACACAGATTCACACAGTGAACCAAGTGTAAGTAGTGACTCAGATGTTATTTCATTTTAACTATACGTATCAGCAGGACACTCTGATGTCAGTACGTCACTGGGGAAGAAGAGGCCCAGCCAACGGCCTAACTTGTCTTCTACAAGTTCCTAACATTCTCAGGGAAATCAGGCCCTGGTGTCAGTCACTGTGACAGTTACCAAATGCAATCTTACTTTTAAGATATTATCCATTCTATTTAAGGATAAAGAGGCAACACCATTTTTTAAAATGAATGTTTCCTTGGTAAATGACTCAATTCCCAGGGCCTAAAGAAAAGTAACACAGTAGATAAAACCCAGGCTCTATACAAGAGCAATAGACACAATACCATAAGAAAATGAGACAAATCCAAAATGTGAGAAATTCAACAAAACAACTGGCCTGAATGTTTCAAAAAGTCAATATTGTGAGAAAAGAAAAGAGATGGGGAAATAGTTCTATTTCAAAATAGACTAAGGAGACATACAGATCTAATGTAATGTATGAACATTGATTGTATCTTGATTAAAAAACAGCTCTCTACAAATATTTTTGAGGGCAATTGGGAAAATTTGGATATGGACTGGATGTTAGCTGATGTGATATAGTCTTAATTTTCTTAGGTATGTTACTAGCATCATCGTTACCTGTAGGAGAAGACCCCTGTATTTAGAGGTGAAATGTTATTATGCCTAAAACTTATTTTCAACTTACTCAACAGAAATACACAAAACAACTTGCAGTGGGTATATGGATGTTCATTGTTACTATTCTTTCAACTACTTGTGTTTGAAATTTCTCATAGCAACAAATTGAAAAAAAAAATAGAATATTTGAGTTATACTGCCCAACTCTGAATGCTAGATTCATATCTTCTTAGGTTCATGGATTTTGGCAAGCAAATTCACCATTTTGTGCCTCTAATTCATCATCTGTAAATGTGGAAATAATAACGATGCCTTCCTCAGATCATTAGTGTAAATATTAACGTTCTAATGCAGATGTAGTTCTTAGGACAGTGCCTTACAGTGAGTGCTCAAGAAATGTTAGCACTAACTACAACACAGAGAAAAGCTGCAGGTGTTCTGATCTAGAGTGGGAAGGTAGACACTGTGCATTGTAAATATCACACTTTCCTCATCTTCTCTACCCTGTCCACCCTAACACCCAAGCAATTATGACATCCACCACAAACATCTACATTATTCAAAATTTGTTATTATTGCCTTGATTAAATTCAATTCCAACTCTCCTATTTATTAAAGGACCTTCCCCATCCACATGAGGCTGTAGAATCACAGCACCTTTGTTACTGAGATTGGCAACAATCTCCCAGGCCCACACATCAGCTATGTTACCTTTTCCTCTGTTTCCTACATCTTCTTTGTTTTTTATCCCTAGTGTTTTTCATTGTATTGGGAATTCAACTATGTATTTGAAATTTTCTTGTAGTTTATAAGCTTTCAGGGTGTTTGTAGAGAAAGCTTATTTCACCTTTCACGTTGCCAGAAATGGAATCTAGTGGGCATTACATGGAAAAAAAACAAAAACAAAACTTTTCTTATATCTCCTTACCTGGACCTGAAAGATAAAAACAGGGACTCAGTGTGTATGTAACCAAAGTCATATCAAGTCCTAAAACAGGATAAACCAAAAGCGTTTGCTCCCAAAAGAATAGGAATATTAAGGAAAATGTTCCTGGCATTGGGAAAATATCTATTAATTGAAAAGAAGTATAGAGGTAAAAATTGGGGAGTTATCAAATTATGAACCATAGAAAAGACCACGAGGATAGATAAAATTAGCCTGGGAAAACCATCTAGAGTGAAAGGAGAAGAAAACATGGGGATAACTTTGGAAAATCCTAAATTTAAGTGACAAAAGGAGCAGCTACTATAGAGCTTAAAAAGAAAAAATAAATAGTTTAACTATAGAAGTTAAAAAGAAAAATATATATGTACACATAACACATACACACATACATGTATACTTGTATACATATACATATAAATATATATTGAATTGTCACCAATTCAGCACCAAGAGGAGTACCCAAGTTGGTGAGGGGAGAGAGACTTTATTCACTGCAAACAGCTCAACTGTGAAACAGTACAGCTATAGAACAGCTCAATTGCCACATAGCACAACTGTGATGCAGCCTGGGCAAGGCAGCCCCAATTTTAAAGGCTCTGGTCCAGTGAGACAGCTACACTCTGGACTGCAGGTCAGCCAATGTTGCAGCTCAGCTAATATTGCAGTTCTAGCTGGGGAAACACAACCTGAGATAGAAACTGACAGTACGTTCCACCAAGGCAGAGAGGATGCTGGCTTACATAAAGAATAGTGCCTGCCCTCGGTCCCTGATTGGTGTGTCCTCATGAAAACTAAGACTCCAAATCCTCACAGTTTGAGTGTTCTAAAAAGCACTATCCTGATTGTTTGGAACAGAGCCACTCTGATTGGTCAGTGAAGATGCTAATGAGGATATAGCTGCACAATTCTGATTGGATGAAGAATATCTCAGTCCTATTGGTTGAAATACAATCCTAGGAGCTCTCTTATAAGGGACTCAGACAGCAGGAGCACAGTGCAGGAAGCTTGGTGGCTCAGTCTGTGGCTTTTCCCTAAAATGCAACGTGCATGATGGGCCTCTGCAAACACTGGCTGCTAGATTTTGGTGATGAATTTGGTTCTGATTAACCACAGAGAGTCTCTCTTGGCAGGTTTATTCTCAGCATCAACAATATACACATACATATAGAGTAAACCTTAATATAAAACAGAAAATTTAAAGTTAAAGCCAAAAATGTCTTATTTTTCATAAAAGAGGGATACCGAACATTTTCAAATGGAAAAGAGAGATTACTAAAATGAAATCTGAGAAGCAGTCATTGGATTTAATCAATGGGGACTAATTGATAACCTTGTGCAGAAGCATCTCAGTAGACTGATTGATAGAATTAAGAAAATGTACTGGATTGATGTGAGTAGAAATACAATGTTACAAAAATGGTGGAGTTCATCATACCTGTTCTTTCCAATAATCCAGAAACAACTATACAAATCTTATTGTATATCACATTTGGATTGTACAAACACCTCAAAAATCAATGTACTAGAAATCAGTCATTCTTACTCTGCCTTTCGCCCCCACCAAATTTCCCTCCTCTAAAATTCCATATCTTAGTTAATATCACTACTTTATGTTGTTTTTCATGTAAAAGCTGTGTAAAAGTGAGAGTAGATAGTGAAGGTTGGAAAGCCTCTAAAGCCGTCACTCATGCTGATTTTGGTTTTGTGAGGTCAATGCCACAAGCTACAATTTCGCAAAAGTCTTAAGATACACGTCTAAAAATATTCCTGGAATGTTACTTTTGACATGTACAGAAAAACGTATTTACTAGGGTGTCTATTGTGGAATTGGAAACCAATCCAAATATTTATCTAAAAGGGAATGTCTCTATAAGGTGAGGTATAACCATTCTACTGGGATATTATGCAGTAGTGTAAAAGGATGAAAAAGCTCTGTCTATATTGATATGAAAAGGGATCTTCATTAAAAGACAATGTTGTGATAGAAAGTGTGTACCACTTATATATTCTCTTGGTTATAAAGGGAAAATACACAGGTGTACGTGTCAAGAAGGATACCCACGCTGTGTGTGAGTGTTGAGGAAAGAAGGTGGCAAGTGCTGAGATAAGCTTCTCCAACCACTGCCAAATTTCATATCAGGAGATAAAGTTGCTTGCTTAACAAGGAACCCGCTCAATTATCTGCATCTGTAATAATACAAATAATTATAAAGTCACTTGAGTGATGTGTTCTCTTTATTTTTTCCTCTCTCCTAGAGTTTAATATTATGTCTCCCTCCCAACTTCCTTTTTTAGGATAGCTTTTTGGTAGTTGTTAATGACTCTTGCTTTAAGTAAATATGTGTAATATAATAAAACTAGGCTTGGAGTTTAAAATTTTTCTTTCAGCAAAGTAATTAATTATAAAAATAGTGACTCCAGTCCGACTGCATTAGAACTTAATCATACTGATATACGCACTGTGTTGAATCAAAACTCAAGTTGAAGATTCTGAGAAATCATGGAGAGTAAAAAGTCAACTTGAATAAATGTTAATATCTTATTTATTCTAAAAGATAACCATTTATAGAACCTCAAAAAATTAGTCTCAAAAGTAAACGGGAGCTTAAAAACTGTCCACACTAGCTTCATATAAGGTCTGACTTCCTTCTAATATATGTTGACCAACCATAAAACAGAACATTCTTTCTCCATTTCTAAACAAATGATAGATGAGAATTTATTAAGTCATCACTAAGATATAATATTTGAATGTCTGATGGTTAGTAATGGCAGTATGTAATCATCGTATGTTGTGTATTTGTTTAATAAGATTTCAAATATACTTGTTTATGACTTAAGAAGTTTCCACTCACTTGTTACTGACAAAGACAAAAAATATTTGTTTTAGAAATAAAGTTCTTTTGATATAAGAATAAAGTAAGTTGTGTCAGGATGTTGTCATCTCATCTGCTGTCATTGATAAGCACACAGCATGTGGAGAAGAAAATATGGCCAGGAAACACTTAGCGTTTAAGTACTGAGAGTTTGTGAGGACCATTCAAGAGTTTTGGTCCTGGCAAGGCACACTTTGCTGACCTAAATAGCTCTCTGAAGATTTTGAGACACGTGCTCCTGCTGTGGCCAAGGTGACTCCAGTGGCAGTGGTCCTAAGCTGTGCAAAGGTCCCTGGAGTGATAACCCTTGGAGCAGACTACCCTGCCAGCTACCACCAGTGCCTTCATTCCCTAGCAACGGGCTCTAACAACAAGGGACTTTCATTTTGCTCTGGCAGCTGGAAGTCAGCTCACAGTTGGTTAAGCTGTCTCTCCCACGAAACCAAACTCATAAAAAAAGTACACCTCAGTTAAATTTGGGCTTTTTTCCCTTTTATCTCTCCTTGCCTGGAACAATAGTGTAATCCGTCAATCATTGCTTTGGAGTGTGTTAGTTCTTTATTAGCTTATTAAGAGACATGATCCTGTACTCTACTGGCTTATGAAATTATTATAATTCCCACAGCTAACCTGTGCTCAACAAATTGCTAGCAAAGACAGAATCAGTCTCTGAGTATAACTTTGCTGCCTTCCCAGAACAAAACATTGAACAGACATGAAATTTGCACAGGGAGGGATTAATACATATAGAAACATATTTGAAAGATGTATATGGTGAAGATAGATTAGAATGTATTAAAACTGTAAGATTAGAGAGTCTTTCTAAACATTACATTAATACAAATTAATGACTTACATTCATCCTGATAAAAAAAAAGTGAACACCATGTTTTATTTAGTGTATAATTGAATCTAATGCACACACTTAACTTAGTCCTCTCTTATGTTCTTCAATGATCTGTTTACTGGATTCTAATAAGAAAAACAACGAATGAATGAGACGTGGGGGAGGCCATAATGTTGGCAAATATCTCTGAAGTACTAGGCTACACAAAGTACTTAAAAGTACTTTAAGGGATGGTAATCTAGTTTATATTCAATTTATTTCATTTTCCTTCAAAGCCCTGAGGAACATACTCCATTTGTTGCACAAAAGCCAATTACAGTAATGGGCTGTTCATAAGAGTTTCCAGTTTTCAGAATTAGTTTTTACTATTTAACAGTAAATTTTTGGATGGCTATGAGGCTAATCATTTCTAATTCTTCAGTAAGTATGTTTATATGACCGACATAAATACTACACCATTCTCTTAGTATTCAGTGTAGACTAACATGAACGAATTATCAGAAAAAGAAAAGAAAATAAAAAAACCTTGGTTTATCATGAAAACAGAATCACAAAGAATAATTTCACGGCAACAAAGTCTCCCTGGCAGGAATATAAATTGTTCATATAAAATGCTTTTGTAACATTCCCATTGGAAAACAACTCTACTTTAAAGCTAGTTCACACAGTCAAAAAACATGGTCCAATGATAAATTCTTAGCTCCACAGCAACCTTTTTACTTCTTTAAATGAAACTCATTTAGAAGTGTTAAGTGGAGCTGCTCTGGTTAAAAAGCAATGGGGAGGTTTCTAGAAGTTTGCCCTTAGGTCTTGCCCTTGCATCTTCCTGAGAGATGCTCCTCATTAGCTCTCTGCCCTGGGGCAAGTTATTCTCTTTTCTGGCTTCAGTTTTCCTGTCTATAAAAGAAGGCAATCTTCCCTCTCTCAGAAGCTTGTTGAACAGATGGAACTGTTCAATGCGGAAAAGTCAACCAATATATGTCCAATCGATGTTCATTCAATGTTACTTTCTTATCCTTAAGCCTGAGACCCTGAAGCCCTAGATAAAGAAGATATTTTACTTTCTGGACCACTTATTTCTTGCCCTGGTCTTTGGGCCATAATGTTACATCATGATCTAATCAAATGAAGCGTTCAGGCATTATTTGGCCTTTGAAGGTTTTTTTGTTTTTATTTTTTTTACCAAGATTTTTAAAATTAAGTTTATTGGGGTGACAATGGTTAATAAAATTACATAGATTTCAAGTGTACAATTCTATAATACATCATTTATATATCACATTGTGTTATATATCACACAGTCTTATCACTGTGTCACATAACACATAGTATGCATCACAGAGTCAGTTCTTCCATCACCATATATTGACCCCCTTTACCCTAATCTACCACCCCCCTCTCACCTTACCCTCTGGAAACCACCAAACTGTTGTCTGTGTCTATGAGTGTTTGTTCTTTATTTGTCTTGTTCCTTTGTTGTTTTCAGCTTTATATCCCAAATTCCATAGTATTTCTCAGTGGGGGCACTATGGGCATTTGAGGTGGGAAAATTGTGTAGGGCTGTCCCAAACATATAGGATGTTGGCATATCTAAATGCTTCCTACTAAGTGCCAAAAGCAAATCAGTCATTATAACAACCCAAAACAAGGAAATCAACAGAATACATCTACGCATTTCCAGTCACCCAGTTTCCTCTACAAAGAGCCTCTGGACCCTTCAAAATCCTACAATAGTTCTTTCTACTTTATGTGTGTGATCTCACACAATTGAATAAAATACATTTATTATCTAGTTTATGGGCTAGGTTCAACTTAAAGTTTATTTAAGATAAACTCAACTTCTTCACTTATTGTTATAAGCAACATTTGGTCCAGGTTATCTAGAAGGTACACGAACATGCAGGCACCATCAACACTTCAAGCTGTTGGTAGGTAATTAGCTTTGAGAATTAAAAAACAAAACAAAACAAAAAATACATGACCTGCACCTGGAAGCAAGCTGTAAGTTCCTCTCATGCTTAAAGGATGTGATCTATCCCTATGTGGAAAGCTTCAAAACCAGAAACAGAATCCTCACTATCCACAAGCCCCTTTGGATAGACTGTCAAATTTATCTAATTAGCTTTTATGATTAGAATATAACCGGAACCATTTTAATATTTCTGTGACTAAATGTCATCCTTCTCACATCCCAAATAACCCTGTACTTCATTTTATTTAAGGGGTATCTCCTTTTTTTATTTTTTGCGCTAAATTTCTCAATCCCAATAGTTAGATGTTAGAATAAATTAGATGTTTGGCTTTTCAGATTGAGTAGTTTGTGATTTCCTTTAACAGTTTCCTCCTCTGCCCTATGGATGACTTTTGTGTTTTTCTGTTTTAAAGTCTAAGTGGCCTATTTGCTATTGGCTAATTTTCTATTTCTGATCTTGAGGCACCTCTAATTCTCAGCTGATTTTCAGTGCAGATGACTGACAAACTTCTCTGAAAGAAATATATAAAAACAACTCCCTGACTCAGTTTACCAGCTCTGCCACCTCCCTTTGTTGTCTCTGAACACATATGGTCCCTATCCACCAGGCAGTTGGTATTCCTGAACTGAACTCTTCATAGTAGGATAACCACGTCTTCACATACCTTGGCAATCACAATGGAAATTTTCACCTATAAGATGTGGCTAGTCGGTGTGTGGAAACTTTTTTGTGCCTGCACTTGACAGTAGATCTGCCTCTCTCCCTAGTTACTCCAAATCAGAAACTGTACAGTCACACTCTGGAGAAGCAGCTTAGCCACAGCCCAACTGCCGGAGGCAATCACTAAGCAGCTGTCAGAAAGAACCACAAGTGCTTTCTCTTTGTTGTTTTGGTGACAGTGGCTGCTGTCTGATTTGGCTTCTGCTAACAAACAGAGCCACTGAGAGCTTTTCAACACATCTCCAAACCCTCACAAATGAGTCTCTGCAGGCTCGAGTAGGATGAGCTCCTCCAGTCCCTAAGTCAGACAGAAAATAAGGGAGCCCTGTGGCTGTCATGCTGGTCCAGCAATCCCAGGGACCCAGAGAATGGCACCCCTTTCCTCCTTCACTGGCTCCCCACATCCCAAAGAAAAAAAGTGGAACTATTATTAAGATAAAGGAAGGTGAACAGGCAAAAAATAAATAAATAAATAAAAAATCCTAACACATAGGATATGTTACATAATCCCTAACATGGGTTATGACAGGGTCACTTACAAATTTCCCTGCCCACAGTGATTCATGCTCAGATAAACAGTTGATAACTGTTCACAAGAGACATTTTGTGGACTTTTGCATCAACCACAGGGGGAAAAATACCAACAGGCCTGCTGTCATTGTCCAGGTGCTTATGTTCTATGGGCCTTAATTAATTTCCTGTTTGCTTCAATTGTCCTATTCTTCATGAGAGTGTTTTGTTTGTTTATTTTTTAAATCAGAGAATTTGATGTCAATCCATCTGAACACCAGCAAATGAAATAAACCCCAAGATCCCTGGGTAAAAGTGGAACTCAGTATTGTCTTTTCAGCTATTTAAATAACTGCTCCCCTCACCCAAAGAGCCTGCCACACAAAATGCAGCTCATTGCCCCACACAAGCAGGTCCTTGGAGTTTGGGTGGGTGTTGCTGATACTACTCTCAAGATAGGAAGCCAAGGATCGGAGGAGGGCATGATTCAGTGTTTGCTCCAAATACAGCATTCCGATTGTCCTGGTCTGTGCAGATAGTAGCAATACAGCCTGCATTCTTAGGGCCCAGGGACAATGACTGTTCCGTATCTAACAAGAGTCAATGGAGTTAGTGCCTGACAATCCAGACCCGTTTTGATATCAGACCTCTAGGGTTTGAGTACTGCTCACCCTCCGGCTATTCCTTGGACCAGAATACCTAGCTCCTAATCTAGTGTCTTCATTCTCCAGATTCTTCAATGATTATTTACCCTTCCTGATTTTAGCAGTATTCATTGTCAGACTAAGGGTAACATTCCCTTAAGCCTGCCCTCCTCAAGCCTGTAGCATCTGGCTGGGCAGCCCTGATGGGGCATATTTCAGCTATGCATTCTCATCTTGAACAATTATTGTGCAGAGAGATGTGTGATATCTCACATATGTATGTGAAGCTACTGAGCTTACATTTAGAGAGGTTTTGAACAAGATTCCTAGCAGGATGAAGACTTTTTATTAAATCATCAACATTCTCAGTCTTGTTTCCCCCCTTGTTAGCAAAAGATTATGTATGGAAAATGGAAAAGGAAAGAAATATAAACTATATATTTATCCATAGATACACAAAATATTTGTACTATACCTGAATTTGTTCACTTTTATTCCTGTTCCAAGACTTGGCACTGTGCATGAGAGACAAAAATGTACCTTGAAAGACCTACTCTAGGTTTCTAACAGACCCTACCCATTTCTGTGTGAAAAATTACTGTATCATACTGCCTTTGGTTGAGGCTTTGTTCTACAGACTATTTATGAAAATACTATTTCATGCTCTAATGTTTCAAAAGTAGGTTGTGTTTTTCTTATATTATTCCTGGATCATCTTTTCATTATTGACCAAATTGTAATTATTTGTAATTTAAAATTTACATGAAGCTGAGTCCTATTGGAAACAAACTGACTGAAACTCTAAATTATATGCAATTGTTAATTAGAGTAACACTGAAGAACCAGTTTGTAAAGTTCACATAATTTCTATTGCTATCTTTTTAATGGTTTATGGAATATATTAAGAAAATATTTTAATTTATTGCCATGACATTTTATAAAATACATAACGATGAGGCAGAAAAGGGTTAATAAAAGTGTACCTAAAGGGGGACTGCCTAGGCCTGCATCCCCTCCCCAAGAACAGCCCTAAGATGTCTAGACCCTCATAAAAAGATGAGATAAGACCCAACTGGTTTTAACTGGTTCTTGACACATGCGCAAACTGCAAATACCTGCCCGTTAGTTGAACTCTAGCCTAATTATAATGCAATTAGAATGGAATGAACATTAAGACTCGGCCCCCCCATGGGTTCTTCAGTATGCATTCTGGGTAAGAGCATGCACAGAAACTAGTTATATAACTAACATATGTCAATCAAATGACGTCAGTCTATACGTCACATCTCCTGCCATAAGGAAATTTGCCTACACTCTCCTATATAATATAAAGCGAACCTAAAGTTAGGTGCAGTCCTCTGCCCTGGCAACACCTAGGCCGGCTTCTTTCTTCTTGAATAACTTACTTCCTTGCTCTCCTCATTTCAGGCTGAGTCTGTGAATTCTTTTCAACTTTTGCTAATGACCAGGGGTTAATTCCAATGACACAACACATAACACAAAAAAGGAAAATGTTAATTGTGTGTATAATATAAAGTTTTACAAATTTTAAGGGACTGAAATGAAAGGAAAGCTAAAATATCACTATTTTTCAATTTAATGAATGGTTTCCAGCACATAATATTTTAAAACAATTTTTAAAATCCATCTAAATTAGGCTATGTGTGTGTGCATATGTGTTGTTTTGCCTCTGGCTACACTTCCAAAACTTAACATTTTTCTGGAATATTCTCTCTAAGCAGCTATTGAAAATTAACCCCATAAACTATTCATTCTCACAGGTAACATGTTGTTCCTAAAACAACAGAAAAGATAGCTCTATGCTAAATACTCCGAACTCCACAGCTTTATTAACTTTGACTTCCTCCATAATCCCCCTAATTTCATCTCATTAGTTCTAATTTTGTTGCCATATACAATGCTACCCACTTCCACCCACTTGTTGTTTATATCCACCTAATATTTTGGATTCTTTAACAGGTTCCTCCTTCAATTGATTCTTAGGCAAACATTCATTTTGATAATCCTAAGTGTTGCTCATAAGTCATTTCCTACTAAATTAGCTAATGCCTTATTTTTTTTGGACACTGAAACACTGAAGGTATTAATTGCTACATATATTTTTGATAGATAGTGCAGCATTAGCTTTCTTATCCTAAAATAGAGAAAACAGTCCCTATTTTGCAAGCTTTTTAGATTGCAATTGGATGCAATAATACATATGAAAGAACTCTGTAAACTAAATACCACCACCACAAACAGTGCAAAATACTATTATTTATTAATCATTATGATTATTCTTATTTCTGATAGAAATTTAAAGTATAGACAAGAAAGATCTGTTTTCTTGAATGTTAAAAACTTCTATCAACCCCTAATCTTAGTGTAAGCCACTCCAATGTGGTTGTCCGAAGCCATATGAAAAGATAATCAAGTTGGGTAAATAACTGTGCAGTTATTACAACTTGACATTTTGGCCCAGTCCTCAGTGCTATCTCCTGCTTGTTGAGCTGATTTGTACCATCTGTTAACACTGAAGAACATATTTCCTCTCTAGCAGCCTAAAAGAATACTTATGCACTTATCGCAGTACTCCTTTGTACTGCTTGTGTTCCTGTTACGTTTCTTACATAAAGGACGATACTCAAATTACCTAATTTCAAGAAAATATAAATCAACTGTAAGCAAGAATGTGCTGTATTGGAGAAAAGATAATGAAACAGAAGAAAATCCCAAAAGAAAAATCTTGGCAAATATGATAAATTAACTTTTGACAAGGTAGCAAATTCAATACAATGCAGAAAGGATAGTCTTTTCAACTAATGGTGCTGCAACAATTTAACATTCAGAAGCAAAAAAAGAAAAATCATTTAATCAATCAATAAATCTCATCGTTTGTGGTAAATTATATTTCGACAAGTGCGGCAAGACAATTCAATCAGGAAAGGATATCTTTTTTCACAAATGTCACTGAGCACTGAAACTACTTTGCATCCACAGGCGCAAGAATGAATCTGGATCCCTTCCTTACACCACACACACAATATAATGCAAAATTGATCATAGATCTAAGTGTAAGATCTGAAACTTTAAAACTCTTAGAAAAAAATATAGCAGTGAAATCTGCTTTGTGTTAGGCGATGGTTTCTTTTTTCATGACATCAAAAGTACAAGTGACCAAAGGAGAAAACGATATTTGGACTTCATCAAATCTAAAGTACATGATGTACTTCAAAGTACATCAAGGAGGACATAAAAAGACAACCCACAGAATGAAAGAAAATATTTGCAAGTCATATCTGAGAGAATCATGTACCCAGAATATACGAGTATAAAGAAGAATTCTTACAATTCAATAACAAAAGAAGAAATAATCAAATTTAAAAATGGGCAAAGGTTCTGAATAGAATTTTCCAAAGGTATATAGAAATCCCCAATTAGCACATGAAAGATTTGTAACGAAGCAAATCAAAACCACAATAAAATACCAATTTATACAATCTAAGGTGACTATAATCAAAAGGCTTAATAATAAAAGTACTGGCAGTGTAGGGATGATTTTTTCCTGCAGGCCCCCGCTAAGAGCTCCATCTCCACTTATTGGAGCTGTCTTCAGTGGGCCCAGCAAGCCCCCGCTAAGAGCTCCATCCCCTTATCGGAGCTGTCTCCCACAGGCACTATGGTTAGAGGCCTCCCTGTCAAAACAATGTTTAGCGATCACAGCTGCTAGGGACGGACCTCCCCAGCACCTTGGCCAGGTTTTCCCCCAACTCGGAGGCCTAACCCTATAAAACAAAGCGCCCAACCCCAGTAAGTGCTCAGTTATTTGGGAACAATCCTGCTGAGCTCTCTGGCGTAATAAAGCTGTGTTCTCCCTGATCTCTGCATGCCACTTGAGTCTCTCGGTCCTTGTCATTTTTCCGCAACAGCAGAAATATGGAGAACTTAGAACACTCAAATATTGTTAATGGGGATGTAAAATGGTACAGCCACTTTGTAAAATAATTTGTCAGTTCCTCAAAATCTTAAACATAGTGTTACCACATGATACAGCAAATCCACTCCTAGGTACATACCCAAGTAAAATAAAAACATACATCCAAACAAAAACTTGTATGCTAATGTTCATAGTAGCATTATGTGCAATAGCCCCCACATCAAAACAATTCAAATGTCCATCAACCGACAAATGCATGCAGAAAATCTAGTAAATCCATCCAACAGAATGTTATTTGGCAATAAAAATAATGGATTACTGATACATGCCACAACATGGACACGCTTTGACAACATCATGCTAAGCGAAAAACCTACACACAAAATACCACGTATTGTGTATATCAATTTATATGTAATTGCCAGAACATAAATCTTTACATACAAATTACTGGTTGCCTAGGGATCCAATAGGAGAAATTGGCAGTGACTGCCAGTGAGCATAGAATTTTCAAAATGGGGTAACCAACTTGTTAAAAAATTAGTTTTTGATGATGACTCACATCTCTATAAATATACTATAAAAGCATTTTGTACACTTTAAATTGGTGAACTATTGGGTAATTGAATTATATCTAAATAAGCTGTTTAAAAAGAAGTTGATATTAACTTTGCAAAATAATCCATATTGGGAGGTTATATATATCACTAGTACCTAAATAGTAGTATGTGCTGCTTAAATGTGTACATAGAATTTGGAAAAAAAAAATATTAGAACTACCTAATGTTAAAACTCTGTGACTCTTTCACCTTGTATTATTGCTGGGGACAGTTTTCTAGATAGAAACTGCATTTCCCAACTTTCTGGTATGTTCTTGTGATTAGTGCTAGTCAATACAGTCAACTGAAGTGATGTTTGCCACTTTAGGACAAGGATTTTATAAAGCAAGTATGCATATTCTTGTGCTCCATTTTGACTTCAGACAGTGGAAACAAAGCATTTGACTATTATATGCCCTCAAAAATTGTCTTGCATGGTTCTTCAATAAATAGTGCTGGGAGATTTGGAAAGTGACGTGCAAAAGAATGAAACTGGACTACTATCTGTCACCACGTACCAAAATTAATTCAAAATGGATAAAGGACTGAAACATAACACTTGACAATAAACTGCATAAAAGAAAACATAGGTGCTAAATTTATGAACCTTGGGTTCAAAGAGGATTTTATGAATTTGACCTCAATGGCAAGGGTAGTAAAAGCTAAAATAAATGAATGGGATTATATCAAACTAAAAAGCTTCTGCATAGTAAAATAAACCATCGACAAAATAAACAGGCAACCAGCCGAATGGGAGAAGATTTTTGCAAACAATGCCTCTGATAAGGGGCTAATATCAAAATATACAAAGAACTCACACAACTCAACAACAACAGAAAACAACAATCCAATTAAAAAATGGGCAGAGGACCTGAAGAGACATTTTTCCAAAGAGGATATACAGATGGCCAAAAGACATATGAAAAGATGCTCAACATCACTAATCATCAGAGAAATGCAAATAAAAACCACAATGAGATATCACCTCACCCCATTCAGAATGGCTATCATCAACAAGACAAATAGTAACAAGCGTTGGAGAGGCTGTGGAGAAAAAGAAACCCTCATACACTGTTGGTGGGAATGCAGACTGGTGCAGCCGCTATGGAAGGCAGTGTGGAGGTTCCTCAAAAAATTAATAGAATTAGCATATGACCCAGCAATACTTCTCCTGGGTATCTATCCAAAAAATCTGAAAACATCCGTAAAGATATATGTGCTCCAATGTTCACTGCAGCTTTATTTACTGTGGCCAAGACATGGAAACAACCAAAGTGTCCTTCAATAAATGATTGGATAAAGATGTAATATATACACAATGGAATACTATTCTGCCATAAGATGAAATAGTGCCTTTTGTGACTATATTGATGGATCTTGAGATTCTGTTAAGCGAAATAAGTCAGGAAAGAGTCGAGAACCATATGATTTCACTGATATGTGGGATATATAAAACTGAAAACAACAAAGGAATAAGACAAACAAACAAAGAAACAAAAACTGATAGACATAACAATAGTTTAGTGGTTACCAGAGGGTAAGGGGGTAGGGGGCTGGTAGATGAGGGTATCATATACCAGGATCAAATATATGGTGATGGAAGGAGGACTCTGTGTGAACACACAATGTAAAATATAGATGAATAGATAATGTATTACAGAATTGTACACTTGATACCTATGTAACTTTAGTAACCATTGTCACCTCAGGAAACTTTAAAAAAAAGATTTAAAAAATTGTCTCGCAGAAAAGCAACTGAAATTTTAAATTTTCTTTTTTTTTTTTTTAATATCAGCTATTGTTATCCTAACACAAGAGACAGTGATACATTACTAGGAGTAGTAAATGATGAGAACTTGGTAGTTTCTAATGAATTCATGGTAGCTTAGCCAAAGTAGTTTTTCTTCGTTTTAATGGATATATGGAATCAAAATCATGGATCACAAAAGAAAAAAGATGCACGGAAAACTACATTGGGCTTTCTTTGTTCACTTCTTCCTGTAAGGACACATGATAGATTATATACTTGCAAAACACATTGAAGTTAATCCCCAAAGTCTCCTAAAATGTTATCATATACTCCCCCAGATTTTTTATCTTGCTCATTTTCTTAGACAAAATTGTTCTAAGAATTTTCCTAAAACAAAAGAAACACTTCTAAAACAAGAAAACCAAATTTGCTCATTAGGTAATCATATTACAGAGATAACTTTTGACTTTTTACCATATATTTTCAAGGGAGTGTATGAAAGGAATTGCATGGATATTCTCTTTTGTTTAGCATTTTTCTCTAAATCAACAAACACATGACAATATTTCTGTTAAGAACAGAAAATTAATCTCTTAAGAGTGGTAGTATAAATCTTAGCAATTTTCTAATTCCAGAGTGTATCATGGTATCTCTTTTTCTTTTTTTGGTTGGAATAAAAACTTCCATTTTCCTTTAGAACTCACACATGGTGGGTCTGGATACTTGGTATGTGGTTAGTGTCATGTGTCTCATCTACATTACATGTACCCATTCATTTGCTTTTCTAAATATAAAGATGTCATACAGTCAAACTTTTACCAGTGTGGCTGCAAAGGATATAGCGCATGGCCCAACCTAAATAGTGGGTCCTGGGAATCACAAGATTTTCCTTTTCCTTGTTAGTCTTGGGCCAGTTCTGTTCTCCAGGGTCTCTGAGAGTTTTAAGAAAATCTTTAATCCTCTACAAATGAGTCCCTTAAGACTGAAGCAAGAAAGGTATGTGGATTCCCATGTCTTAAAGACAGGAAATAGGAAAACACGTATACCATGTTTCCCTGAAAATAAGACCTAGCCAGAAAATCAGCTCTAATGCGTCTTTTGGAGCAAAAATTAATATAAAACCCAGTCGTATTTTACTATAAGACCCGGTCTTTGTTTAATATAATATAATATAATATAATATAATATAATATAATATAATATAATATACCAAGTCTTACATTAATTTTTGCTCCAAAAGATGCATTAGAGCTGATTGTCCAGCTAGGTCTTATTTTTGGTGAAACACGGTACTTAAATGTTTGGACTCCACAATCTATGAACTGAGTAGGCATTAGACAGAGACTGAGGACTAATTTATTTTGAGGGTTGCAGTTTTCATGCAGTTCATCTGTTCAGTTAGAAAATCACTCAATCAAGAAGGAAAATATCCCATTTCTGTTGAACAAAGATAAAACAAATGACAGCTCTCTAGGACCTGGGAATTGTACCAGGAAATATGCTCATCATCATAATAGCACTTCTCAGCTGCGTATATGAAAATGGTTCGATACCCTTAGTAACTTTTAAAACACCATATGAAAAGAGTTTGTGATTTTTAAAAATAAAAGAAAATGAAAGAAAAATGAATAATAAAGAATGGCAGGGAAACTTAAAATGGTTCGAGTTGGTAAATTATATAAATAGCACTATGGAAACTTGAACAAGTAATATGAAAGAGATCCTTAAGTGAACAGAATCTTAAGGTGTTCTTCCATAATGTAGAGAAGAAAGGCAAAAGTTTACAGGAACAGAAAAGTTAAGAATTCAGGGCAACCCTGCAATCTACACATTACATGGGATCTTTGGAAGGCACCACAGAAATTAGAAAAGAAATGATCAAAACATAATAAAGTAGAAGTTAAAATAAAAGACAAAATTAGCACATTTTGATAAAATAAATTAAAAATGAACAAATATAAAAATAATGGTATTATTAGTACTAAATTAAATTAATATAGAAAAAATACATGTGTATGCAAATGATGTCAGGTTTCTGCTAACGTAACACAATTCAAACTCAACAGACTTGTTTGCAGGCTCAAAGACAAATGTCAAAGAAATATATATATATATATATATATATATATATATATATATATATATAGTTTTTTAATTAAAATACAATTCTGGTTCCAGTTTTGTTGGAATAGAAGATCTCACCAAACTGACTTAGGCAGAAAAAATCATGATAAAATCTGAACATATGTGATACAAACAGCAGGTATCTGAAGCCACTGGAGGAGAGTACACAGAAGTAGATGGAATCTTATAGGGTGTATACATTCACAGGTGAGAAGTTTTACAAATTGATTTCATGTTATCATGGTTTTTAGCTGGAGCCAAACCATTCAACATGGTGTGGGAAGCAACAAGGATGTCACTGAAAAAAAACACAGTCTTTTGGGCATGAATACTCATTACCTCCAAAGAGTAGAAGAATTCCAAAAGGCAAAGAGACAGTGAAGGGATCCTTTGATCCCATCTACTTTTATCTCTGAACCATATACATGCAGGAAATTCAAAGCAACTTAGCTAAAAACAAAAATTCTGAATTACGATAAGGAGGGTGGGGGGGGGGAGGGGGGGGGAGGGGGGTGGGGGGTGTGGGGTGGGAGATGAGGGTAAGGTGGATCGAATATATGGTGATGGAAGGAGAACTGACTCTGGGTGGTGAACACACAATGGGATTTATGGATGATGTAATACAGAATCGTACACCTGAAATCTATGTAATTTTACTAACAATTGTCACCCCAATAAATTTAATAAAATAAAATTTAAAAAAAAGAAAAATAAAAAAAATGTGTCATTTCCACAGGACAAAAATCACAGAATTCAGATTCCCCATGCTCAGGATACAATATAAAAGTTACCCAATGTACAAAGCATTACAAATTTGGAACATATTCTCAAGAGAAAAGAAAAATCAATTGAGACTGATCCTGAGATGATCCACATGTTGGCACCAGTAGCCAAGAATTTCAAAATGAAAATTACAACTACCTTTAATAAACAAAATATATACTTTCAATGAATAAAAAGGTAGAAAATCTCAGCACAAATAAAATTATATTTTAAAAGAACCAGTCATTCTAGAACTCAACAATGCAGTATCTACAATAACAGTCAAATATGAGTGGCATAGAAAAGAATATGAAAACTTGAAGATAGATCAACAGAAAATATTTAATGTCAATAGGTCTGAGGAGAAAAAAATATTTTAAAAAGTGAACAGAATCTAAAGTACCTGTTAGATGATATCAAATGCTTGAAATATGTGTAAAGTTCTGTAAAGAGTGTAGAGAGAAAATGGTGCAGAAAAATATTTGGAAAATAATGTCTGAAAAATTCCCAAATTTGATAAAAGACAGAAGCCATTAACTTAGATACAAGATGCACAATGAGTGGCAATTAGAATAAACATATGGAACCAAAATGCAAGTGACAGCATAATCAAATTTTGCCAGCTAAGTAGAAAGAGCAAATCTTAAAAGCTTCTAGAAAAAAATAGCACCTTATATTTAAGTGGACAATGATTTATTAAGAGCTAACTTTCATCAGAAAACATGGAGGAAAGAAGAAGAAATGAAAAAACAACCTTAAGTATTCCAAAAGAGGGGTTAATTTAGTGTTCTACATCCAAACCTTAAAGCATGAAGTTAATATGAAACCATTTTCAGTTTAAAGAAATCAAAGAGAATTCATTGCCAGGAGAGCTATACTGTAAGCTATGCTAAGGGAATTTTTTCAGACTGAAGAGAAATGATACCTAATAGAATTTGGATCCTTGGAAAGGAATAAAGAACATTGGAAATGGTAAGTATTTGAGTAAATTCAAAATAACATTTTTATTTCTTCTTAATTTTCATATATTTCATATAATTAAAGCAAAAATTACAATATTGTCTTATGGACTTTAATATATATGTACCAGGGATGCCAAAAAATGTATACACATGAGTTGTAGTCATCTTTTGTTATCAGTATATATCGAGTGTTATAATTTTAATACAGTTTCTTTTCTTTTTTAAAATGTGTACACATTTTTGCACCTTTTTACATATTTATATATTTATGAATATATGTTATATATATTTAATATATATATGTGATACACATAAAACAACTATATGCATAGAGTGGAAAGTTTTATATTTTATGGGAAACAATTCAATATTAACTTTAAGTGGACTGCGGAAGTTAAGGATGTATGTGGTAATGTCTACAGCAACCACAAAAATATAATGCAAAGAACCATAACTAAAAGCCAATGGGAAAATTAAAATAGAACCTCAGCATATATTCAAATCATTTGAAAAGTCAAGAAGCAAAAAGAGAAATAAAATTATGAGAAAATAAGAAACAACATAATAGAAGACTCAACTAAATCATTTATTATATTAGAAGTTAATGGACTAAACAATGTGCATATTCCTTATAACAGAGGTTCAAAATATATGAAGCAAAACTAATAAAATTAATGAAAGAATTAGACAATCCTATAATATTATGACTTTTTAACATCATCACCTCAGCACCTTCAGAACTAGACAAAAGATAAAGCAAAAAAAGAAACAAGATCTGAACACCCCTATCAAACTCACTGATATAATTGATATTTACAGAACCCTACACCAAACTACATCTGAATATATACATCTACAAGGGCAAGTGGTTTCTTTACCATGATAAATGATATGTTGGATTATAAAACAAGTACAAATTTAAAAAAGATTAAATCTTTCAGAGTGTATTCTCTGAATACAATGGAAGTAAATTAAGAGTCAATGGCATAACCCAAACCCCTCAAATGTGTAGATATAAAATAACATTGATCTGAAAATCCAAAACTTATGAAATATCAAGGATAACTAAAAATGTTTTAAAATGAATGATAATAAATATATACCACATAAAAATTTGTGTAGTGCTATTGAAGCAGTATATATATAGGAAAAGTTTTAGTTTTAAATGTACATATTATAATAAAATAAATTCAACAATGAGGTGTAACTGTAAGTAATTAGAATAATAGATAATTAAACCAAACTAAGTATAAGAAACAATACGCTAAAAGCATAAATATAAGACAAAATACAAACTGAAAAAACAGAAAAATCAATAAAGCTCGGAGCTGGTTCTTTAGGAAAAAAAAAAGAATACAATTGAAAAGCCTCTCTCTAGTTAAATTGATCAAGAAGAAAAAAGAGGAAAGATACGTACTGTCAATATCATGTATGAAAATGATTTTATAACTACAGGTGTTAGAGGTGTTAAAAGAATAAAAAAGGGAATATTATAGATAATTTTATGTAAATAATTTGACAACCTAGATGAAATAGACAAATTGCCTAAAAAATACAAATTACCAAAATTGATATAAGAAGATATAGAAATTTTTAACAATCTGATATCAATTAAAGAAATACAACTCACAATGAAACCCTTCACAGAAAGAAAAATCCAGGCCCAGGTCACTTCATTGGTTAATTCAATAACTTATGTAATAATAAAATAATACAAATCGCATACAACTCTGTCATTAAAATAAGGATGAGGAAAGGCATCTCAACCTGTTTTATGACACAAATATTGACCTGAAACAAAAATCAAAGAGGTCCCAAGAATCAAAATTACAGACAAATATCCTTTATAAACATACAACAAAAATTCCCAATAACCTTTTATCCAATAGAATTCAACAATATACAAATAATAATGTGTTATAACCAAGGGTAGCTGTTCCTGGGAATAGAGGGTGGGTTTGACATTTGAAAATCAATGATGTAACTCAGAATATTAATAAAATAAAAGGAAAAGAAAGATGTAACACTTTTAATATTCCTTGAAAAGGCAAAATAGATAGATAGATGACAGATGATAGATAGATAGATAGATAGATAGATAGATAGATAGATAGATAGATAGATAGATAGATAGATAGATGATAGATAGATTGGACGATCTAGGAAAAGCATCTAACAAAGCATCAACACCTATGCACCCTAAAAATTCTCAACTAGCTACATTTCCTCAATGAAATTAAAGATGTCTATTAAAAACTACAACTACCTTGTTTCCCTGAAAATAAGACCTAGCTGGACAATCAGCTCTAATGCACCTTTTACAGCAAAAATTAATATAAAACTTGGTCTTACTTTACTATAGTATAAGACTAGGTCTATAATATATAATATAATATAATATAATATAATATAATATAATATAATATAATATAATATAATATAATATAATACAATATAATATAATATGGGGTCTTATATTAATTTTTGCTCCAAAAGATGCATTAGAGCTGATTGTCCAGCTGGGTCTTATTTTCAGGAAAACCCAGTAAGATCATACTCGATGGTGAAATGTTAAATGCTTTCTTCTTAAAATCAGGAACATGGTTTGATGTTCACTCTGACTGCTAATATTTAACATCCTAGCCTGTACAATAAAGCAGGAAAAACTAAATAAAAGGCATACAGAAAGTAAAAGAAAAATAAATAAAACTGTCTTTATTCAATTATATAATCATGTACACAGAAAATCCTAAGGAATCTACCAAGAGACTATTAGAGTTAATCAGTGAAGTTAGCAGGATCTCAACATACAAGTTCAATATCAAAAATTCCATTATATTTTCATGTATTAGCAAATAAATAGAAAATGAAATTTTAAAAGCATGTATTTCCAAAAGCATCACAAATACTTAGGGATAAATTTAACAAAAATGTATAACTCCTGCACTTTCAAGTGTAGGAAACACTGAAAAAGGAAATCAGAGAAGACCTACATAAGTAGATACAAAATGGTCATGAATTGGAAGATTGGGAGTGCTTACAATGACAATTCTCCCCGAGTTGATCTACTGATTGAATGTAATCCCACACCTCATCTTTGCCAGCTTTTTTGAAGAGATTAATAAGCTCATACTAAAATTTATGTTGTAAGCAAAAGACCAAAAATTTTTGTAAAATAAAAACAGTATGAAGGTCTTAGACTGCCTTATTTTAGACTTACTATAAAGCTCCAGTTGTTAAGAGTTTATAGTCTTAATAGAACAAGGAAGCATAATAGATAATCCAGAAACAGACCTCCATTTAATGATAACTTTTCTTAGAAAGGTGTTCAGATAGTTCAATGAAAGGAAAGATGGTCTATTCAACAAATACCATTGGAGCAAATAGAAACCTGTATAGGAAAAGTAAACATTGACCCTTACCTCTTACCAAATAGAAAATTAACTTGGAATGGATCAGAGACCTAAATGTAATTGCTTAAACTTCTAGAAGGAAACAGATGATTTTTAGACTTTTGATTGGGAAAAGATTCTTAAACAGGCCACAAAAAAACATGAGCCATACAATTTTTGAAAAAAATGACAAAAATACTTTAGCAAAATTGAAACCTTTTCACTTTAAAACACAGAATTATAAAAATAAGGCAATATACTTACATATATATATATATATATATATATATATATATATATATATATATATATATATAAAATGATACAAGGCTTGTATTGAGATTATGATAAAGAACTATTACAACTTAATCATAAGAAGACAAACCCAATTTTTAAAGTGGGTGAAAAATGGGAGGATACACTTCACTAAAGAAGATATACAAATAGTAAATAAACCTATGAAAATATGTGCAACATTTCCAGTCATCAGAGAAATCAAAACTAAAACAACAAGACACCATTACCCACCCATTAGAAAAGCTGAAATTAAAAAGAGAGACAATACCAACAGTTGGTGAAGATATGGAGCAACCATAACACTTATATTCTGCTGTGGAAATATAATACAGGATAGTCACTTTGGAAAACAGTTTCACAGAATCATATAAAGTTCAACATAGATTTACCATAAGACCTAGAAATACCAATCCTAATTATTTTTTCATTGAAAATGAAAACATACTGGTGGAGCCAAAAAAATGTACATAAGTGTCCACTTTGGTCAACATTGTTCAAGCAGTAGTTCGCCGTAATCAGAAGTGTCTGGATGCTGATGGTAACCACTTTGAGCACCTCTTGTAATTGCAGAAGTCAAATGTGACTTGTATTCATCTTTTGTTATTGGTATATATTGAGTATTACAATTTTAATACAGTTTTTCTTTCTTAAAATTGTGTATACATTTTTTTGGCACCCTCTGTATATTCACACAAAACCTTATACATAAATGATCATAGCATTATTTACAGAAATTGAAAACAATCTAAATTATAGTCAGAAATATAGTCAGAAATTGAAAACAATCTAAATATCCATTAACTGATGAATGAAGAAACACATTGTGGCATATCTATACTTTGGGAATTACTGAGCAATAAGAAGAGACAAAATGTTAATGTGTGTGAGACAACATGGATGAATCACAAAAACATTATGCTAAGAGAATGAAGTCAAACAAATGACTACATCATATACGGGTCTATTCTGTGAAGTTTTGTTTGTTTCTTTTCATCTGTGAAGGACCCAGACATTTTGACCTATAGGGTCCCATGGTCTGGATTTTGCTACTTACTCACTCTTGGTACAATTCAACGTGTTCCACTGTCCTCTGTTTTTCCTGCAAATATACAGCTGATCCAGAGACTGGATTTGACATAGTATTGATCCCTTTGGCAAAACTACTGTTTTTATAAAATTTAATAACAAAAATATAGATAACAAATTAATGGTTGTATGGGCCAGGGTTAGGTGAGCACATCAACTATAAAGGAACAATGAGCAAACATTGTTCATTGTTTGTTCATTGTCATAGAAACATCTCATATCTTACTTATTGTGGTGTTAGCTATATAATAGTATAGAATTCTCCAAATTTATCAAACTGTATAATTAAGTTAGCAAATTTTATTGTATATAAATTATATTTCAATAAAATTGGAGGAGAAACAAAAACACTAAATAATATTTTAAAAATGAACATGTAAAAAAGCAAAAATACCTACAATTTCATTACACAAAAATATATCTTAATATTTCATTTTATGGTTAGAATTTTCAATGTTTATATCATTCGTGTTTCTCTTTATTAAAATGTTATATAACACATATTTAAAAATATATTTAGCAGTAATGAATACCTGCTGAAAAACTCTAAAATTATAGAATTAGATACATAAAATATGGATAATCTTCCTATGATTTATTCTATCTAATTACAATTAATAATTCAAGAAGAAGGTATTCATGGTATACGCCTTCTTTCTTGGCCAATTGTAGAGAACTACAAAAAGTATTGTTTGTAGTATGATCTCACAACACAATTAAATGCTTTTCTTTGCTCAGCTCCATGACCACTAAAAACAATAGATGTCGCTTCTCTCTTCGGCACTTGTTAACCAAAAGTTTAAACTTTTATATACTTAGTGGATTATGCTGATAGAATTATTAATTCCAAATAAACGTTTTTTTCTACACAGAAGTAACTGTACAGAGCAAAAAAATATACATTGTCATTCACAAGACATTTGAGAAGTGGTATTCTGAATTTTCAAATTGAATGACCAGGGATAATTTTTATTTTTATATTGGTAAATTAATATCTGTCATAAGACTTCTTGTTTGAAATCTTTTTTTTAATGACTTGTGATATAGTAAGGTTTAACTATGAATATAAGAATAAGAGAGTGTGTAATGTGTTTCCAAATATTATATTTATGTAAGCGAAATTATTGCATGAAAAGTATCCAGTTGATAAATTATTGAGTTTAATGGAGAACATGCTAGTGTTAGTGAAGTATGAATCAACTTTATTAAATGTTGGAATGTATATTTTATTTGACAAGAATGTGTCAGTAATTCTAAACCTTTAAGGAGCTCTGTAATTTTTTTTTTTAAAGTACTACTGTGGTGTCTCACATGTCTATCAGAAACCAAAAAATATTTCTCTTCCACTGCTAGAATTGTCCATATCAATAATTCTGCTTAATCTTTTAAGAGAGATCATTGTCTGAAATGGCTGTTGGTTGGCCCGCTGATAAATGGCCTATGTCCATACAGAGCAATAAACTGCAAAATGTCTGACTGTTCATTCACCACTCAAAACTCTCCCTGACAGCACCAAAACAGCACCAAAGGCCAAACAGGAATAGACACGGCTTTAATAAGATGAGGGAGAATGCCAAGATTCACGTCCAAGGTCTTTTTGCAGCTTGCTTCTTTCTCTCACAAGGCTCAGGACTTGAGCTACTCCTCCAGAATACCAAATGCCTGAGAATGGGAAACCTGATACACCCCTCATTTGTGTGCTTAGATTAAAGCTGATCACAGTTGTCTGGATAAATTTACACAGGATGGCCAGCTGCAAAGCAGCCTCCCTGGTATTGGACAAATAACAGGCACCTTTAAGCATTTACCATTCAAGGAGAAACAGTATCTCTATAAAACTGTTGTTTGAACAAGCACCTTTCCTGAGCCTGGGGGAGTATGGTGGTAGTGGGGGGGTCACTCTGCAGCAAAAGGAAAAACTAGACAAAAGCAGTATGTTACAATCTGGGCCTTGAGAGCCAATCCAAAATTTGATGTCTGGTTAAATGGAATGATTTCAGAAATTTTGGTTTTTAGCTATTGCAAGAGAACTAAGTAGCTTCCCATTGGATTGGGATTTTTTTTTAAGCTATAGCTTTATATTCATTCCATACTGTGTAGGAAATGTTTGTGAGCTGTGCCAGTGGTTGAAGTGAGAAGTCATCATATGAATGAACTGGAAAAATAACCTGTAGTGAGGTTGTAATCCTGGACCTACAATTTTGTAGCCTTCTGTGAGATTCAAATGTCTTCCTCCTCAGAATAGGGGTGTTAATATTGAATCTATATATTGATCTTGAAGGGCTGTTAGAGGAATGAAATAAAAGATTTGATGTAACATCCTTATCATATATAATAGAAGACCCTCAGGGTTGGGCCAGTTTTCTTCTTTTCTTTTACTCAGGAGAATAGACTCTAAGTCCCAGGTAGTCAAGTGGGAATTCTTCCTTGATTCCATAATTTAGCCCCATTATATGCTTTTGTCTCATCTACTTGATCCATTTAATCCTTTACATCCCTTTTTATCTCATTCACATCCCCCATTCACACACACACACACACACACACACACACCCTCCTCCCCTAACCCCTACTTCCACACACCAACACAGGCCAACACACAAATCTGGCTAGGACACTTGATTTATAACACACCTTCATCTTTCCCATTTTTAGGCTGAAACCTACCTTAGTCAGAAAGTATATGAAGAGTCCATGCCTTGACTAGTTCCCACATTCCATTGGCTCAGAATCAAGTTGCATTATAACCAGTCACAGCCGACTATCATGTTTTACATCTCTCCAGTTCTACTTTCTGTATGATAATTACATGTGCCCCACCCTGCTGAACTCAGACCTGCTCTATGATATGCTCTGACTAATGAAATTTGAGAAAAAAATGATATATTTCACTTCTTGGCAAAGGTTTTAAGAGCCAATGCTTATGTCATGCATTTTTTTCTTTCCTTCTTTATGACTAAAATTATCCTAGAAAGTGGCCACTTTGTTCGCCTGAGTCACAAAGAGCAGACAAAACGATAACACAGATCAAGATTCCCAGCCAACATTCAATGGAAATATATCATAAACAGGAAATAAACATTTCTAAACCAATGAGATTTCGGAGATTCTTTATTACTACAGTTTAATCTACCCTTTCCTGATTAGTGTATTACTCCAGCCTGAATTAGGTCCTTCATTTTAAGTAAATAGACTTCATTCTTGTTTTATGTTCTTGAATACAATACTTGTAAGCCTTTATAATACTGTAGTAATTTCATTTGACTGGATCTGTTTTATACACTCCAGCTCCACGTTAAGCGACTATAGCTCTGTGCTTGAGTCTATAACACATTACTTGATAATCATTTCTTGGATTCCCATGTAGCATTTGCCCTGGGTTTCCTATCAATAAAATCCTCCGATGTGTTGCAAAACCCATTTATTCATTGTTAGTCCTTAATGATGACTGCTTTCCTGAACCGTGATCTGATAAAGCCATCCCTCCTTGTGCACCAGCATTGTATTGCTGGCTTTAGGATCTTTTTCAGCCCCGAAACCTGTATATAGTCCCTTTGTTGTCTGTTCAGCCCCTTTTGCTCTGGCAAGATTTGGTTGCATGTTAATCTCGAGCTATATCATGAATAATTTTGATCAAACTACACTTTGATCAATAATAGAATATAAACACCAACTCTGTTAGTTACTGACTTTGTGGCATTATCATTTTGAGCTTTAATTCTGACTTACCTTATGATTTCTGTGAGAATTTAATAAAACATGTTACCCAAAATAGTTTGATTAATTGTGTGTGTCAAATTCATTTACCTACGGGAGCTGGGAAAATGATTCAGAAAAGTAAATCTTAATTTTCTATCACTCCTATGTGTATACACACACACACACACACACACACACACACACACACACACGCATTTCTTAGAGCTAAGTGAAATGTCTTATACAAATTTTTATAGATCCTAAAGTTGATAAGAAATAATCTGTTACACTGTCACATGCAACTCACCATATAGCTCTCCAGTAAGCAAGGTTGATGAGGGGGGTTTTGATAGAAATTTGAAATGAACAATAGAATACTAGGTGAATATTTGGCCTAGCATACAGTTTAGGTTTGGAGTTAAATATTAGCTGTCTGATATATTTCATATTTTCTCATCTGACTATCTGTAGGAGATATAAAAGGAACAAGTGACATACTCCCAAGGGGGTACATAGTGTCACTTCTGATCAACTCCCCCAGTGGTCAGTTGCTCCTCTGGTTGATCATAGACTTACATAGGGAAACCAGTGAGTTAAGAGAACAAATCAACAAAATAGGTTAACATATAAGAAGGATAATTTTTTTGAAAGACTACTTGAGTTCAAACATTTTCACTGCTATTTACTTTGAGTAAATCACTTAATCTTGATAAATCATGTTATATCATCTTTAAAATGGTAATATATAGTAGCACCTACCTCAAAGGTTTGCTGTAAGAGTAAAATGACATCATGTATGAAAACTATTTATCCTAGTGTCTGATACATAAGTATGAATAAAATTAGCTGTCATCACCATTATTATTTTTAAGCAAAGCATACAGTCATGCATTTTACTCACCCTCTACTCATCTCACTTTCCTTACAGCCAAATTATCCCAACTAATTTTCTGCATAGCACATTCATGATTTTGCTTATTCCATTCCGCTATTCCTTCAACGCTTATGAGCTCTATATGTCTGTTTGCACATGAAAATAGACCCTGTGTGAATGTAAACTCCTCACCTCTTTCCTTCTTCATATGCCTGTTGCCTCACCATATGGCTCATCCCTTCAGTACCCAGCAGGTCATTACTTACTAGGTAAGAGTTCCGCCGTGCTAACCTACCCCTCAGATAATTACAATAAAATATTAATGCCAAAGCTACTGAAAAATTAAACTGTATGTGATCTTCCTCAGAATTATGCAGCAATAATTCTGACAGTAAGCTGCTGTTGCCCAAACAAACTGTTAAAGTAAACTGCTGCAGCTCAGAGAGGTGGCCTTAACCAGGACGTACATTCTTCTTGGCCCTCCCTTTTCATCATTCGGCAAGCAGTTGCCTTAGTACTCAGCTTTGGTTGGAGAAAAAAAAAGTGGCAGGAATGTATCAGCATCTCTCTGTCCCCGGATGTCACAAGGACAGGGTCTGCACGAGCTCAGTTTTATGGCTGGTGAGTCATCTGATCTTCCCATCTTGAGTGCTCTTTGATTTTACCGGTGAGAAAACTAAATCCCAGAAACATCGTGATTGCCCCAAATCTTGTGTTAAACAGTATACTCAGTGTGTTTCTTGAAATCATCTATTTCATTCTTTATCCTGTAATTTCCCCCAGTGTTTCTCTTAGGCATTCTGTCTTCAACAGCTTGCTTTTACACTTCTAAGCATTGGCTGCCCCAAACATAGGAAATGCTCATTGTCTCCTCTTTTTCTTTCTTATTTTGTTTTTTACTGCATGTTTTGTCCTCTTTCTCAAAACCCAGTGTCAGAATCATAGTGAAACTGTCCCTTTGACTCACTAACGTCAATTCCCTTATCAATACATACCAACACTCAAGCTTATATTTATATTTATCATTGTTGGTTTCTATGTCTTTATTTCCAAATATATTATACTCTGATGAAAAGCCCTATATCATTTTTATGGAGGTTTTTAAAATTAAGAAATACTTCTTACATCGAACTAAATTGCATATAAGTCTAGAAGCTATCATACAGAATGATAAAGTAAACACTTGGGTACTCAGTACTTAGCTTACAGGACAAAACATTATCAACATTTTAAAGCTCCCGTATACCTATCAGTGAAAAAAAATACACCTCCTTCACTTCCAAACTTAATCAATACTTCTAATTGTGTATTTATTATTCCCTTGCTTTTCATCGTAGTTTCACTACAGATATGTATCTATCATTAAACATGATATTGTTAATTTGATGGTATCCTGAATGGGACCCTGTCTTTGTTATTGTTTTACTGTTGGATTCAGCACAAAGCCTGAAAAAGTAGAAATAGTGCTTTTTGCTGGTTGTTTAGTTTTTACATTATCTGAATGAGCAGAAGAATGCATTATCTCTCTGAACACCAGTAGGTGCCCTGGGAGGTGGCTGTGAAGGATCAGTGTGATCTCCATGTGACGGATGGGAGACATGAGGCTCTGCGATGCTCTGTGGACACAGTTTTAGCCTTGGCTTAGTAGACAGAGGATCAGAGAGGTTTCGTTCCTGACTCCTCCTCCGTCATCACTGCTGCACAGTAGGCAATCTTACAATGTCACTTGGGTTTTACTACAGTAAAAACTATTTCTGAGATTTCTTGAAACTTGACCACTTTGTCATGTTTACTGTTTTTCGTCTCCCCACAATCCCCGGCATGCTGACTTCATGTTTTATAGAAAACAGAAGTAAGATGCTGATAAAAATTACATCTTTCCCGTTTTAAAGTGGTAATTCCTGAATTATCCTGTTGGTATAAGAGAGAAGAGTTGTGGTGTGGGGGAGGGGAAGAGGCTAGTGCCATAAGGACAACAAGATGTGGCCAAAACCTTGTCCATTGAATTCATACTGGTACACATGAATTTCAGCAAATACCTCATGAAGTTTGTCTTCATCTTCATGACCCGGTAAAATATTCTCCTGTTTTTCTCTCACTTTTGTTCTTTGTTGAGATCCTCGATCATGATTTTGTTTTGGTGATGTTGTATTTCCATTCTGATCCAAACCACAGGTTACTGCTACTGCCTAGCTGTTCCTCCTGCAAGATCTAGGCAAGACCTGTCTCTTTGCTTAAGTTGGCACTCTGTTTCCCACTCTCCTAGGAGCTTTTCCTCACTTTTTCATCATCTTCCCAAACTGTTAATACATTAGTCAATGTCCTAGCTGGTAATAAATGAAATGAAAGAAAGAAGAAAAGCCAGCAATTTGAAGGGTAATAATTCAGTTTAAAAAGTATGAATTTAGAGTTTAGAAAATGAGTTTTAAATATCTAGTTTCTATCAATTTTGAGCTGTGTTTTCTTGGTCAAATGACACCATATGTGCAATAGAGGACATATAATATTTGCTTCACATGATTACTTTTTTTTTTTTAAGATGATATAGTAGAATGTACTGTCTAAGCTCTCAAGGACTAAACAATTATAATTTTTAAAAAACTAATGCTTAGGACCAGTAGAAGATTGGAAAGGTGTCTAGTTAAACAGTAGTTACTATGAAGTTTTTGACACTACTTTTTAAATGATCATTTTCTTGTAAAAAAATGAATGCATCTGGAAATGACAAATGCATACTAAATATAGAGAAATAAAATATATTAAAAAGATCTGAGGGCCGACCTGGTGGTTCAGTTGGTTAGAGCTCCATGTTCCTAACTCCAAAGGCTGCTGGTTCGATTCCCACATGGGCCAGTGGGCTCTCAACCACAAGGTTGCCAGTTCAACTCCTTGAGTCCCGCAAGGGATGGTGGGCAGCGCCCCCTGCAACTAAGATTGAACACGGCACCTTGAGTTGAGCTGCCGCTGAGCTCCCAGATGGCTCAGTTGGTTGGAGCGCATCCTCTCAACCACAAGGTTGCCGGTTCGACTCCCGCAAGGGATGGTGGGCAGCGCCCCCTGCAACTAAGATTGAACACGGCACCTTGAGCTGAGCTGCCGCTGAGCTCCCAGATGGCTCAGTTGGTTGGAGCGCATCCTCTCAACCACAAGGTTGCCGGTTCGACTCCCGCAAGGGATGGTGGGCTATGCCCCCTGCAACTAGAAACGGCAACTGGACCAGGAGCTGAGCTGTGTCCTCCACAACTAAGACTGAAAGGACAACAACTTGACTTGGACAAAACTCCTGGAAGTACACACTGTTCCCCAATAAAGTCCTGTTCCCCTTCCCCAATAAAATCTTTAAAAAAAAAAAAAGATCTGAGAAGTAGTTAAAAACAATGAATATATTACTGTAAAATATGCCTTATTTTTCAGGCTGGTAATCAAAATAGGCAATAAACTGAGTATTTTATCTTTTCTAATAACAAAGGAAAATTATAAGTATGTCTGGAGAGATTTGATTCAGGAATAGTTGTCAAAATTTTCAGTAGTTATAATGTCTCTCTTTTTGTTTATAATAATTATGCTTCATGTAAAGCTACCTACTTCCTACTAGGCTCTTTATTGTATCTTATGTAAATTTCTACATATTTAAAAATAGGTAGCAATATGTGAACATTAGAAAGTGTCTTTCACACTAAGATCAATTGCCTACTGTTTTACAATGGCAGATTATAATGGAGGAGAAACCCAAATATCAAGATCCTAAGCTCTTTCATCTGGGATCACGAGTACTCCAATGCCACTAGGAACAAATTTACTCAAAATTGTCTGACAAGGCCAGAAGGCGCATGAGGTCGACAACATGTGTAAATAAAAATGACTAGTTTCTCTCAGTCCAGTAACTTCATAACATAATTTTTATTTGAAAACGTTGACTTATTTCTGGAGTACTTACCAAGAGTAAATTATAGTCATTTTATTTTTCCTATTCAGAAGTTATGGGGTTTTTTTCTAGTCACTATAATGATACCTATGTGAATTTACCTTACATTTTGTGAAAATACTTTGAAAGTGTTGCCAAAAAGCCTTCACTAATAAAGCAGCTTATTCTGCTGAAATGTTTGTTACTCATGACCCAGTGGTTTCCTCCCTCTTAGGCCTGAAAAGCTTATCTTTCTCCAAATTTAAGTTTCTTTTTAAGTTTATGCTTCCAAAAATAATTTACAACACACGCAATTTAAACATCTTCTTGGGACTAGTGTTTTGAAGTAGATTTAATGACATTTATAATTTCCCTTGAGGAATTTTATCTTCCTACTAAATGCTTTCTCTCTCACTCCTCTCTCTCTCTCTCTCTGTGTGTGTGTGTATATATATATATATATATATATATATGTATATGTATATGTATATATATATGTATATTATATATATGTATATATATATACACACACACACACATGCATATATATATATATATATATATACATACACATGTATACATATATATATAATGGTTTGTTGTATATTTATATATATAAAATAGAATTTATTATTTCTCTTGGTAAAAACTATATATATATGTATATATATATATATAGAGAGAGAGAGAGAGACAGACAGAGAGAGACAGAGAGATAGAGAAAAACAGAACACTTGGTAGGAAGATAAGATAAAATTTCTCAAGGAAAATTATAATAAATTCATATATATATATATATATATTTGCATGTGTGTATATATGTATAAATATGTGTTTGTGTATTATATATATATATATATATATATATATATATATATATATATATATATATATATGCTTTATTCACTTACTTTATATTTCCAGGGAATTGAAATATTTCTACTCATGGGAAAAACTGATTAAGAGAAAAATGTATCTGACTAGTAATTTCTGATGCAGTCTTTTCATACTTGACACATACAAGTAATGATGAAAACAAAACAAAAAGAAAACATGAGTTTATCCATGTATTGCTAGAAATGAGAGGCATTTTCACTAACTGAAACACTATGGATTGCACTAAGGAACTCCATCTGTGGCCTGCATGTGCAGAGCCATAGGAAAGTGGTGTGGTCTGCAAGAACATGAGAAGGTGTTTCATCCTTTCTCTACTCTTTTCCCCATGCTCAGAAATGTGAGAGCCCACTGAACAGAAAACCTGGGGTCTGGAACTCTACTACAAGACTGTTATTCTGTGAGGTGGACAGAGCCCTGCTCTACTCAAGCATCCTTGAATACCTTTCTATACACATCCATATGGAGGCCACAGAAATAAAAAAAATACAAGTCAACCAGAGCAGTGGGAACTGGTGGTGGCATGCCTAATGTTGGGAAACAGAGTCTGTATGATTGAAACATGGCAAAATAATATAGACAGAATGAGTCTTAGATGCTGTATGTGTTTAAAATGGATTCAGAAAACCAGAGAATTAAGCACAAGAGGCAGTAGAAATCTCTTCTCAGTCCAACAGAGCTAGAGCTACATATTATGAAAATGAAAATCTGTTTAGATGCAGAAGAAGTTCATTAATGGACTAACTGACCTCTAGAGATGTAATGGGGAGTTGGCCATCACTCACGTGAACCGTATAGAGAAGGGCAATTCACCTATCATGTACAGAGGGAAAATCACTTAGGTTTATCTTTTTTTTATTTTTCAACAATGATTAACTAAAATAAAAACAACATTTGATATGTGTAAAATGTATCCATTTACCAGATATATATTGTGCCAATATTTGTTCTTGGCTCTGGGGATGCTTTTAGAGAAACAGGAAGCAAAAATGAAAAGGAAAGAAGATTAAAAAACAACCATCAGAGATAGTAGATTAAGGAAAAATGACCTAGAATAAAAAATTAAAGCAGAAACAAAATAGAGTCTCAATAAAAGAAACAGGATATTCATTAAAGGCAGTAAATCATAAGTATGAAAAGACCCTCTTCTCATTCTTTCCAGATACACTTTTCCTTGATTTACTGCTGTCATTCTTCCATCCAAGTGTTTCCAGGAAAACTCACCCCTCACCTTCATTTCTAGGGAGAGAATTAACCGTACAAATGACACTTTTTCAAGACCACCACCCTAATGCTTATCTCCGTTCAAGGTCAGCAGAAATGAATAGTGGTAATTCATAATGACAAAAGAGTCTAGAATATATAATATCCCTAAGTGCCCATTTTAAAACTCAAAAATAGACCTTTAAAATGTATAAGGCAGTTTTCCTGTCAAGATGGCAGAATGAGTAAACGCTGCACTCACCTCCTGTCATGCAGGGTCTCAGCTCCCGCTCCCCACACAAGAACACAAGATATGGTGAGGCCTAAAGGAACACCAATGGAGCCATGAATAGGGGGTTCACACCACTATATTCTCGATAGCGGCTGGTTGAGACACAACGTGTACCCTCTCCGCAGGCGAGGGCTCCAAGTCACCCGCATCTTCCACCGAGGACTCAGCAAGCATTTCTTCCTGGGACTACAAGTCCCGCATCTGGGCCACCCCAGCAAGCACTCCCCATTCCACACGGCCGCAACCACCTTTGCTTTATCTGGCCTATGCTGGTCGGAGAACGGTCCATGTCTTCCCACCCCTCCAGGGGGGTGTCTAGCTCTCCAGCAGCTGCTCCTCACAGGCTTCCTGTGACTGAGTGTTCATACACACAAACTGCTCCACTGCCCTTCGGAGAGCTTTGGCCAGCACCATACCCTGCTCGCTGCGCCATGTGTCATGCAGGGTCTCAGCTCCTGCTCCCCGCACAAGAACGCAGGATATGGTGAGGCCAAAAAGGAACACCCACAGAGCCACAGATAGGGGAGTCATACCACTATATTCTCACTGGCAGCTGGGTTAGAGACACAGGAAGCAGGAGCCGCAACCTGCCGTCCACTTCTCTGCCAATCAACCAACCCAACCCCCTACCATAGACACGGCAGTTATATTACTGGTTAATGGCTAACCAGCCACAGTGGATAACCAGCTGATTATAGCTGATGGCCATCTAATAACTGAGCCAGCACCTTTCCACATGAGGCCAAGAGCCTTGAAACTGCTCTCCTGGCTCTGTCCCCACGCCTCCTCTCAGGACCACACTAATTACAAATAAACCACAGAACAACAATTATTGAGAATCACCTGAAGTCTAGCTCAACTGAAGCCCTACAACTAAGGACATGCAGAAGAAGCTACCTCGAGACAGTAGGAGCGACAGAGACTCAGAATGGGCTGGACCCATACCTGCGTTTGACCATTAAAAATTGGGAGGGGTACATATCAGCTATAGATGTCCCCCACCCCTCAAGAGTGAAGGGTCCCAGACCCTCTCTGGGGACAGAGTCCCAGAGAGCAGTTTCCAGGCTCTCGGCCTCATGTGGAAAGGTGCTGGCTCAGGTAGTAAATGGCCGTCCACTGTGGCTAGTTGGCTGTCAGCTGTGGCTGGTTAGCCAACTGGCCACTGATATAACTGCCGTGGCTGCGCTGGTTGGTGAGTCGAGTCGAGGGGAGTCAGTCGGTTAGCAGGCAGGCAGAAAAGTGGACAGCAGGTTGCATGTCGTGTGAATCCAGCCTCCAGTGAGACTATAGTGGTATGACTCCCCTACCTATGGCTCCGTGGGTGTTCCTTGTTGGCCTAGCCACATCCTGCATTCTTATGTGGGGAGTGGAAGCTGAGACCCCGCAGGCTGCCCTGCATGACACCCTCTCCAACCCAGGGTTTCCGTGCCGGGGAGAGAAGTCCCCATAACTTCTGGCTGTGAAAACCAGCAGAGATTCTGGCTGATAGAGACAGAAAGCAACTGCACTGCCAGATGCTCCTCTTAAAAGGACTGCACATGGACTTACCTGCTCACGGACTCACTTGCTCTGACCTTCAGTGCTGGGGCAGCAGCTTGAAAGGCAGCAGGGATATACAGGGAGGAACTGAAGTGTCTAGTTTCAGGGAAAGGACTTGAGGGGCAGCTTTTCCCAAGACAGAGGAGCTAACGGAAGCCATTGTTTCTTTGTTGAGCCCTCCCTGCTCCCTGTGTGCAGACACAGGTGGCCGCCGTATCTGAGTCTCCATCCAACTGGCTATCACCTTTCACCTACCCCATCCTAATGATTCCCTAAGACCACACCCCAGCCAAGTTTTGGCACACCCAAGCCATTTCCAGTGGCTTTTCCATATAAACGGTCTGCCTTGGCTCATGCTGCAGACTTTCCTAAAATCTTTCAAAGGTTCACAAAACCCAAACAAGCAGCACCTGGCTTTGGCATGTCCTGTACCTCTGGCTGAGCCACCTTAAGCCCAGCATAGCGATAGCTGGCATTGGTTCGTGGCTTGGCACCTCCAAGCACAATGTGGGCGACAGACATGTCTGGATTGCTTTGTGGTTCATGCCAGGTGGCCCTGGTCAGGGCACAGACTGAAGCTGAACTTGGCCTGCAGTGGGTCCCCTCCCAGCAGTTGATAGGGCTGACAGGACTAGTGGCCAACTTTGGAACGGGCTGGGGCATCACCTGGCCACCTCCAAGGACACACACCCAAAGGGCAGACTGGGCAGGCTCCAAAGCCCTGCTAAAGCCCTTGCATAACAGCTCCTCCACTGTAGTCACAGCCAGTCCTTACAATCAATCTACCTGAGGGTCAATCCCTCCCACTGACATGCAAACAGCAATCAAATCTCAACTACATGAGGGCACACACAACCCACACAAGGAACACAACTGGAGCACCTGGCTCTGGTGACAAGAGACACTACACCACTGGGTCCCACAGCACATCTACTACATAAGGTCATTCTACCAAGACTGGGAGGCATAGCAGCACTACCTAATACATAGAAAGAAACACAGGGAGGCAGCCAAAATGGGGAGACAAAGAAACATGTCTTAAATAAAAGAACAGGACAATGCTCCAGGAAAAGAACTAAACTAAATGGAGACAAGCAATCTACCAGACACAGAGTTCCAAACATTTGATATAAGGATGCTCAATGATTTCAGGGAAAACTTCAACAAATAGATAGAAACATAAAAATAGAGATAGAAAACCTTAAAAAAGAACCAGTGAGAAATAAAGAATAACTGAAATGAAGAATACATTAGAGTGAATCAACAGTAGATTAGATGAAACAGAGGATCGAATCAGCAAGTTAGAAGATAAGGTATCAGAAAACACCCAATTAGAACAGCAAAAAACAACAACATGAAGACAGTTTAAGGTGCCTCTAGGACAATACCAAGCATACCAACATTTGCAACATAGGGGGAGCAGAAAGAGAAGAGAGCAAGGGATTAGAAACCTATTTGAAGAAATAATGAGAGAAAACTTTCCTAACCTGGCAAAGGAAATGGTATTCAAGCCCAGGATGTGCAGAGTCTCAAACATGATAAACCCAAAAAGTTCCACACTAAGACACATCTTAATCAAAATGCCAAAGTTTAAAAACAAAGAAAGAATCTTAAAAGCAACAAGAGAAAAACAGTTAGTTACCTGCAAATGAGCTCCCATGAAACTGTCAGCTCATTTCTCAACAGAAACTTTGTAGGCCAGAAGAGACTGGTAGGAAATATTCAAAGTGATTAAAAAGCTAGGACCTATAATCAAGATTACTCTACCCAGCAAAGCTATCCTTAGATTCAAAGGACAGATAAAGAGCATCCCAGAAAAGAAAATGCTAAAGGAGTTCATCCCCACCAAACCAGTATCATGAGGAATCTTAGAGGGACCTCTTTAAGATGAAAAAAAAAAGTCAAAAATACGAATAATAAAATGGCAATAACTACATATCTATGCACAATTACTTTCAGTGTAAATGGATTAAATGCTATAATCAAAAGACATAGGGTGGCAAAATGGATAAGAATGCTGCTTACATATGCTGCTTACAAGAGATATGCTGTCTTCAGTTCAAAAGACACACACAGACTGAAAGTAAAGGTATTGTAAAAGACATTTCATGAAAATGTAAATAATAACAATAAAAAGCTTATGCTGGGGTAGCAATACCCATACCAGACAAAATAGACATTAAAACAAAGACTATACAAGAGACAAAGAAGGACCCAGTAATCACAGTTCTGGATATTTATCCAAAGAAAACCCAAATGCTACTTGGAGGGGATATGTACATCCATATGTTCATTACAGCAATGTTTACATAGCCAAGATATATGAAGGCAACCTGGGTGTCCCTGAATGGATAAATAAATGAATAAATAAATAAATAAATAAATAAATAAATAAATAAATAAAGAGGTGGTACATATATACAAAGAATATTACTCTGCCATAAGAAAAGATGAAATCTTGTCATCTGTGACAACATGGATAGACCTAGAGGATATTGTGCTGAGTGTAGTAAGCGCGACAATGAATGACAAAAGTCATATGATTTCACTTAGAGTGGAATCTAAAGAACAAAATGAATAAACAAACGAAACAGAAACAAACTCATAGATACAGAGAACATTTTGATGATTGCCAGATGGGAGAAGGTTTGGGGGTGGGTGAAAAGGGGAAGGGATTAAGTACAAATTGGTTGTTACAGAGTAATCATGGGGATGTAGGGTATAGCATAAGGATTATAGTTAATAATATTATAATAACTATGTATGGTGTCAGATAGGTACTACGTAGATCTGTTGGGGTGATAGATGGGAGGGGTTGGGAGCAGGGTCAAAAAGGTGGAGGGATTAAGAAATACAAATTGGTAGTTATAAAATAGTCATAAGTATGTAAAGTAAAGCATAGGGAATATAGTCAGTAATATGGTAATAATTATGTATAGTGCCACGTGGGTACTAGTCAGGGGGATCACTTCGTAAATTATATAAATTTCTAACCACTATGTTGTACATTTGATATTAATATAAAATAATATTGACTGTCAAAAAAGAAGAATGTGTTCATTGTTAAAAGGTATATCAGGACAATGATTATGAATTCCTTGAGTACAAGGACATCTCTTACTTAATATTGTATCACCAAACGACTGTATAATATCTGGTGCATAACAAATGCTTCATTAAATGTTGCTGATTTCACTATAAGCAATTTCAGTCCAGTCCAACGATAGGGGCAGTAGACAGATATCAGTGGGCTAACAAGTCAAGGGAAGTGAGAAAATAAACAACTCTTTTAAAATGCTTGTTTCTAAAGGTAGTAAGAGTCACCCCAACCCACAAAAATTTAAAAGGCAAGGGTACATTTTGTACTATGTTTTTTTTTTTTTTGTGTGTGTGTGTAGTTTTAATATGTGAGAAAATTGTACATGTATCTTTGGTAGGAGAAAGAGCAGCACAAATGGGGAGAAATTGAAACTCCAGGAGAGAAGATGAAAGGTAGATACGGGAATTAACTTTAAGGAAGTAATGTAGATGCAGGTATTTGTAGGTGAAGAGGAAGACATGCATGCCCAATGGCCCCTAATTTTCAAAGTCGAGGTGAACTTTGCTCTGCTCGGACAGTAGAAAAACAATGGGGACCACACAAAAACCTCTGGAATAGCTGGAAAATGGGAGTGGAAATTGAGCTACCAGCATAACTTCATTCCTCACAGACATTTGTCACCACATGAGCCACACCTTTATTCATTAAAATATATTTAAAGTACTTATTGGTAGGTATGTAGTTATTGTCATTTTATTACAAAATAGTCATGGGGATGTAAAGTATAGCTTAGGGAATATAATGAATAATATTATAATAAACCTATATGGTGTGAGGTGGATGCAAGACTTATCGGGGGATCACTTAGTAACATAAATGTCTAACCACTATGCTGTCTACCCAAAACTAATATAATATTGAACGTCAACTGTAATTTAAATTTTTAAATTAAATGTAATTTAAAGTTTTAAATTAAATGTAATTTAAAAAGAAAACAAAGAAATATGCCTCCTCTCTTTGATACTAATATCTCTAACCCCAAATGAAGCATGTCTCTTCTGAATCAGTTTTCTGTTCAGAATAACTGAAAACCAAATGGGCTATGTATAAATGTCTATAACTATTTCCCAAATCATATTTAATTAGCACAGTATATTCTTGAATTTATGTAAACATATTATTTTTTCAGAGACATATTTAAGCATTATGAATTATTCAAGAACAAAATAAATGGAGGAGCCTAGAGATGGATTTGCTCACTTACCTTTGTGTGTGCACTCTGTTGAACGCAGAATATCTTATGAGTTATAGAAAAGCATGACCTACTTTTAGACAAATGCTTTGTAAATTTCATATGCAATGGTTGAAGAATATATTAAACCCTAATTGAACTAAGCCATCTCATTACCTGGTTATACTGACCGATGAGTGTTTCCATGGTGATGAAGCAATCAAGTTAGCAGGTCCTACTGTGAGAATTTTCTATTCTGGATGCTTTATCAAGTTCCATCTTGCTCATTTCCAAATATTTTCAATCAGCAGGGATATAAAGAAAATGATTTAGTGACATTGAAACAGGAGCCATAAAGGAAAAAAGGTTTCTTGAACAAATCTTACCCCAAAATATGTTGGCATATAATTTACAAAGGAAGCATTTTAAAAAATTCAGTAACACTTTAGGCTCTCAACAACAAATTAAAACCTTTCAAGATGTATGTATCAATTTTAAATTTTATAAACTTTTATATATATTCAGATAAAAATCAAAGCTCAAACAATCAATGTTTTCTCTGCACAATTGGTCTCAACGATAATTATAGTTTGTGCTATGGACTGAATTGTGTCCCCTCCAAATTCATATGTTGAGGCCCTGGCCCCCAATGTGTATTTTAGAGATGAGGCCTTTGGGAGATAATTAGGTTTAGATGAGTTTATCATGGTAAAGCCCCTTTTATAAGAAGAAGAGACACCAGAGTGCTCTCTCTCCTTCCATCATGTGAGAGCACAGTAAGAAGTGACCTATCTGTAAACCAGGAAGAGGGCCCTCACTAGGAAACCAAATCAGCTGGCACCTTAATCTTAAATTGCCAAAACTCCAGAACTACCAGTATGATAAATAAATTCCTGTTGTTTAAGCTACATAGTCTATTTTGTCATGGCAGCCTAGGCTGACTAATACAGGTTGCTTAAATGAGAATTTGGGGGCCCAAATATATCTTACAGCTTGGTGGAGATCAGGTGTTGACAAAGGATAGGTAACTTCCGTGCTCAAAAATAAAATGTAAGAGCAAGAGTTCAGAGTAGTTTCAATTATATATCAAAAAGAATACAGAACTGTAAAGCAGTGACTGAGACTGAATTTTTTTTAATTTTCATCACTCCTGTATGTTTGCTATCATTGCTATTCTCAGCCTAAGTGGCAATAAAAATTCTCAAATCCTGAAACATTATAAAATTGTGTTCAGGAGCACAAAAATGGAGAAGAACCAAAAATACAATTTTCTTTTTTTTTTTTTTGGTCATTTGCAGTGTGGGAGGAATACTGCATGAAACAAAATGACAGGAATTAATAAAAAAAAAATAAAAGTTCTGGATAAAAATGGCAATAGACTAATCATGCCAAAATGTGTCTCCTAAATTTCTCATTTAAATTGCTATGAAGGTATGCTAAAATATTATACACAGACAAACAACCACACTGTAAACCAAAAGTAATACAGGGCAATTTATACTAACTGGACTTTATGTGCTACAAAGAAAAGTATCATCTCTGTTTTATTTCACTAGTGTACGCACAGAATCTAGGATAGCCTTTGACATTCATTAGGTGCTCAACAAACATTTGTTTTCATCATTGTTAACTGGAAAATTATTGGGAATTGATTGAGAAGAACCTGTTGAATCACATATTATATTCCTTTCCCTTTGAAATATAACATCATGGACAGCTTCCAAAGAAAGTAGGCAATACAATTCCCCATCTCAATGTATAATCAAAGTGTTCCAGGTGTTACTTTGACCAGAGGAAAATTTACTATATAAGTGCTATCAGGTAGGCCAGTCAGAACAAGAATAATCTGTTTCCTTTTAACAACTCTTCTTACATATATGTGGCTCCACAAGTCCCAGGATTTCACCTTGCAGGAACAAGAGAGGAGTGTAAGATAGCATACTGCAATGTGGTAAATATAGATACCTAAGGCAGCAGAGTTTGAATTTTGGAATAATTTATTTTTGGTTATTTAGACTTTCACATCTACAATATGAAGAGAATTATAAATAACATTTACTTGCTTGGCTTTTTTCTAGGGTTAAGTTGCCAAAGTAAAGTAAGTACGACTGGAATTCATTTCAACACATCCACACACAAAACAATGCCCAATGACATGGCAAACCAGGAGAAGTGAAATACTTGTCCATATAACCTTCAGATCTAGATTTGAGTGGAAAAAGGTAACAACATGTAAGTGGACAGTGAGCGTTGAAGCTAGGTCACCCCATCCATGGTTTACGGCGGCCAACATCAGAACTGAAAACCATGATTTAAACAAAATTCTGACTGAAGCAATGATAAATGGGACTTTTGAAATATTAAAACTTGGAAAGACTCAGGAAAAACATGATTGAAAATAATTTTTATAAAAGGTAAAGAAAAAAGTATATATGAGTACACCAACGACTGTATTTTCTTCTAGTTACTTTCACCCACTAAAAATAGATGGTGCTCGTTTGGGCAGCACATATACTAAAAATAAACAGATGAGTATGTTCGGTAATAACTAAAATTATAACCTCCAATATAAAATTTAACCTTCCCTAAAATATTATTTTAGCAAAAAAAAAATGTAGACTAAAGTCCAAAACACTGGTTCCTTGATCACTGATGAAACTCCCATCACTATCTAATTAGCAATGCTATTGATTCCATGGGAATTTTGACAACTTTTTAAATCTTTTTACAATCTTTTAAATTTGTTTTGCTCTTTTCAACAAGATATCTTCAGTAAAATGTGGTGTATCTTGAACAAAAAGAAGTTGAGTTCTCACCAAGTAATTGAAGTTGGTAGAAGTACAGTAGATCCCTGAACATGGGTTTGAACTGTGCCAGCCCACTTACAAGTAAATTTTTTTCAGTAAATACAATGGCCCTTTCCTAGCCTCAGGTTTCCCATCCATGGGTTTCACATCTGCAGATTCAACGGAGGATTGAAAACTATTTTCACATTTCCATCTGCAGATTCCCAACTGCCCAAGACAAATACTTTTTTCAATGTCTGGTGTATTGAATCTGCAGATGCAAAGGGCAACCTGTAGAGTCAAGAGTTATATGTGGATGTTTGACTGCGGTGGGTTGGAACTCCTAATTTCTGCATTGTTCAAGGGTTAACTGTATTTATATCACTAATGTATTTTACCAACTACTGGCCTATGGCCCTGAGAGATAAAATAAGTCCCCATAATCCATGGGGGTTATGTTTCAAGAGCCCCATGGATGCCTGAAACTGCAATAGTACTGGACCCTATACGTGTATATACTATGTTTTTCCCTATACATACATACCTATGATAAAGTTTAAATTATAAATTAGACACGGTAAGAGATTAACAATAACTAATAATAACTAACAAAAGTTATATTTTTTTCTCAAAATATTGAACTGTACTCACCCTTCTGATTATGATATGACATGATAAAATGTTCTATTACGTTGAGAACTTTTGCCTTTTAACTTAAGGAAGCACTTTACAGCTTCTCTTTGTCATATCTGAATTGCCAGCATCCCTATTCTTATGCTAAGTCCATTATTAAGTAAAATAAGGACTACTTGAACACAAGCACTGTGTTGACAGCAGATTTGATAACCAATACAGCTACCAAATGACTAACAGGTGGCTAGTGTATACAGTGTGGATACGCTGCACAAAGGGATAATTCACTTCCCAGATAGGACATCGCAAGATTTCATCACACTTCTTAGAACAGCATGCAAATTAAAAATTATGAATTGTTCATTTCTGGAATTTATCATTTAACATTTTGGACCTTGGTTGATGATGGGTAACTGAAAATCTAGAAAGCAAAACTGCAGATAAAAGATGGGGGTGGACTACTGAATATATATATCCCCTCAGCACAACTGATTTTTCATTCCTTCCTCTCTGACAGTGATTGTGTGTAATGTTATTTTCTCTCTTTCTTTCTCCCTTGATTTCCTGTCTCACCAGCCAAAAGGAAAGTCTGTTTAGTTAGGAAATATTGATATAACTCATGTAAAGAACAATGAAATGTTAACTAACCAAATGAATCAGTGGATTCTTTGTTCTCCGATCTTCCTTTTCTGTCTGGGCTCCATTTTCCCCATTTTAATTCATACCTCCTCCAAAATTATATACTGTAAATTCTTATCAACTGACTCTTTCCTTCTTCTTTCTCTATCTCCTCATAAATCTCCATAATTTGAGTTCCTATGAAGCTTACTATTGTTGTGTGTGTGTGTGTGTGTGTGTGTGTGTGTGTGTGTGTGGCTATACTAACACATGAAGTAAGTTTTTCCAAAAATTTCTGAAACAAGAAGCCAATTTACTAGATTTTCCTAGGTTATGGAATAAGGTTGTTTTGGATTCTTATTTTTCTGCCTATACCCTGCAAAGTATCAAAAATATTCCTACAAAAATTGAAAGAAAAAAGCTTAGTTATAAAAAGTTCTATTTTTCTACTTTTCATTATTTCTTTCCACTGAACCCACCAACCTATGAGGCTAAATAGCTCTTACAACAACAGGTATTAATATTGGAGCAAATAAAATTTGAAAACATTTCTGGAATTAGTTTTATATGAGATATAAAATTTGGGTCTAAATGTTCCTTTAGACTCACCATGGCCAGTCAATCTTTCTGATTTAGGAAAGTAGAGTCCCATCCAATCTCATAATTTAAAGTAATAACTGTAGTAAGAGCTGACAAATTTCTAATTAGCCCGCTTCTCATCAATGTGTTCTGTGGACAATTAAACATGTGAAGTTTACAAAGTAGGGGTAACTTACAGAGATAGAAAATGTGACTTTCAGAGATGAGAATCCATGGAGTAATTCTTTATGAGATTGCCTACTACCTTGGAAAAATGCAGACAAATCTGGCTTTTGACCCAACAAAATGTGTGGGACCATTTTTTTTTGACTTGCAGTAAAATCTCTAATTCTCAAATATCTTGTCTTCCTATGCACACCCTTCATTCCTTCTTTGTATTAGCTCCACTACATCGAATAGCTGGCTTATGCCACTCACACCTTTTTCAAGGCTGTCTCCCTGCTAATTTGTCTCTCCTGACTAGATTCATTTGGTTTTACAAAATGTTGTCCGCATAATTTTGAACTGAATCAACTTCCTTGAGACCTGAGCTCACATCAGAAATGTACCTTTCCAGAGGCTGAGGCACATGCTTTCTCTTTCTGGATTCCTGTGAGGCATGAACTTGGGTGACTCAGCTAGGCAATTGAAGTTTCTCTAGCAATATATCACTAGTGTTCTTCAAATCATAGTAGTGTACAAATGCTCCAGCATTTGCCTGCCAGAGCAAATAAAGAAAGGTCCTCAGAGCGATCCATATGCTGTGATGTTACTCACCAACGATACATTTTCAATGAGATCAGAGAGAACAGTCTGTGTCCCAGACTGAGCCTCTGGTTGTCACAGAAACATTCGTGATCATTGCAAGTTTCTTCCACCAGCTACTGCCAGATGTTAGCCTCAGGATCTCTATTGTTGATTAAACTTGATATATTCTTAATATTAGTAACTTGAAATTTCTCAACAAATGATTGAAGGAAAGCAAACTCTTTTCTTGAGCATACACTATAGGTTGGGTACAGTACATAAGCAACATACTTATGTTAATACATTAATATCAATGACATTTAGGAAAAAACAGGATTATTTTTATAAGATGGAAAAATCAAAACTCGATGAAGCTAATAACTGATTCATGACTACACCACTCCTCATTTTGAATATAGCTTCATTATTTTCACTTTTTTAAAAGACTCCATCATTGTTTCCAACATTCATTTTAGAATCCCATTAAAAAATTTCATTTTTACCTCCACCCATCATAATTTTGGGAAATTTCAATGCTTATGTGACTTACCCTCTAACCCAATTTTACAAGCCTTTGACCGCCCCAAATCTAGTGACTTTATATTCATTCCTTAGAAATTCACTAGTTATGTCAACACCTGGATGGGCTGCACTTTTGAATTTCAAACTCTAATATTTCATAATTTGCCTCGCCCTTCGAGACAACCCATTTTGTTTTCTCCTTCATGCACATATATGTGCTCATAACTGCATCAACCCCTCCAGCACCCCAAATTGCCTATGTCTTTTGGTCTTCCAAGATCTAAAATAATCTCACTTTTTCAGCTGTCTCTATCTGGAACTGTCCTTTCTTGAATCCTGTCATCTACCTTACACCCTTCCACCTATAGTGCTCCTGTAACAATCCCTTAAAACTGGTCCTGTTTATCCTACTTTACTATTCTCTACTTTGTCTGGGGTACTCCCTTAAAAAAAACCCACAAAAATATGGGTATTCTACAATACCCTCTAGTCACTAGTATTTCTTTGTTTTGCATCCACATTGATCAACTAGTTATCTATACATGATGTATTCATTTGTTCTGAATTTCACCCTCTACCATTCCATTAAAACAGCTGCTAATAATGTTACCTATTGCTGAATCTAACAGGCATCCTCATTTACTTGATCTGTCTGGAGAATTTTGTACAATGAACCACTCCTTTTAGTACTCCTTTGGACATCATTTAACTGAATTTTTTCCTATCCTTCAAGCTTCTCCTTCTTTGATTCATTTTTAGGATTATTCTATTCCGCATAGCAATTAAATATTGGAGTTTCTCAAGGTGAGGCTTTCTCCTAGCAAGCTCATCAATGCAAAGATTTCAATTTCCACTTATATACACTTGACTGATAAATGAAACCTCTATACCAGAATTATCCAATGGAACTTTTAGCACTGTTGGAAATGTTCTATAATCTGTGCCATCTGATATGGTAGCCATAGTGCATAAACCTTTCAGTTTCTCCCACTGCTCCTGAGATAAACACCTAGCATATATTCAATATCCTCAGGGTCACTTCTCTTACCATGTTCCTTCTTCCTCTAGAATTTTATGCTGACCATTTTATTCTGCAGATGTCACACCCAGTTTTCCTCTCACTATAAGCATTTGAACACTTCCTTAGAGAGGCCTTTCTTGAGCTCCATAATCATATCATTTCTCTCAATTATGTCCTGGGAAATTGTGTTAATTTGTGTGATTCTTTTATTAATACCTGATTCTCTAACATGAAAACAGAGGTTTTTGCTTTTTGCAGATGTTTTGTTCACCATTTTATTTCCAGTGCCTGAAAATTAAAGTTACTGGAATATAACAGATATTCACTAAATATGTGCTGAATGAATACATGAATAAACATTTTCCTAGGTTCTAAAGTTTCCGAGATATCTCCAACTTCTTCCTAGACTTCCTGAATTATATGCCCCAAAGGCATCTAAACATAATTTTAATGCTTTCCCTTACTCTTACTGCTACACACACACACACACACACACACACACACACACACACACTATGATAGCATCGTGGACCTTGTCATTCAAGATCAAGATCTGGAAGGTTCGTTTACATATGCTTATACTTTCTCTTTAGCTCTGTACAGAAAAAAAAATACAAGACTTATTGAGAATTATTAAATAAAGAGGTAGAGAAATAAAACTTGTACATGCTTTAGAAGACCCAATACTGTAAATAATACTGTATATGAGTAGGTATATTTCTGAACTGTCTATTCTCTTCCATTGAGTAATGTGCCTATCCTTATTTCAATACTACACTGTATTAATTGCTAGAATTTTATATCTTAATATCTATTGTGTAATTCCTCTAAACTTGTTCCTTTTTAAGATTTTTTGAATAATTTTCCCCTTTGTATTATAATGTTAATTTGAGTAACAACTTGTCAAAATTCTCCACCAACATGTACCACGTAGATGGTTTAGAAGACCCACTACTGTAAATAATACTATATAATCTCCCCAAAATTGACCTATAAATTCAATGCAATTCTAAACACAATGTAACAATACTATTATTGATGATGCAGGGGTTGCATTGAATCTAAAGATCAATTTGGGGGAAATATGTATAAGAATATTCATACCAGCATTATTTAGGAGCCCCAAACTAAAAACCACCGAAAATGTCTATCAACAGTAGAACAGATAAATGTATGTGGGATATTTATACAAAGGAGAAATTATGAGCAGAAACTGTCAATAACAGTGCATAACAAAATACTTGAATTTGTCAAACATCATTGTGAGGACAGAGCCCCAGAAAGCAGTTTCCAGGCTCTCGGCCTCACATAGAAAGATGCTGGCTCAGGTAGTAAATGGCCATCAATTGTGATTGGATGGCCATCAACTATGGCTAGTTGGCCGTCCGCTGTAACCAGTGAGCCATTGGCCACTACTATAACTGCTGTGGCTGTGCTAGCAGAAAAATGGGGGCTAGCAAGAAGATGGTGGCTGAGCTAGCAAGAGCGGATTGCAGAGAGGCGGATGCAGCCAGGGAGAATATAGTGATATGACTCCCCTACTTATGGCTCCGTGGGTGTTCCTTTTTGACCTCAACGTGTCCTGTGTTCTTATGTGGGGAGCGGGAGCAGAGACCCCACATGACACCCCGCGTGACAATCATTTTGAGCCAAAGAAGTCAAACCCAAAAAAGAGTACACATTGTTCTGATCATATTTATAGAAGCACAAAAACAGACAACTCTAACCTATGATTTCAGAAGTTGAGTTTATGGATAGTGACTGGAAGGGGGCATGAAAATACTCCTGGGGTTGGGAATCTTCTAATTCTTGGCCAGTGTTAGTTACATCACTTTATGAAAATACATTAAGCTATACACATGATTTTATATATGTATGTATACATATATAAACAGTTTATTGAAAGATAAATTCAATCCCATTTCTCTCAGTTTTATCACGTAAGTATCAATTGAATCCACACTTTTTCATCCCTCTGTCATTGCCTCAGTTCAGTCTCTCATCATCTCTCACCTTCAAAATAGCTGTAGGTAGCTTGCTAACTTGTCTTTTTCCACCCAAAGTTATCCCCATGCAACCATATGTGAAAACCCTCTAATGGGCTAAAATGAACACCCCAGTGGCTTATTAAATCGTTTTAATGTCTGCCTCGTTACAAAACTTAGTATTCAAGCTCCTTGCTGACAAATCTTTCATTATTTCTATTTGCCTCAAATTACATCTATGTCCAATGCTCACTAAATTGTTTGTATCCCCGGTGTATATTAAGAATTGACATACACTATTTTATAATGCTCAAAACTTAATGACAGCCAAGCTGGCATCTGATACCAGGTCTGCATGTTCTTTTCATAACATCACAACATCCATTACTGCATGTGTAGGGAACAACTTATTACAGAATCAGTGTTCTGTAGAGTGAGAGTGGTAGTGAGATAGATTAGAAGGGGCAAGACTGAAAGTAGAAATAACAGGTGTAATCTGTTTGTTTAACACAGATAAAAGCCACTGACAGCTTGAAGACAAATTAAATTAGAAATAAGTGATATAACATTTTAAACATCATGAAATTTTTATTCTTATAGGTGATGAGAAGACTAATAAATCTAAGAGATGTTAATTAATTACTTCCTAAAAGTGTGGGTTGAACCAGATGTTCTTTTGAGCTTTATCATTCAAGCATAAGATTAAAAAAATTGTCTGGAATTTAATAATCAGGAATCTATCACACCCACAAACACTGCCTGAAAATATTATTTCTAGGTGTTTTGTAAGTGACTCGTTACTTAAAATACTTATGGAATATTTTAGTATAAAATATGAAAGAAGTCATAGTATAAAAGAAATGGTTGAGAATCATAAAATTAAAAAATCTATACTCACAATATCTAATTATTAATATGGTGGTTATAGTTGATAAAATGTACAATATAACAGTTATTTATTATTGACAATTATAACTGAGGTTTAAAATCACACCTTATTAAAAATTGGAGACAAGTGAAGAAAATAACATGCTCTCCTACTATGTGGTAATGTACATTACATATCATAATAAATAATATTTTTCTTTCTTACGATAATAGGAAAATAAAATTTCAAACATGTTTACACTTTAAAGGTAACCATACTTAGTATAATTAGTATGTGTAAGATTCTAGTCAGTGAAGGAAAGAAGCATAAAAAACTTGTTTGATAAAGGCCAATCTAGGAAAGAAAAGTAATAAAGCCTAAAAGTACAAAGTATAAAATAAGAGGGCAAAATTGCAATAAAAAAATACCAGTTATCACAATTATTGTAAGAGAATTAAATTTCTCTTGTATTGGTAAAAGAACCTAAAATAATTATATTATGTTAATAACAGACACAATAGAACAGAATGAAACAGAAAAGGTACATCTAAAAAGATGGACAATTATCTATGAGGCAATTTCATATGAAAAGAAAATAGCCTTGGAAATATCACTATTGTAGTCTTCAAAAGCGTCAAATGGGAAAATGAGCATACTTTACATAAATAATAAATGAATGAATATATATATATATATATATATATATATATACATATATATATACATATATGTACTCAATTATTAACATTTATGTTTCAAATAATTTAACAGTAAAATATTTAAAACAAAAATGTAGAAATACAAAGTAGAGTTTATAAAATTACAGCCACAATGAAAGACTTGAATATATCGCAATCTTTAACACAAAAAACAGAAAATAATTAATAGAGATAGATGACTTAAATAAGATAAAATAATGAAAACTAACAGCCATAGTAGTATTTACTATGTGTCAGGTACTGCTATATCCATTACATGTGTTATCATATTTTCAACTCATTTACTACTCATAACAGCCCTCAGTTACTATTATAATCTAATTTACACATGTGGGAATTAATACAAGCAACATTCAGTAGATGGACTAATATTACACAGTTTGAGATTAGGTGAGCTAAATATTGAACGCAGGCAACCTGTTTCCAGAACTTTAGCTCTTAACTACTTTGTCTCTTAATTAATAAGTCAGACTGAAGAGGCATAAATAGATTTTGTGCCTAGATATAGAATGGACACATTCTCTTAAATGTTTATAATACCTTTATATATAATCAATAAATTTCAAAACACAGAAAGTATGCAAACTGAATTATCTTGCTTAAAGCAATAAACACCAAGTGCAACAAAACTAATATAAGTAGAATAACAATATGTTTTAATAAATAAGTTTGGAGGCAAAGATAACTGATATTACAGACATTTTACAACAATAAAACAACAAAACTGTGGGGAACAAAGGTGTACACAGAAAAAAATAATAAACTTACATAAATATTATCAAATAAGAGAGAATGTCAAAGATAATAAAAAAGGAAGATAAACAAGAAAGAAAAAGGAAAGGAAGAAAGACGAGAGAGAGAGAGAGAGAGAGAGAGAAAGGAAGGAAAAATACAAACAAATAATATGTATATATCAGTGTAGGAAAAGAAAAAAATATGAAGGATGCTGAAAAAAGGAGTATTTAGTGGTTTGGAAACTATAGTGTAATATCGAGTAAATAAGAACAGTTCATAAATCTGTAAATGCATGATTCTGATTGTGTTTCTATAAATAAATAATAGATTTTTTTTAAAGATAGAAACACAGTAAATTCACTGTGATAATACAGCTATAGAATTACCAGTAATTATCGTTGTTATGATTTAGCATACATTTTAAATGTTCTACAATGAATATGCTGTCTCATTCCATTTATATGTAGACTAATTACTACTTACACAATGCTGAGATCAGCACTGAGACACAGGATGATGAACGAAACGTACAACAAAAGCTAGAATCCAACGAGAAAATTAAAAAGAACAAAATAAACAGACAAAAAAAATTGTATACACACAACAGAATAGCTTACACTGAAAAAACATTGTTAGACAAAATAAAAAGAGGTAGACATTCATTTATAATTCTGTTTATCCAAAAACATACTAAAATGATTCAGTGTTAAGTCAGAGCGCGGTTGGTATCCTGAAGAAATGAAGGGTAGTAGTAAAAGACAATCAACAAGAAAAAGACACAGGAAAACTTTCTGCATTGATGGAAATTGTTTATACCTTGTTTGGAAGGGGATTACCTTGGCAGAATACTTAAGAAATCTATGTTCCCATTCCTTGAATCTGGGTTGGTTTTATATGCTTTGGTCAATAAAATGAAGTAGAAGTGACACTGCCACTTCTGAGCTCAGGCTTCCAAAGCCATTGTTCATGTCCTTTTCTCAGAACCCTGTTGCTGCCATCTGAACAAGCCCAGATTAGTCTTTTGGTCAGTGAAAGGTCAATTGAAGGACAGCCTCTTTTCTCAGTTTTACAAATAGTAGCCCTCCTAGACAAGATTGCCCCCAGTCAATTCCTAGCCGACCATACACACCGAATTCCTACTGAGACCAGCACTATGCAGCAGACCAACACACCAGTGACAACACTAAATGTTTATTGTTTCAAGTCACTTAATTCTAGGTGGACTTGTTAAGCAGCAATAGCTAGTTGATAGGTATGAGAACAAAACTGATTGCTTTCCTGTTTGTTGTGAAGAATAAGTGAGACAGCGGAGTTCAAAGAGCACAGAAAATGGAAAAGTGCTACAAAATATAACAAATTGATTAGACAATTGTCTCTTTTACAGTTTTCCCTGGACCAGAAAAAGAATCATAAAATGTTAGAGCTATATTTGAGATCTGCTATTCAAAGATGACACATGGACTTTGTATCAAATGGAAAATCTCATTAAACAGCAGTCACAGCCTGAGTGCTGAGCCATGACAGATTGTACCTCTGCACCCAGGAGGAAAGGTGACTGACTAATGCCTGCATTAGGTTTGGAACACACAACTGGCTTCTGTCCCTGCTTTTGTCCAATCTCCTCATTTTGAGATGAGAAGCTGAGATCTTGAAAGGGAAAATGTCTGGAAATTCAGAAATTCGTGTTAGATGAAACTTTTTAACCCATGTCTTTTGAGTAAGTTGATCCAAATTATACCATACCCGTGTGTACTATGGTAGAAAAAAGATGAAAGAACCACTCCCCTCTTTTCCTCTCCAAGTAGATTGTGTTGATATCATGGTCCATTTTTCAAGACTATGTTAATCCAAGACTTACTATGATCAGTACATTTGTTAGAAAGAGGGAGAAGCCCATTCTTATTTCTCATGAATTCACCTGAATGGGGATGTTGTGTCACCACAATGCCCAGCTTCAAATTGAGCCAAGTGTTCACCGTGTTTAAGTAGTAAAGTCCAAGCAAGCAGTAGGAGAGAGACTTGTGGAAAATCACTGACTGTAGTAGGTGGGAACCAAGGAACGTCCTACAGGAAAATTTAGTCAGAAAAGTCAAACCGATTAGAAGTGAAACAGTCTTACATTTGAAGGGAGATGTCAATGGTGCGTGCATTCCTTGGGGCATCCTCAAAAGACATGTAATAGAAATGGCCTACTTTGGCCAAAAGACTGTGATATTCAGACTCCAGAGTTACAGCAGGTGACGAATTGGATCCAGGACATACCATCCTATGTACTCTAAGTATGAATAACAGTTCACATCAGGGGTAACCAGAGAAAACCATGCCAAGGGGCTCATTGTATGTCTCTTCACCTCAAAAATAACTCAAGCTCCTAGTGGGCTTCCAAATCTGCGTGGGGTAAACTTGGGAGCAAAATGTCTTCAGTATATTATTCTCAGCTGCTTGGTTTAATCATAGATGAGAAAAATTTAGCCTTTCAGCCCTATCATTGGGATCGTCTCATTCATGAAAGTTATAGATTTCAGATATGAAGATATCAAAGGGAATTTGTAGGCTCCTTGGCAGGGCCATTAGCATATTGTGTCTAGTGGATCTGCCAATAGGTGACAGATGTGTCCAGCACTAGCCCTGGCATCTACTCCTGTTCTTGCTTGGGCTTTGGCAGATGTTATGTACTTCTCTAAAATGATGTGGTAGAAACACTATTGATTTGGGATCCAACAGACTTGGGTTTAATTCTAGCTCTGACACAAACTATGTGACTTTGCTCAAGTGTATTAACCTTGAATTCCTGTTTCCTCACTTTTACAATGTAAAAATAATACTTCATATGGTTGTTTTAAATGTTAATAACTTAATGTAAGTAATGAAACTAAGTAATGTACATGTATAAGAAAAATGTCTCATCTATGTCACGTGCTCAAGAATGGCAGTGCTCCTCCACCTACAAGGCAAAGATCATGCCTCTTTCATCAGTGTTCTCACTAGAGAATGGAAGATATTCAATAAATACTAGCAAAACTGCTGTCTCTATTTCCAACATCAATACAGTCATTTGAACTTTTTAACTTTTATCTTCCTGAACCTCTTATTGATTATAAAATCAGTTGTTTGGAGTTTAACCTTAGACTCTAATCAGTCGAACCATTGGACCTAGTCATGCTAGATGTAGCCAGGGTGTTTGTTGTCATTCAATATTAAAGTTGCCAACTTATGAACACACAACGTGTGTTTTGGGTGTAAATCAGAAATCATCTTATAGTTTCCAGGAGAGACAAACAATAGCAGGAAGAAATGGTTTACAAAAATAAAGGGAAGACATTTTTTCCATTAGCAATTTCTGTATACTTTGAAAAAAAGGAGCAGGATTCACCCTGTCATTTAGTCTCACATCATGATAGTCTCATTTATCAAAGTTATGGATTTTCAATATGAAGATATCAAAAAGAATGTGCAGGTTCCTCAGTAGAAGCTATTGTATATTATTTAGTCATATGTATATTATGATGGAACACCTCAGTCCAGATTTAGGAACAAAGCAGAGATTCAGAGCTGCTGGGCTAATATCCTGTTAAGACCTGAACCCCTGAGACCTGGAATCCGTCCATCCCTCCCACCAAACTCCCCCCAACCCCTGGTCCTATCCCTATCTAATAGTAGCCTGGAATATAGCTGCTCCTTTCTGATAACCATTTCTTTCTTTCTTTGACATTTCTTTCTTATGAATCTGTCATTGTTATAATATTTTCAGAGACAATGAAGGGTGATTTTAACTACAAGTAATCAGGCTAGATTTAAAAGTTACTGACTCATCTTTATCTCATAACTTTTGGGGTCACAATGAGTAAATCAATTAACTTATCTGACCTAAACCAATTCACTTTTCTGAGCCTCAGTTTTCTCAAATGTAAAGAAAGATGAACTCTTTAGTGTTGGACCAATTTTAAGGCCTTTTAGGATTCATTCTCATGTCCTTTCATAGCTTCACATTCTTCAACTAGAACCGACTCATTTATCTGCAAGAGCAGCTGCAGATTCCAGCCATGGACAACGGCTGAGGGCAGGCATAAAAAGGCAATTCCATGATCATTTCCTCTTGCATCCTCCAGCGAGTCAGTCACATACCAAGAAATTCCACCTACCACATTTGCAGAGCCCAGATACTCTGCCCTTCCATACTTCAGTGTCTCCCTTTGGTAATTTCAGTCTCCACTCTGAAATTCTGGGTTTTGTTCACACTTCCATTTTCCCTTAGGTTGGCCATAACTCTTTTTGCACCCCATCCCCGCTGTTTACTCCAGGTTGTGTTTAAAAACTATTTTGAAAGCTCTGAGTCTACTTTTTAGGAACAGCTGTTCTCAGTCAAGGTCGTTTCTGTTCCACAGTAGTGAATTAGCTCAGACTAACTTTTCTCCCCACAATTACAGGCTTACTGCAGTCATCCTGTGGGAACTGTGTCTGGCAGGGAAAAGTATGTGGGCAGAACAAGCCCGCAGCCCCTGGATGACAGGTCTCCCCAAGAGAGCCTTCCCCAGCTGGAGCAAGCCAAGCCTAGCCTTTCTGCTGACAGATGCTCCTACTTCCAGCCATGTGTCTCCCAACGTGTTGTTTGAAAAGGCCTGCAAGTTAGCTCTGTGGTCTCATTTCTCTGAAGAGCTCCAGGGAAGCCAGCTTTCGTGGTGACTGTATATTTGTGCTATTCCTCTGTTTTAAGGCTCTCACAGGCTCCCTATCACCTGAAGAATTCAGTAGTCCCCCTTTATCCATGGGGGAATACGTTCCAATATCCCCAGTGGATGCCTGAAACTGTGAATAGTACCAAATGCTATATGTACTACGTTTTTTCTATACATACATACCTATGATGAAGTTTAACTTATAAATTAGGCACCAAAAGAGATTAATAATAACAACTAATAAAATAGAACAATTGTAACAATATACTATAATAAAAGTTATGTGAATGTGGTCCCTGCCTCCCTGCCATAAACAGATAACCAAGATGGCTACTGAGTGACTCATGTGCAGGGAGTGAATACAGTGTGGAAACGCTGGATAAAGGGATGACTCAGGTCCTGGGAGGGAAAAAGCAGGGTGATTCGAGATTTCACTACGCTACTCAGAATGGTGCACAATTTAAAACTTGTGAATTATTTATTTCTGGAATTTTCCATTTAATATTTTGGATAGTGGTTGATTGCAGTAACTGAAACCACAGAAACCAAAACCACAGATAAGGGGAGACTACTGTAATATGTCAACTTTTTTAGTATAATCCACAAAGCTAGTGTTCTCATTTGTAAAATGGGAATAACACTATCTTACTTACAGGGTTGTTCTGAAACTTAAATAATCTACCAATATGCCTAGATTATTGCATGGTAAACCAGGGTACTCATGAATTACCCATTTTCTTCTCTTTTCTGATTCCTGATCTGGTCTTTATCTTATTTCCTGCTATTCTCATCCCTCACTTAGTTATCTAAACTACTCGAATTCTTCAAACATTTTCAAATTCTGTGTCTTTTACCATACAATTATCTTGAAACTGACACTGCCCTTTTCCTCTTGGAAAAAAAACAAAACGCTCACACCTCACATGAGAAAAATGAAGGTGAAAGGGGATTGTGCTGCCATAATATTCAGCCCCATTTCCTGTCTTCTTCATTAGACTGTGCTTAAATAACTGTGTAAGACAGCTGGCCCTCAATAAATGACTGCTCACCAAAGACATGAATGATGCAGAAAAGTCTCCTTTTTGGCCCTTGATTCTTTTCTTACCCACATCATGGGCTTCTCTTTTCTTTAAAGATATATTTCATTAACCCAGTTGTGTTTCAGTATATACCACCTTAGAAGTTCAGAAGAACTTGATACATCATCCAAGCAAGACATTTTTTTGCTTTGCAGAAGTGGAAACAGCCTTGGAGACTTCTGAATCTTTCTGAGGTCCAAGGTGAAGAAGTGAGGGAAGTGGAACACCAATGACAGGCACTGTTTGCAAGCAGGTGTTCTTTGCACAGCACTGTTTAGCAGGTTGGGGGAAGTCATTGATTTATTTTCATATCTACGTAAAACTTTGAGCACAGCACAGGCATCAGTTCCTCTGCGAAGCTATTAAAAACTGATCTAAACTGAGTTGGTCATTTATAGTTCCAATCTTTGGTGAATATTGGCATTTTGCCCCAAGTTAGAGGTGGGTAGAAATTATATGTCTGTTCTCATAAGCTCAACTGAGTGGCATAAAATGAAAGACAATTTCAGACCAAATACTGCCACCTAAAAGGACATTTATTATCTAAGTAGGCATATAACGATATCACTACTAATTATTTAAGCTCGTTGAAGTCCCAATTCTCTGTCAAGCACAGCGGCTTCCCATGAAGCTACTGTATAAAGGCTTATATGAGAGGCTCACCCCAGGGAAAATGCAACAGATAATTTGATAACATAATCAAATCATAACCTAAGCAGAATATTCTGTTAATTAGGGGGACACATAACCAAATGCAATTCTAGTTCTAAGGCACTAGTGTAAGTGGTTGAGGTGCCTATGGTTCACTAAATTCTTATTCACTAATTATGCAAGAATGACTGTAAGTGCACACATTATTCTAGCCAAATAGCCAAGCTCATGCATTAAACACCGTAAGTTTTGACTAATACAAATTATTTGTAGCATATGTTATGTAACTGGTAATCCCACTTGAGCATATCCTGATACTAATATTTGAAATGCACACCTCTAAAGTACAAACACTCTGGATAAAAGTAACTCACCACACCTAAGACCTGAGTTCCACATTAGACAACATTTGGATGTTAACCGATCTTCCTAGGGCATAGATTAAATTGGTTTACATACACATATATTACTTTGTTTATAGACAATGTAACACTACCTCCTTTGTGATCCTGCTGCATCCTTCGTACCTCTCTGTTAGAACCTTCAGTGTATGGAGTAGTTGTTCTAGGTAATGTGCCTGCCTCTGCCACCAGAATTTTAGTTATTTCTATGCCCTATAAACACCCATTTGGCACCATGACTGGCATAAAGTGAACATGCAAAAAATGCATATGATCTTTGAATAAAAGACAGAAATAGTGAAAAAATACAATGAATAAAATTAGAATAAGCAACTTTAAAAATGACTGCTTATATTATAACAAAATACCATAGACTGGGTGGCTTAAAAACCAGACATTTATCTCTCACACTTCTAGAGGCAGGAAGTCCAAGATCAGGGTGTCAGCAGATTCGGTCCCTTGTGAGAACCCTCTTCCTGGCTTGCAGAGGGCTGCCTTCTCTCTGTCTTCACATGGAGGTGTGGGGAGGAGTGAGAGCATTCTGGTCTCTCTTTCTCTTATAAGGACACTGATACCAGCATGGGCCCCACTCTCAAGACCTCATTTAACCTTATTAACTCCCAAAGGCCCCACCTCCAAAAGCCATCACTTTTGGGGATAGGGCTTCCCTTCCACATCTGAATTTTGGGAGAACACAAACACTTAGTCCATAACACTGCTGTAGTCTGCTGCCTCCACTGTAATCGTTTTGACCAAAACCAAAGCAAAAATGGTAAGGAAGGTACTCTTTTCTCTTAGAAACAGCCCACAACACAGAACTAGATGAGAAAAACTAGAGCTCTGTATTAAGTTAGATTGCACTTCTATCTGACCTTCTCTTCCATCAGAGAGGCCAGTATGTCCCAGGGAGAGGCAGTGCTTCAAGGAAAGCTAATCTCACTAGAGACGGCAGAGTGTTTGTGGCCAGTTGTCACATGCTGGGGGGGTGGGGTGGGGGGTGCAGGTACACAAAGTATGCCAGGTTATAGACAACTAGACCATCTAAAACCAGCTTTGTCCATTCCTACTCTGTTTGCTTTATGTCAAGAGGCTTGATTCTATTGTTACCCAGCATAGAAAGTGGCTTTCAGAGTTTACTGCATATCCTGACATGAAGGGTTCTCATTGTCTAATTTGTATTCTAATAAGTGCACAATTGATTCACAAAACCTTGGTGCTGTTTAACCCAACAAATGAGTCATTTGCTTTTCAAATTACAGGGAGATTTGAGGTCAGGCAGCATGGGTAACCACACAGCCTTGGCCTGAGTGACCTAGAGGAATGCAAACAAGCAGCCTGTAGCTTGGAAAGCCATCTCCATCTGAGTGGTCAGTGCCATCATCCTCTTACAACACTCAGGGGACCAGGGGGTTAGCATGCCCACGCCAGCATATGGTGCACATCTTATTACCTTAATCATGAACTCCAGCAAGCTGTTTTCAAGATAATTTGGGCCCCTGTGAATAGTCTTCCATCTTCCCAGCCCTGCTCAGCTCTGCAATGAAGGATATATGCACATCTATCTCCTTTGCCCAGTGGACTCCAAAGAAATTTTACCAATGTTTGTAATATCTGCAGAACCCCTCTGTAAATAACGCCCAGGCCACACTGAGAAGACTGAAGCCAGAAAGCTCAGTTCCACAAGGTGTTATTATTGTAGTTAAAAAGGAAGAAAGACCCCCGAACAGAAGATTCACAGTAGTCTGGAATAAGACTGTTTTTATTTTTTTCACGGCTGTTTAATGGAAGATTATTTTTTCTATTTTTTGGAAGAATAAAGTGAATTCACCTTCTCTATTTGGAAGCCCCTTTCTTTTTATGCTGGTCAGTGACAAGTTAAAAAAAAGAAAAAGAAAAAGAATAATGATAAAAGGAAGTCTCAGTTTACAAAACATATGTGCAACTTGGTCTCTACTCAGGCAAGCACCTCCCTCTCTAACCTCAATCCCTGTCTCTTCAGTCCTTCCAACCATGAAGACTGAGGTTTGCAGGACATTCTTTAACTAACAGTGTCCTGGGAAACATCTGGTCTGGAAAGTGAGAAATATATTAGAGATATACCTTTATGATTAAAAGAGAGACTTCGTTTCACCTTCAGAAGACGTATTTGTGACTGATTCCTAACAGTAAAAGAGGTGATCAATGTAAGGACATTTTAGTATCCACAGGTGGAGGACAAATGGTAGCACAGAGGCAAAAACTAATATTTATTAAATACCTAATTTATGGAAATAAAGACCACCCAAGTGAGAAGTAAAGGCTATTTGTTCAGAGCTTGTTAAAGCAAAGGAGTCAGCCATCATCACTTGTATTTGGTAAAGACTCAGAAGCAGACAGAGGAGTGGAAAAGCTTAATGGTGGGGAAAAGGGCAGGCTTCAGGTCTGCCTTGATTGGAAACTTGGCGTGGAAGCTGGAGACGGCTAACTAGAAGCGGGTGCATCCTGTGTCATTGCTTTGGAAAGCGTATTTGGCTTTCTTTGGTTGGTCCTGAGTTGGAAGCAGAGGCAAAAATTAGGGAAGCTGGAAGTCCTGCTCTACTGGACTGATTATTAACGGAAGCTATGATTTGGCTTCCTGGACTGGATGCTGAAGACGGTGTGGGTCAGAATTCTACTGTCTTAGACTTTGTCCACTTGTCATATCATGTCCACTATTATGTACATTTTCTATTTATACATATAGTTTCTCATACCAAATGCCAGGCACCATAATTTTATTTAATCTCTGCAACCATGCTGTTAAAAAGGACTTTGTTTCACTGTCTCACAAAAGAAGAAACTGAGGCAAGTTGTTCAATGTTCCAGAGCTAGTACATGGCAGGACTCATCTTGGATGTTGGGAAGTCTGACTCAGAAGCCCATGATCTTTGTCTGAGGTGGAGATGTGCCTTCCTTGTGGCCAGAATTGGAAGCATCTGCAGAGATTAGGGAGATTGAAGATATAACCAGTTTTTCTGTTTCTATAATGTTTGGTAAAGCCTGGCTTCCACATGGTCTTTCGTTCCATCAGTTAATAACTGGAGACTGCGCTCCAGAGCTTATACTAAGGCGTCTGATTCTAAATTACAAGGAATCCCTAGACAAGTAGGGAATGCCTATTATTGAGGTCATTATCTCAAAATATATGGCCATTAAAATGATTTGTATATTTGTACTTTTACAATTGAATCATGCTTTGAGTTACATTAAAATAAAACAATATTGAAAAATGGAGACCCTTACTCCAGATTTAGGGAATTTAAAGTGAAGCCCATGGGTGTTTTACTTGTATCTCTGGAGGACGGCAAGATATACCCCAAAGATGTGCAAAATATTGTGCTTGTGAACATGTGTGCACTTTTACCCCTGGGTAAAGTGTTGACACTGTCATAAGATTTTGACAAAGTTTAATGACCTCCCAAAACAAAAGTCTTAGCATCTGTAATTTAACAACAACAACAATAAAAGCACTCCACAGTCTATAACGATGTGCAGTCAGGATTGAGATGCTGCTCCAAAGAATTTCATTTTATATTGGCCCAATCTGCCATGTCTCTGCCATCTTTGTTTATATTTTGAATGCTGTAAATGTATCCACCTCCAAGATGCCCATAGGAGAGCCATCTTCTGTTGTAGGCACTGCTGACAAAAAACAAAACAAAACAAACAAACAAAAAACAGCTTATTTCTGCCTCCTGTTTGTACTTTCTCTGGTCCTAGATATCTGGGAGAATTTGCAGCTTCACAATTTACTTTCAATCCCAGATCACATGATGGGAAGAAGGACGCCTGAAATTCCAGCTAAGATAATTAATAGCCAGGGGGACTAGACAAATCACTTTTTTTTGAATCTTGGTTTTAATATCCTTACAGCGATTGACTGAATTAAAGCGTTTTTGACAATGATCTGGTCAAACCTAAGTTTGGGGTTCATGTTTCTATCATTGCCGAAAGGCACTCTTAGCCTGGCATCAATTAAAACAATATCACTGGTTTTATGTATTTAAGTTTCAGGTAAGATTTCATTTGAAAACGGGCTACAGTGTAAATAAAATTTTGAAAACTATTAAAATGAACTCTAAGGAGTCTCTTAACTCCAAGAAATATTAAATTTTACAGCTACCTTTTCTTTAGTGTCACCCATGGAAGGACGAGATGAGAGACCTTCCCAGAAAAGAATATGCATAACATACCTATCTATCCTCCCTGCTCCAATTGTTTTGCACAGCTAACCTGTTCCCATATTAAAGAAGGGAAAGTTGAGGGTTACATTCTGTCACTGGATCCTTTTGATTTAACAACTGTCACATAAGGATGGTTTTCATGGACAGAACCAGTCTCAAAATTAGGGAAAAGCAAATTAGGTCTTTTATAAATTTATTTCTTCATCCCGCATACTCCCAATCAGCAGAACTGCCTGCACTCCCAACGGGAAGATGGTCAGTTGGATGGGATAACTTCCTGGGAGGGGTTAGAGAATCATGTGCCCCACTTCTCCAACCCCATCACTTTTCACATTGTTTCTGCAGCTGCCTTAGGACCTTCACTATGGATACTGTTTTTAAGGTGACTTTTATAATTTTATCTTGAGGTTTTAAAACCAGACTTGGGAGTTTTGGGCTACAGTTCTTTTTAATGTATCTCAGTTTCTTTACAAGGTCACTGTCTTCTATATGACTGGTTCCTTGGTACTCTGCCCTGGACTGTCCATCGTCCCTTGTCAGACCTCCACCTCCTCCTTCTCCTCCTCCTCCTCCTCCTTCTTCTCCTTCCCTTTTTAAAATATCTTCATTGAGATAGAATTCAAATGCCATATAATTCTCTCATTTAAAGTATACAATTCAAAAGTTTATAGTATATTTAAAAATATATGCAACCATCACCACATTCAATTTTAGAACATTTTCATCACAACAAAGAGAAACGCTTTACACGTTAGCTATAACCCCCACCCCAACCCCAGACCAAAGCAACTACTCTATTTACTATCTCTATAGATTCCCCTATTCTGGACAATTGTATTAATACAACCATGTAATATGTGGTCTCCTGTGACTTTCTCCTTTCACTTAATGTAATGTTTTCAAAGTTTATCCATGTCATAACATGTATAATTAGTAGATTCCCTTTTTAAGGCCAAATAATATTCCATTGTATATACGTAACACATTTTGTTTATCCATTCTTCAGTTAATGGCCATTTGGGTTATTTCCAACTTTGGGCTGTCATAAACAATGCTGCTATGAACACGGAGTACATGTTTTTGTGTGGACATATGTTTTCATTTATCTTCGGTATATACTTAGAACTGTAATTGCTGGGTCACGTGATTACTCCATTTAATGATTAACTGTTTAATACCCAGATTATTTCCAAAGTGGCTGTACCATTTTATATTCCCAGGAGCAGTATATGAAGGTTCCAAATTCTCCACATGCTCACCAACATACAGAGGTGCTCAAAGTGGTTACCATCAGCATTAATTTTAATATATTTTCCCTTTCTTAAACTGTGTGTACATTTTTTTGGTATCCCCTGTATTTTGTGATCTTTCAATCTAGATATCCTAGTGGTGGTGAAGTGGTATCTCATTGTGGTTATGATTTGCGTTTCCCTGATGACTAATGATAATGAGCATCTTTTTATGTGCTAATTGGCGATTCATATACCTTCCTTGGAGAAATATCTCCCTATTCAGATGCTTCGACATTTTAAAATTACGTGATTTGTCTTTCTGTTAGTGAGTTATAAAAGTTAATTATCTATTCTAGACACAGGTCCTTATTAGCATATGATTGAAATAAGTTTCCTATTCTGCAGGTTTGATTTTTCACTTATTGATAATGTCCTTTAAAGCACAACATTTTTAATATTGATGAAATCTAATTTACCTCGTTTTTGATGCTCATGTTTTTGGTGTTGTATCTAAGAATCCTTTGCCAAATTAGAAAACATAAATATTTATCTCTGTTTTCTTCTAAGGATTTGATAGTTTTAGCTCTCACATTTAGTTATTGATTTATTTTGAGTTAATTTGTGTAATGTCATGTGAAGTAGGTTTAATTTCATTCTTTTGCATGTGGTTATTCAATTGTCCCAGTACTGTCTATTGAAAAGACAATATTAATAGTCTTTTCCTGTTAATAATCTCAGCATCCTTGTTGAAGATCAGCAATGACCTCAGATTTATGAGTTCATTTCTGAACACAATTATATTCCTTTGATCTATATGTCTATCTCCATGCCAGTTCCATACTGTCTTAGATTATTTTTGCTTTGCAGAAAGTTTTGAAATCAAAAAGTGTGAGTCCTCCAACTTCGTTCCTCTTTTGCAGAATTGTTTTGGCTCTTCTGGGTCCCTTGCAATTTCACAAGCATTTTAAAATCTCCTTTCAAATTTCTACAAAGTCAGCTGGGATTCTGATAAGAGACTGTATTGAGTCTGTAAATGGATTATGGGAGTATTGCCATCTTAACATATTAAGTCTTCCAAACCATGAACATGAGTGTTTTCCATTTATTTAATTTCTTACAACAATGTTTGTATCACCAGTGTTTTGAACTTCACGTCTGTAGATAATTTGTCTCCATTTTGTTTAGTTATTTTTCTGGAGCTTTGTTCTGATCTTTCATTTGTGACATATTTCTTTGTCACCTCATTTTGGCTGTCTCCCCCTGTTTGTTTCTATTAGGTAAAGCTGCTATGTCTCCTGGTGCTAGTAGAGTGGCCTCATGTAGTAGGAGTCCCGTGGGGCCCAGTGGCACAATCTTCCTAGTTACCTGAGCTGGGTGCTCCAGGTGGTGTCTCTTGTGTGTGTTGTGTGTGCCCTTCTGTTGTAGTTGAGACTTGATTGCTGTTTGCATATCAATGGGAGGGATTGACCCTCAGGTAGATTTGTTGTAAGGACTGGCTGTGACTACAGTGGAGGAACTCTTGTGCAGGGGCTGCTCCTATAAAACAGGATTTGCTTCAGTAGGGATTTGTTTCTGGTGCATGCTTAGTCTGTCTTTTGGGTGTGTCATTTCTGGAGGTGGTTAAGTGGTGCTCAGGTATGATCTGAAGCTAGCCACCAGTTGTGCTGGTTCTGGGGCCTCCTGTAGGGAGGTGGAGTGGGGCAGGGCTGTGTTGTAGGCCAAGGTCATCCGCTGCCTATGCCCTACCCAGGGTAATTTGATCTGAGCGGCTAAGTGATCTGCAGATGGTTGCCACTTGTGCTGGGCTTGCAGGTGCTTGGGAGAGGCTAAGCTGCAAACCGAGGCTGGCTACCACTAATGCTGGGATTTGGGTTGCTTAGCAAAAGGCATGGGGCATACTGAGGCTGGAAGCTGCTTGTTTGTGGTTTGTGAATCTTTGAGAGATTTTGGGAAACTCTGCAGTGTGAGCTAAAACAGACCATTTGTATGGAAAACCAATGTAAGTGGCTTCGTGGTTCCAAGAAAGAGGGCTAACATTGTTTTAATATCTGTTCTGTATCAGGCTCTTTATGTGTGTGTGGGGGGAAAAATCTGAGGCTCAAGGGTGTTAACCTTAACCTTGACCAAGGTCACTGTTCTAATAAACTGGGAAATTAGAACATAGCTCAAAGCCTGAATCCAAACTCAATGCTTTCTTCCTATGCTGTGCTGCTTCCCTACTTCCTCCACTCCTAAATTAAAGACTTAACAGTTACCTTGCAAAAGACTACATAATTGTCAGAATGTACTGATCTGAAGGCCTATCAGATGCATTTTGGGAAGATTATGGATTATTTTTTCTCTTTAGATATTCCTAAAAAGGCTAACAAAATGTCTTAATTCAAACATCTCATCCTTCCCTACATTCTAGGTAGGATTCTGCTATAGTCACTCTGAGTTATCTAATAATGAATAGACCTGAAAGTTGTATCAGAAGATGGGAGAGCCTGGAAAAGCTACTCTACTGATAGGAATGTGGACAAGCTCTTAAAGCTTATATAAATTAAATCAGTTAATAAGTAATGCCTACTGCATAGGATGGTTATAAGGAACAATGTTATGAGGTCTACAAAGAAAGCGCATTACGCCTTATGCATAATGGAGCTCAGGAAATGAAAGATTGCTTTTCCACTTACCAATGAGATTAGGGGCTGACATCACTGATAAAAGACTGTAAGAAAGGCCCGGAAAATGGGATAAGAGGCATTGCCCTGACTTGCTAGTCTCTCAGCCAATGCCTAAAATATTGTTGAGAATTCTTGATAAGAAACCACACTTATAACTTCAGGGCTAAAGCTAACTCCAGCAGCAAGGAGCCTTCCCTCTCTATTTGGAAAGACATTGTTGCTCAGGAATCTTTAGGCCATTCCAATGTTCCAAACCTGAGTTTGGTTTATATCCTAGAGATGGGTAGAGAGTATAGGTCTTTCTAGGTAAGGTTTCTAGGCTGGAGGTTCAGGCACCAACTCAACCAGGGCTCAGTTCTGTTCAGGACCAGGACCTCTTCAGATAGGAACACATCTAGATTCTCCAGAATGTCTGCTCTGCAAACACTTCATGCTTGGATGTACTACCACTAAGTCTGTCATGAACATTCTAAGCCAATGCTTCTCAAATGATCATTGCACACTATTCATCTGGGGATACTGTGAACAAGCCCTTTCTCATTCAGACTAAATCTGCATTTATAACAAGCTCCGTGATTACACTGTGAGTAACGAATCTCCAAGCCACTGGTTCTCAGACTTTAATGATAAACACAGGCTTGTTAAACTCCAGCCCCACCCTAGAGTGTGTGATTTAGTAGGTTTAGGGTATAGTTCCCAAGTTTTCGTTTCTAATAAGTTCCCAGGTGATGCTGATATTGTTCGTTGAGAACCACTGTTCTAAGACATACACAAAAGGGTCACTGTAATGCAGAATCTCATATTCATGTATAAGCCACCTGAACTGATAGGCATAGATTTGTGCATTGTTCTAGCTTCCTGTGACAACTGTGCTTTCAATCCCACAGTTTTTTCTTTTATTACTTTTGACTTCTACTTTAGCACTTCAATTTCCTGACTATTTCAGCTTCTGACTGAGAACTCCATCTCCCTCACCTCAAATAAACAAAGAGGGCGGGACTACAGAGAACACGGATATTGGATGGCTGGGAGGCTGTCTTTGCAAGCTAGGTACCATATTGCTTCCCTGTTCCAACAAACTCGACCTAACAATATAATTCAGCAGAGACACCTCTTAGAGGCAGCACCATCCTACTGTTCTGAAAGGAAAGGAGGAAAGACTCCTAGAAGAAGAAATAGAAAGTTAATTCCATCTATCATTCATGAAGGGCTCTGTCCTGTATCCTACCCCACCATGGTTTCCCCCAGTTTTACATTTTTCTTCATTTTGTCAGTGATCTTGAGGGAGAAGATGGAGTAGGAACACTACTTGTCTATTTATTGAAATGAAGCAAAAGATGTTTTCTTTCTTTAACCTACCCCATCCTCTGACCCAGAAGGGTCCCTCCTGAACCCAGTCTATAGCTAAGCTCCAAAATGGCGAAAGAAACATGTCACTGCAGCACCAGACAGCTGCTGACTGTGACTGAGAGAAGTGACAGACATTTCTCCTCTAGGCTTTTAATGTGGAACCACTCTTTTCTGTCAAACCTGTCTGTCTGCACTTGACCTTTCAGCAAAAAGTATGTAGCTCTGTTAACAAGCCTTTCCTGGGTAAGAAACGATAAATCCACTCACACTGCTCCAGCTTCCATACCGTGGGGGCTCTACCCTTGATGTCGCAGGATACCATACTGGGTTCCATTGCAGGCACATTTGGGGGCAGGTTTGCTTCACACTTCATGTACAAATTCAAATGGAGGTGGAGTTCTCCATAAGAGAAGCATTTCAAAGTGTTAGATTCAGTGCTCTGCTACCTTTTAACGATATTAATTAATTGATGTCCTGGAGAGCCAAGCAGAGTTGGTAATTATAGAAAAGAAAGTGATAAAGATCAACTATATATTTTCCCAACAAGCCTTCTCAGCTAGCCAATTAAACCTTTACTAGGATCTCAGGTTTACAGCCCCATCATACCGATTTTGAACGGATTATACATGAATAAAACATGTTGATAATTTCTATGAATTACTAACATTTTATAATAAAATGGCAAATATGTATATTTCACCTTTTATATGCCAGGCAGTGTTCTAAGTGCCTTACATTTTATTGTCACAACAACTAAATAAATGTGGCACTATTAACATTTCACCCAGAGATTAAGTATTCTCCTGGGATCTACTGAGTGCTAGGGGCAAGGTTCAAACTCAGGCTCTCTGACTTATCACCTTTTGGATTTTACATTTCCCAATCCCTTGCATATGGTCTACTTATTTTGGAAGGCAGGGGTATTTTTACATTTTTCAGATGAGAAAGATGAGATTGCGAGAAGCTATGTGATATCTCTGAATTTTGTGCAGTGCATTTCTGGAGTTAATTCAAACCTTTTCCTTAAAAGCTGCTGTAAGGCAGTCTGGAATTTTTTAAAGCACATCCCTCTCCTCTTCAGTACAGAAGAGAAGTCATGAAACAGCAGACTCAACCAAGGCACAGAGCTTGCTGTGAGAGCTCTGCAAAATCCCATGTATGGTTAGACCTGGGGAAGCTCAGCACAATAACATAACTTTTCCCTAAAAGCTTTGAATTTTTGATCACCCAGGGTGGGTGGATAAATATTTCAGTGAGAGTTTTCTCTGCATCCTGATACATCTGGCCCCTGGTCCCTTGATCCCTGGCCACTCACTCATCGTGTGATTCCATGTAAAGTTTTAGATCTTCTGATTCCCCCCACCCCCGCCCCCTTACATTCTACCAGGAGAAATCAGCCAAACACAAGAGGGGGTATGGTAGGTGAGTCTGGCCTTCCTACTCTCCCCCCAGCAGCCTGCCCTCACTTCCAAACAGCTCATTGATGACACTTAAAGGCCCTGGGCAGCCTTCCTGGAGGGCTAGAAAAACCAATGGCAGCCAACAGTTTCTGTTCTCTAAGCCAGCCTAAGTGGGCACTTCTGTCACAGTCAGAGACTCTGGCACAAAGGGCCCACCGCCCACAGCACTTGTTGCTATTAAACTACCAGATAATTTACTGACTCATTATGTATGTTATTTATTTTCTCCCCTAGAGCTAGAATGTAGGCTCCACAAAGGCAGGCATTTGGCCATTTCTTGTAATTGATGCTACTACCTAGAAGTGTCCTCAGCACATCCCAGAGACTAAATACAGCAAGTGATAACTAGATGAGTGAATGAAGTGCCTTCTGAATATTACCTTCCACAAGCATCTCATATTACTAAAACTTCAACTGATTACATTTTTGCTAAAAGCACACACGTCCATTATTCCAAGCCAGATGGCTAGAATAGGGCTAGTGGTGTTACAGTCACCCACTTCATCTCCCTCTTATTTTATCTCCTCACCATCCCCATTGTCAGTTTTCTAGACCAGGAACTCATTGTCTGGTCTCTGCTTGGGTCCCATAAGCTTCTTTGCCTCTGTTCTGACATCCATTCAATACTCACTTCCCACCAAGCCACAGAGATGTTTCTGCAACCTGCACATAATCTTGTCACATTGTTTCTTATGATCTTTTGATGGTTACCTATGCTCTCAGGATAAGGGACCTATTCCCCCTTTTGGTATATAACTTTGGTCAGGGTCTACCACTATCCTCAATGTAGCTGCATTTCTCAGCTTGATTTCTCCCTCCAGCCACACCTGGCCACCAGGCTGGTGCCCCACTGGTTCATGAGCTCTTTTGCTTCCCTGACTTTTTACTGTTTTTTCCTTGACCTAGAAATAGCCCTTCTCCACCAGGCTGCATCCTCTTCATTAAGGTACAACTCAAGTTATATCTTCCCAGACTTGGTTTTATGTCCTTCTTACCTGCACCCATAACCCTACCACTTATGTCTCCAGTTGTAATTGTTGACTCTTCATCTGTCTCCTCCACTATAGGATAATTTTCTCAGAGGCAACAGATGTCTTTCAACTCTGTGTCCCCAGAGCCTAGTACAGGGTAAGAGGTAGAGTCCTCACTAAAAAACTGCTTAATATAATAACATGGAAGGAGCTGAGGGAAACACTTGTATTTTTCTCTGTCCCCCATCTTAAGCGGGTTCTCATAAGTTGTGAAATAGCTTAGAAAAGATTGCACTTTTTAGCAATTAGGTCCATGGAGATGCAGCATAACTAGGGTTAGCTACATCTGGGTAAAATCCTAACTCTTGCAATATGGTATTTTAGTGACTTGGACTAGAGCCAGACAGATTATTTTTTTCCAAATAGGCCTTATCTAGGTATTTTCTGACATGTAAAACAGCATGATAACAACTTCTAAGTAACATGTAACATCCTAGACTTAAATTTTTCAGTCATTACAGAGCAGGTATGATCTCTTCTTCATTGTCCCTCTAGACCCAAGAGCCTGGATTCTAAGCCCATCCTCTTTGATTAAGGTGGAAATATATGGGTATTGGCTTAAGTTTAATTAAATATAAAGGCACAAGAAAGACATTTAAACTTTTTGTAAAGACTAAAATTGTAAGCTGTGGTTTCCTAATCCACATCAGTGATGGTCTAGACTAGAGCAAGGTCAGAATGGTGACAGGGAAACAGAGAGGGGAGAGGCAAGGGTGACCTCCTCTTCTAACCCTTCTCTGGACCTCACTTCCTCCTGCATTGCCATCTCTATACTTGAAAACAGCCATCAGAACTCAGCATGTGTACTCGTAAAGTGTGGGGAGTACCACATCCTAGTTGCTGGGCCCAGAAAACTTTGCACAGCTCAGTCTGGCTCAATATGTCACCACTCATGCAAGTCAATTCTTCAGTTGAATCAAAGAGCAAAATACATAAGAGCAGAGGCCAAATTAATAGGAACACAGCTTTATATTTATAATTGGGGAAAGAAACATAAGAGACCATCGAGCCAAATAGGAAAGGGGCAGCTATAGGCAGTAGTGGGTGTCCTGCCAGTTCTGGCCCAGAGCTTAGGTCTGCCAGGCTAAACGTCAAAGCCAAGGATGGCTTGGTTGATTATACATACAGAGCTCTTCTCTATTCCACACAGTGGAACTTCTCAAGTCCAGTGTGTTGACATCTGGTTGGCCTCATCTGCCCCACATATTTTAACACATGTACACATACACACACGCACACACACACCCTGAGTTGTGGGGCCTCCAGTTTACTTTAAGAAAAAAAAGAAAAGGTTAAGTTTGTTTGACATAACCAAAAGGGACTGAGCCTCTGCCCAGCAGAACAAGGCCCATTCATGGGGTCCCGTGGTGCCCTGCCATTTCTAGAGGAAGCCTTTCCTCCTTAGTTGCTGAGGTCCTGGATCTTGTGCTAGTATAAAATTAGTGGATTGGAGGCCTAGCACTTGTTTCCATGGAAGCCCTGAATAAGTGATGAGGGTGCCTAAAGGAAACACTTCTGCTCGCTGTGTGCATACAAGAGGCACAGCTGCTCTAACCAAAGCTGGTGGCAAAGGTGCTCCCAAGCACAGGTATTTTCTCAGTAGTGCTGGTTCCTTTAAAGTTAAGGGTAGGTGGGTCCCTAGAGTTCTGACCTGAGACAGTGAGACTAGAAGTGTCTCCCTTAAACTGTAGGGAATATTGCCTTTAATGAAACATACTCTATGTCCATAAGCTCCCCATTACTCGAAATATTGGTAAGAATGGTAGTGTCTCCAGACACATATATAATGCTGGCCTGTCCCATTGCACAACCTGTGCCCTGGACAGGTGGTGCTTAGGTACTCTGCATGAAGGTGGGACCAGAAGTATCTCCAAGTACAGGGGTGGTGCTGTCCCCTCCTATTGTCCCACCTGTGCTCTGGACAGGTAGGCTGCAGGTGCTCTGGCTGGAGGCAGGAACAGCACAGGCTCCACACACAAGTATGGCACCAGGCCTTCTGATTGCAGCGATGTACAGTGGCCAGAGAGTCCCCAGGTGTTCTGACAAAAGTCATGAAGATAAGTATCTCTAAACACCAATATGGTGCTGGTCCCTCTGACTACAGATGTGTTCTGACCAGAAGGGCCCCAGGTGATCTGACCACAGGGAGGAAGAGAACTGTCTCCTGCACATGTCTCTTCTCGGTGGTGCCGTCTCCTCCAACAGTAGCAGGTGTGATTTGTAGGGTCATAGGGAGACAAGAAGTCAGCCCCAAGTGCTGTGACCAGAGACAGGAAGGAAAGTATCTCCCAGAACAGATTTGCTTTCCATACAGCTGGTCTCCAATTGCAGTGAGGGCCTTCTCCAACATCAACAGTCATGAGGGATTTCCCTCTCACCTCTCAACCAAGCTGAGTGCTCCAAACATGGAGTTAGGACCTGAGGCAGCCATACTGACCCAAAGCTGCTGCTATCCATAGGGCCTGCAGAAAACGCAAATGGGACTGCAGTGGTGTTGGCTAAAGGTGAGTTACTGTCTCAGTGCTGGGTATCTTGGTGGCAGCTTCAAAGACAGAAGTAGTGGCTATGCCAAAGAGAAAGACACCTGGAGTGTCACAGAAAGCCAGTTAGGCACTGACAGGAATGCCAAAGGTGGAACACAGGGAGGCTCAACCCACAGGAGCTATTGGAATTGCGCTGCCTGTGGGCGGTTTCGCTGAAACAGAGGTTAAATCTGGAGCTTATACTGCCGTAGCTGAGATTCCAAAACGACGAGAGTTGTCATGGTGATGGCTCCAGGCTGCCACCCATCAACAGACCAAAATGTGGGCTGAATGGTTTTCCTGGATCAAAGTAAAGGTCAAAATTTGCCTTTGGGTCACTGACCCACTGTGCCGATAGCTGGTGGCTACTAGTGCTGAAGCGGGGCTGCCACTGCGCAGGCACTTCTCAGAACAAAGAAGTGCCACAGAAAATGGAAAGACGTTCTCACTGGAGGTGTGAAGATGGTACCTACACCAGTGTCATCAGAGTCAAAGGAGGCTTAGATGCTGAGTCTGCAGAGGTGCCGGCTCCTGGAATAGAGGTGCCTGGGGAAGCCGTGATGAAGAGGCTGCTATATACAGGGACACCTGGGAGAAGAGTTCCTGGACGCTGCCCATCAGGGGCCCCCAAGGTGGCTGAGGGGTGACTCATGGGCCAAAGGGGAGGTTGAAAGTTGGGGTAGGGCTGCTGACCACAAATGCATGTAGGCTGGAGATACCTGCTTCACACTGCCTTGGGCTGGGACAGAGGAGTGAGGTCACCTCTGAGCCTATGGGAGACCGGGAGGTGAAACCACTGGTGCTGTGGTGTCCAGATCAAATACAGCAATGCCCAAAGCAGGCGGATGGGTTGAGTTAGCCATGCCGGCTGCGACAGTGCCATTGACTGGGAAAGCAGAGTTGGTGTTGATGGGGAAGACAGTGGAATACTGGAAGAGGGGGTCTGTAAGACCACAGGGGGAGAATCCACACACACAGACAGGTGACTCCACTCTGCAGGAGGAAGGCCTGAAGGAGAGGGTTGAGGTGCTAGGTCAGAGGACGTTGGAAGTAGAAGATGCTGCAGCTATGACTGAGGGGAGAGAATGCAAGGGTCTGCTCATTTCGAAGCATAATCCCCAAGCATGGGCTTGAATCCAAAGAGAGAGATTCCACAGAAAAACAAAAAGCAGGGGAGACAGGAATTGTGCATCTCATTTCATAATTAACATCTGGTGTGGGGGAAGGCACAGGGCAGACAGGACTGGGGGAAGCAGGCCAGCCAAGTCAGTAACTGGTAATGTGGTTGTGCCTGGGATCTGCAAAGAAAGCCATTAAGCACAAAGTAAACAAATACACAAGTACTACACACAGAGCAGTTTTATCCCAGTCGTTAAAATGGTGCTGTTTTGTGTGGAGGTCTGAGTCACACGGCGTGGGTGAATAATGTTGCTTCAATGAAATGTCTCTCATGCTTCCCTGCAACTGTGCTTTGATTCCATTTCATTCAGCAACATTTAGTCTCCTAACACAGTGGCTGATAGCAAGGGAAACATGCCCTGGATGGAAAAGAAAAAGTTTTTGATAACTACAAATAAGATTTCCAATTGCAAACCAATAACTTAACTCTGGTTTATTCCTCAATCTCTATAATCTGGTTGACATGAATCAGTCTTCTATGCTAGACAACTTGCAATTTTCCAGATTTTTTTTTTTTTTTTCATTTGCTTTTGATTCAGCCCTGCTAAGAGTGCGACGAGGGCTATGCTGATAGCCCTTCCTCACTCACCAGTTCAGAGTTATAAACCAGGTTTCCTCCACTCCCTGAGCACATATCTGGAGGGTGTCTCACAGATCTTGTTTAGTATAGTATCTAAGGAAATGTTAAGTATAAAAATGGGATACAAGACCAAAAAAGTTTGGGAATTACTGACTAAATGGATTCTCTTCATGGCAGGATTGCACAGAGCCTTTGGCATTCTGATATACTTGACGACTTTCCTAAAGAAGGATATGACGTGGAACATGTCATATTTACCCATGTCATTTTATTTCATAGTGTCTGAGACTAGGTTCTAGTAAGATGTTTCAGAATGTGCCAATATAAAGACCTTCAGTATCTTTGGGAGCTGAAGCACTGTAAAATAAAATTGCATCTACGAATATGAAGGAGGTCTTAAATTTGTACAATATTTTCTTGTTTCTTGTGGGGGAAAGAAATCAGGTGTAGCTGATATAATGCTGGACAGGAACTAGGCAGCATTCTCTGTTTGACAAGCTGTCAAGGACTTGAGGTCACTGTTAAGTCACCGTCACTTTCTTCCTCTCCTGGTTGAGTGATTCAATGGACTTCCTCAGAGGAAAATGAGCCAAAGACAAGTCAAATATACTGGAAATTCCTGCCTCATAGCAAAACAAAGTGCAACAGGCATTTTTAGAAGCAAGATCTTTCCTGTCTGACAACTCCAGGACAACACAGTTCTTCACATTTGTGGGGACAGTGAGCTACCTCCTGCTCTACAACTAAAACACACACACGCACACACTCACGCATACCCATCCTTATCACACCAAAACACACAATAAAGTTATGAATTTCCAAAGAGTTGTCTATTTTGTGAAAGACAGCAACTCATCAGTTATTCCTCCGAGCAGCTGATTTTCACGTTTTAATAGCATTACAGAAAATCTATCGCCACTATCTTTAATACAAGGGCATCTGATGAGTTCATCAGCCTTGTCTTCATTTGAAACCAGTCAGCATTTCCCCAGCTCAGTACAGCTGCAAAGAGCTTTCCTATTTGAGCTTCTATATTCCAGTGCATATAAAGCTAGTAAGTGGGGGGGACAGGGAAAAAAGGGGAGAAAAAAAGTAAAAGTTCTTTTTAAAGTGAGTTGCTCACTAAGTTTTGAATTGGAAACAATAGTAAAAAAATAAAAATTTGTAAGCTTTTTAAAGGTTTTTATATTTATTTTTCTGTTTCTCAACTTATTCATAGGTGTTTATTATTATTACGATCTAAGAAAATCTGAGGCAGCTATGATATTGGACCTCAATTCAATTTCTGATTCCAAAACACCTCATGTGGAACCTCAGAAAATCCACAAATTCTCTGAATTCAATTTCTTCATTTCCTAAATAGGGAGTAATGAAAAACAGATTGCATAGGTTTGGTTCACTTAATGGTCACTCCAAACTTCTCCCCGGGCCATCTTCTACTGTGTCTCCTAGAATGACCAAACTAAAACTAGACCTTCTAGTTGTATACCTTTGTATCAGTGATGACCATGTGTCATAATTCTGGACAATGAGACATAGGAGGGTTTCTCTGGGATATGTGAGAAACATCATACTTTTTGTTACTGTCGTGCGGGAGACCCTGCTCGCTACGCCATTTGTCGTGCGCGGAGGCCTTCTCGCCGCGCCACCTTTCAGGCGGGGCGGCCTGCGGGGTCTCTGCTCCCGCTCCCCACACAAGAACGCAGGACATGGTGAGGCCGAAAAGGAACACCCACGGAGCCATAGGTAGGGGAGCCATACCACCACGGTCTCACTGGAGGCTGGGCCAACCGGACGCCGACCTGCCGGCCGCTTTTCCGCCAACCGACCGACCAATGACTCTTCTCCACTCTCTCCTCTGTTCCTCTCTCTCGGCTCTGTTCGGCTCCTCGGCAATCCTTCGTAGTAGTCGCAGCAGTTATACCACCGGCCAATTGGCTAACCGGCCACAGCCAACGGCCAATCAGCCACAGCCGACAGCCATTCACCACCCGAGCCAGTACCCCTTCACGTGAGGCCGAGAGCCTGTAAACTACTCTCTGGGGCTCTGTCCCCACAGTTACGCAGCCCAGGGAGGTCCCTGAGCTACTGTATGTCTAACAGTCTCCCAGCTGATTCCAATTTCTTCATGATTTGCACTTTGAGTAGCAAGGAAGGTGAGTAATGAGGAACATATCCTTCAGTGTGGTAGGACAGGTAGAGCAGAGGGGTGGTTTGCAAAGCAAGTAGGGTGTTGAATTATTATATATATATAATAAACAAAAAGATTAATTTTATTTCTTTGCTTCCAGAGAGGGAGGGGAGAGAGAAGAAGGGAAGTAGATTGAGTCACTTGGTGGGAGTCTGGAACTCTAGTTGGTGAAAATAATTTAGGATATTTTTGAAAGACCAGAAATGCCTAATATTCACTTTTTAGTTGCTTTTAACTTGTCTCTAAAAATTACTAAAATCTTCTCCACACCTAAAGTTCTTTGGTTAATAAAGAATGTTTGCTTGTTTTTTGTCTTAGTGTAATAAATGGGAACACATGCACGGATCTTTGAGTGGATTCATACCGAAATCTAATAAGGGAAGCAGAGGTATGAGCTAGAGGCCTTGAAATGTGAGCCCATTAAAAAATTAAAAATCTTTGAATTGACATTGGACTTTTCACAAGCTGTAGAATGGGAGTTTGTGCCAATGCTACTTATGCCATAAGGGGCAAAAAGTCCCCAGCTCAGTGTTGAGTTACGTTTGCATCCCATGCACATGTGAAAAGAAGCAAACATTAGGAAGAAATAAAATCATTATAAGTATGACTCCCAGTCTGGCATGTAAAGAATTTGGAAGTATTCACTTTTGTCCTCACAACAACAAAAAAAGCAAACAAACTGAAAACCAACAACTCCTGTTAGATTCACCAGATAATTGAGGTCACAGGGCAAATCACTGCCCCCCAAAATTGGAGAGACAGACAGACAGGCAGTTTCCAAGAATCACAACTTACTGGCGCAGAAGCCCAGGAGGAGAAAACTCTGTGGGAACTAGTACCAGGGAAGGATAAATCTAACTTGTAACTGGTTTGTTTTGGGGGCTTCAATGTGGACAAATCTGAGAGTTAAAAACTCTAGAGAGGTCTAGTCTTGGGGAGAACCACACTCTGTGTTTTATCTCCAGGGGCACTACCAGATTTCTCATAGTGAAGATCAGAGAAAAATTCCTTCCAGCAGAGGAGGAGAAAAGTGTCCATTATGAATTTTGCTCTTCCTGACAAGGCCTGCCCTTAAGAGAATTTTTTCTTTGTTTTTTTTTTTTTATTTTTTATTTTTATTTATTTATTTATTTTTTTACCAGAGCATAACTGACTGGGGCCTCATCAGAGCCTAAATGATCTGAGGGAAGGGAAATACTCAACTCCAGCTCTCTCCAGCCTTCCTGTCTCACCTAAGGGTAATAAAGCAAAATAAAACTGAGAAGAACTTGTGAAGGTCACAGCTCATGGGCACTGACTCACTGAAAGACTGATGCATAATCATATAACTGTAGAATGCTTCCCTGTACCCACACTTTACCACCACATCAATAGGGCTTCTATATAATAACAAGGAAATCCAATGGAAAAACCTGCATGATCAGACTTTATTTAAGAAAGAGTCTCTAGGGAAACCAAAAGACAACAGATGAGACAAAAACAAGGACATCAGAAGAACTTTTAACTTATGACATCTACAACTACAATGGACAGAAAACATAGCTAACCCCTAACCAGATTTACATAAAACCTCACATTAAAGGACTATTTACCGAGTTTATTTTACCCATATAACATGTCAAGCTTTCAAAAGTTAATTATGAGGCATACTACAAGACAAAAAAACACAGTTTGAAGAGGAGAAAAAACATCAGAACCACACTCAGATATAGCAGAGATGTTGGAATTATCAGACATCTCTGACAATTTAAAACGACTATGATAAATAAGCTAAGGGCTCTAATGGAAAAAAATGGACAACATGCAAGAACAGATGGGTAATATGAGCAGAGAGATAAAAATCCTAAGGATAAAAAAATAAAAAATGGTAGGAACTAAAACACTGTAACAGAAATGAAGAATGCCTTTGATATATACTCATCAGTAGAAAGAAAAGAAACAAAAAGCTTGAAGAAATGTTAATAGAAATTTCCAAAATTGAAATACAAAAGAAAAAAAAAAAGATGAAAAGAACAGAATATCCAAGGACTATGGGAAAATTTTAAAAGGTATAACAAATGCATAATGGGAATGCCATAAGGAAAAGAAAGAAAGGAACAGAAGAAAAATTTGAAGCAATAATAACAGAACTTTCCAAATTAACAATAGACATCATATCACAGATGCAGAAAGCTTATAAAACCTGAAGCAGGATAAATACCAAAAAATGATACCTATACATATCATATTCAAACTGCAGAAAATTAAACGCAAAGAAAAAATTTTGAAGAGGCCAGAGAAAAACACTTTACTTACAGAGGAGCAAGGATATGAATTACCCCAGACTTCTCTGCAGAAATCATACAATCAAAAAAAGAACAAAGAGTGATAATTTAACTTCTTCATTCCCAATTTGGATGCCTTTTATTTCTTTCTCTTGCCTGATTGCTCTGGCAAGGACTTCCAACATGATGTTGAAAAGCAGAGGTGATAGGGGACATCCCTGTCGTGTTCCTGAACGTAGAGCAAAGGGCTTCAGTTTTTCTCCATTAATTATGAGATTAGCAGAGGGCTTGTCATATATGGCCTTTATTATGTTAAGGTGTTTTCCTTCTATACCTATTTTATGATGTAATACAGAATTGTACACCTGAAATCTATGTAATTTTACTAACAATTGTCACCTCAATAAATTTAATAAAAAAAAAAAGAAAAAAAAAGAAAAGGACAGAATAAAATAATTAAAGTGTTTAAAAGAAAAAGTACCACCGACAGAGAATTCCTTATCCAGCAAATTATCCTTCAAAGGTGAGAAAAAAAATGCTTTACCAGACATAAAAATTGAAGGAACTTGTTACCAGTAGTCCTGCCTTGCAAGAAATGTTAAAGGAAATTCTTCAGAACAAAGGAAAATTATATAGGTTTGGCATTCAGATCTACATATAGAAAGGAAGACCTCTAGAGAAACAATGGATGAAGGTAAAATAAAATATTTTCTTCTTATTATTCTTGATTGACCTATTACATAAATTTATTTAAAATAATAATAGCAACAATGTATTAAGAGACTATAGCTTAGATAGGTGAAGCGTATGAGTGCAATGTTTAAGGGATAGGAGAGAGGAATTGGGAATACTGTTAAAAGGTACTTGTACTATATACCTATATGAAGTGATACAGTGTTATTTAAAAGTGGACTTGGATTAGTTGTAAATGTATATTGCACTTAAGGGTAACCACTAAAAACAAACAAACAAACAAACAAACAAATAAAACCTCTATAAATATATATGTGATGTGCCCAGGAAGGAGAAAAAAATTGAACTGTACAAAAGGCACAACTAAAACCAAAGAAGGCAGACAAAGAAGAAGACAAAAAAGAAACAAAGAACAAGAAAATTAAATAGTAAACAGTAAAAACATGTTGGATTTATCAATCCAACTATATCAATAATCCTTTTAAATGCCAATGGTCTAAATACACCAATTAAAAGAAGACTGTCAGAGTAGGGAAAGAAGAAAAAATGATCCAATTATATGTTTTCTACATAAAGCCCATTTTAAATATAAAGACACAGATTAAAAGTAAAGGAATGAAGAAAGATATGCCACATTTTCCTGTTTGCATACCACAAAAAAAAGAACTCAAATCAGTGATGTTCTTTCTCTCATTAGACACGGATTATTAAAGATTAAAATTGTTCTGTGTTTCTTGTTTTAAAGTACTTTTATTTGCTTTTGCTTTTGTTTATGTCTATATTAATTTATTATAGGGCCTGTCAGTTTTAATCATATCAAATTAGATTGTTTACATAGGTTAATTCTCTAGATTGACTTGAATTCATTATCTCTATTGTGGTTACTGTTAGTTTAAAGAAAAATTCAAGTGATGATTCATTTTATCATGAACCATTCTGTACCCTCTAAGTTTAACTCTCTCTAAACATAACTAAGCAAAGCGAAGGCTGTTTGACATTATTTGTAGAGTTACTTACTTATTTCTATTAGTCTTCTTCTGAGTATATTTTGGAAAGAGAAATCTAGGAATTTTGTAACTCAAACACAAAATACTTTCTCCCCAGGAGGACTATTGCACTTTGAAAGTAATACTATGGTAGTTTTTTGTGATTTATCCGTTAAATATATGCCCCTGAAATAACATATTTGATCATTCATGTCATTAAAAGTTTTTTCAACAAATATCTATGAAAAATTTAATATGCACTAACTCTTTTGGACCAAAAAATTCTATACTCTGCGTTTTTAATCTTTGTCTTGACCTTCTGACCTCCTTCATGGTATCCACCATGAGGGACCCCTTCTTTTTTCTTCTTCTTTCTCCTCCTCCTCCTCCTCCTCCTCCTCCTCCTCCTCCTCCTCCTCCTCCTCCTCCTCCTCCTTCTCCTCCTTCTCCTCTTTCTTACAGTTTCAGGTGTACAAAGCAATGTAATAGACATTTACACCCCTCACAAAGTGATAAACTCCCTCGTCCAGTTACTACCCCTCTGACATCGACTATAGCTGTTACAATACCATTGACTATATTCCTTATTCTGTACTCCACAACCTGTGACAATGGATTGTTAATTGTAATTGACATTCAATATTATTCAACTTAAGCTTCAGGTGTATAGCACAGTGGTCTGGCTTCTACACCGAGAAAGACAAATACCATATGATTTAACTTATATGTGGATCAAAAGAACAGAATTAATGAACAAACAAAACAGAAATAGACTCAGAAATATAGGGGGTGGGGACTGACGGTTGCTAGATGGGAGGTGGGGTGGGGACAGGGGAGAAGGTGAAGGGATTAGAAAGTACAAATTGGTAGTCACAATATAGTCACAGGGATATGAAATACAGTATGGGGAATATAATCAATAATGTTGTAAAGATTAAAGTACATTTGAAAGTACATTTGTGTGTATGTGAAATTTAATGTTTTATTAGTCTACAGCTAATCAGTTTATTATAATTGTACGTAACGTGAGATCAACGTCTTGTGTTTTCAATCCTTTGAGTTAAAAATTGTCACTTGTTTTTGTTTTAACAAAACCAATACCCTTGTCCCGTCTTGGGAGGTTGATTTTCAGTAGAACATATGTCTGACATAAATTGTCAAAAAAGGGAAATGTATGAGTCCTGATAAAAAAAAAGTTGAACTTCACTAAAATTAAAAACTTCTGATCTGCAAAAGACACTGTTAAGAGAACGAAAACTCAAGCCAGATAATGGGAAATTACCTTTGCAAAACACATATTTGATAAATGGCTGGTACAAAGAAATCTTAAAACTCAATAATAAACAACCCAATAAAAAATGGACACAAGTTCCAGACAGACATCTCACCAAAGAACTTATACAGATGGTTGGTAAGCTTATAAAAAGATATTCAACATCATATGTCATTAGGAAATTGAAAATTAAAACAACAAAGAGATAACCATTATACACCTATTAGAATTGCTAAAATCTGAAATACTGAGAAAACTAAATGCTAGAGAGGATATGGACAACAGGAACTCTCATTCATTAATGGTGGGAATGCAAAATGGCACAATCACTTTGGAAGAAAGTTTGTCAGTTTCTTGCAAAACTAAGCATACTTTTACCCTGAAAGAGGCAAGTGTTCCAAGTTATCCTTTGAACCAGATCATCTTCCAGAGTGCAAGAGGGGCACTAAAAATATAAAAATTATATACTTTTTAAACTGATTAGTTATTGACTGATAATTTATTAATTTGGCAAACTATGCTATTAAATGATATCTTCTCTGCGTATAGAATTTTAAGTTTGCTATTCTTTTCCTTCAGGATTTAAAGATATCATTGCCTTGAATTGACTTTCACAACTTCTGTTGAGAAGTCAGCACTCATTGAATCATTGCTTCTTTTAAGTTATATATCTTTGTTTTCTGGCAGCTTTTAGAGTTTTTTCTCTTTTCTTTGGATTTTGACCAAAATTTGACTATAATGTGCCTATTGTGGTTGTTTTTAATCCTGGTAGCAGTGGTACTTCTGAATCTGAAGCTTTATAATTTTTATCCATTTTGAAAAATTCCTATGCATTATTTCTTCAAATATTGTTTCTATCACATTTCTCTTTGTCCTCCCTGGCTGGGACTAAACTTAGGCATATATTTGACTATTTCATGGTATCCCATACATTGTAATTCTCTTTCCCTATTTTCTATATTTTATTTTTCTTTTTATACTTTTTTCTAAATATTTTCTACCAACCTCTTTTTTGTATTTTACTAGCCCTCTGTTCAGTTATGTCCAATCTGATGCTAAACCCATCTGTCGAGCTTTAAATTTTAGATATTGTGTTTTTCAGTTTTACAACATTTACATTAATTTTTCTTTAGATTCCAGTTTCTTACTGAAATTCTCCAGGTGTTTTCCTACTTCATTATTCTCACCATTGTTTTAACTTCAATGGTTAAGAACATTAACACCTGGAAGGTCTGTCAATCTGTTTTATCAATCATGATTTTCTTGGCCCAACTTTTGCCATTGCTGAGATTTTTTTCCCCCCCCAAACGTGTAAAGGATAGTGGAGTCTCTGGATGTTATCTCTTTCCAGAGAATACTAACCCTATCAGTTCGTCCATCATCTTGATTAATCAGAGAACGGGCTGACTTGAAGTGGGGTTTTGGATTTTGAAAGACCTGGTCTTTTTTTCTTTTTCTTTTTCTTTTTTTTTTTTTATCACTCCTGATGTCCCAGCTGTGGGCCATGAGCCTGGAGTGTTTCCCAAACTGCCTCTTCATCTACAGATCCTGTCCTTCATTTTTGTCTCTCCCTCCACCCCACCCTCACCACACACACACACACACAAATTAGACTGCTAACATAGGTCAGCTTAGAATCAGGAAATGTCCTAAGGGGAAAAGCGACAACACGCAGACTGTTAAACTCATTTCAATGTATCTCGTCTCTCTACTTAAATTATGACTGTCCCATAAACTGTTTTACACCTTCAACCAGATTTTATTTTTTTAAAATCTAGTTTTTCTAGTAGTTCTTGGCAAGAGCAACATTGGTCTGCTATAAGCTACCTCATCATAACTATACATGGAAAATTATCATTTAATTTAGAGGGCAAAGTGAAAACATTCTCAAACATAAAAATGTAAAAAATTTAGCAACCATAAATCTTAAGTAAATTAGTACTGAGAATGTAACTAGCAAAACTTAAAAAAATAATTTAAAAAATAGAAGAGATACAAGAGGAATAACAAGTAACAGGCAAGCATATTATAAATTCTAAATATGATAAAAATCTAACAAAAAAACCCTCAAACCATATCAGTCTTCATGAGCAACACATACATAGAGAAAATAAGTAAGCATATACTAAGATTCTTGACTCTCTTGAGGAACAATATGAATAATAATTAAAATAACATTTTCAGAAAATTTTAAGTTAAAATATAAACATAACATAATAGAAATAAAATGTATAATTTTCAGTCCATTTGAGTAAGAAAGGTAGAAATAAAAATAGATTAATCTAAACATAGGAAACAAAAGGTGCAATAACTCAGAGTTAATTAAGCAGATAAAAATTTAAAAAAAGAGCAAAAAGTTCCAAATTGTCAGTAAAATTACAATAAAGCTAAATACATTAAATAGCTATTAAAATATATTGAAAAAAATATTAGTTTTCTTGTTAAAAAAAATAAAAGCTACATAATTATTTAAAAGAAGCACCCTAAAATGAACTTGGAAAAACTAAAAAGTAAAGGAGACTCAACTAAACATGGCAGGTATAGTAATATGGAATGAATACAAGACAAAACATAATACAAAACAGATAAATAAAAGGATCAAAAGGGCATCTATCAGAGTGAAAAATTCAAAATTAAAAGATATATAGTAAAACTCAAACCGATAATATAATTATAAAATATATTGTCAAAACTAGGAGAAATTTGGATACTTATAGTCATTATGATTTTATTATAACATTTCTGAAACTGACAAATCAAGATAAAAAAATATGAAATACAGGAGTTGAATATACAATATATTTGCTTGATTAGCTTCATATTTATTGACATTTTTGTTTTGCAAAGAAAGCAATTTTTAAAATTTTTGGATTATTCATAAAAATTCACCATATATTAGGACTCATAACCTCAAAGTAGGCATAATATGGACCAGTTCACTGAAGAAAATGCCAAATTTTATTTAATCAAATAATAAAAAGCAAAAATAGTCAGCAAAATTTATGTGTTCCAATAAGTTTTTTAAATCATTCTAAATAACTGTGAAGTTAAATTAGAAATTAAAAGATTGTTTCAAGTTGACGAAAATAACTGTACTACATAGACAAACCAAATGACACACATATATGTATATGTGTGTGTATATATGTGTGTGTGTGTGTGTGTGTGTGTGTGTATGTATGAAACAAATATGGAGAGTTAAGTAACTATTTTTCATCTCAACCCGATAAAAGAGTAGCAACAAAATGAATCAAAAATATTAGATGCAGGGAATTTTGAATATAATATTAGTGAAAACTAACATAATGGAAAATAAAAGCTGGAATTGATCAATAATTCCATAAGCTTCTTTTCCTAAAAAGTAACAAAAGCAAGAACCTTTAAAATGGACAGTTTTGTCCAAAATTGTATAGGACCGAACAACATATATAACAGACAAGGGAATAATACCTTAAATACCTAAAGTACACCAAACAATTTTATAGAGAATAGACAAAGGATATCAATAAGTAATTCATAAATGAAAAAAAAGGTATATTTTATTCGTTGGTTCAGAAAATATTTAAAAAGTTGAATAATATAATGTGGTAATATGGTAAAAAAATAATACCCTCATATACTATTTGTTTTGTAATATAATTTGTTATGTCTATTAAAAAGTGAAATCTACTACCTAACTCTTTCAAATCTAGTACCCTGTTTCCCCGAAAATAAGACCTAGCCCGACCATCAGTTCTAATGCGTCTTTTGGAGCAAAAATTAGTATAAGACCCGGTATTATATTATTATTATATTATATTATACCCAGTCTTATATAAGACCCAGTCTATATTATATTACATTATATTACATATAGTATATTATATTATATAAGATCCGGTCTTATGTTAATTTTTGCTCCAAAAGACTCATTAAAGCTGATGGTTCGGCTAGGTCTTATTGTCGGGGAAACATTTCTCTATGTACCTTAGAGAAATCGTTGCACAAGTCCACATGGAGAAATGCTAAAATTATTCAGGACAGCATTGTTCATAATAGGAAAAATTTCAACTTTTTATAAAAATCTACTGATTGAATAATATTGAATATGTTACAGTATATCCTTATTGTGGACTGCTTTGCAACAAATGCAAAGAAAAGTGATAATCTCTACACACTGACATGAACACATTTTTAAATGACATGCTGTTAAGTGGTAGTCTGTCCTTCCTTCTGAAAATGGTCTCTTATCACCTAACATTGGATTATGTGTGATTCCTATGTACTGCCTCTTCTTAGCTCTGCCCTATCCTGAAATCAATTATTTGCTATTCATAGCTTCCAATGGACTCTCAACTCCACAGTCATAAGCACGAATCTACATTGCTTATGAAGTCTTAATTTCAATCCTCACTCAATCCTTCTTCTACAAATCTCAGTTTCTTCCCTCCGGATCTGTCTTCCTCACAGTTCAGCCACTAGGTCACAAGTCTCCAGGGGGAGCATCAGGTGGGACTTCAGAGTTTGCTTCCTAATCTGACAATGATACTAGCAACTGATAGATTTAATATGCACAGAGTTTTAAGTACTCACAGAGTTGCTCCAAGGGTGGGATCACTGTGCAACTACTCAGAGGGAAACCCTTTCTCTTATGGGCAACTAAACTGTGAACTGGATCATAGATTGTCACCTGCTCTGAGTCCATCTTCTACTCAGGTCACTAAACCCTTAGCCTCAGCCCAGACAGGAGTCCTTTTCTCTGATGAAGACTAAGCCTCTTTCCTCCATGGAAATTTTGTGATCAAACGATCAGTTTATTTTTATTAGGCTCCAGGTTGGACCAAGGAAAGAAAATTAACATTTTTGAGTCTATATAATAAGGCAGGTACTGAGATGTGCATTTTACTTACTTTGTATAATTTAAGATCCCCATGAGACAGGCCATCCTCATTTTAAGAAGAGGTGATTACAGCACAGAAGTTAAAAGGTTTGTCCATAGACACATGATTGTTGATCAGAGCTGTTTAAACTCAGAGCTGTCCAATTCCAAAGCCCATGCTTTCTCTACCAAGCTACTGAGATCTATGCATGACTGAAAGACACGGAGAAGTCTAGAACCTTGATACTCAAAGTATGGTCTATGCACCAGCAGCACTGGCATCATCTGGAAGGTTGTTAGCAGTGCAGACTCTCCAACCCTAAAGCTAATGAATCAGAATTGGCGTTTTAAAAAGAATCCACACCCAAGTGATTTTTATGCACATTAAAACTGAAAGAGCATTCTTCAATGATACATGCCAGCTTCGTAGATCAGGTGACCAAATGGATATATCAGATGATGTATGTATCAGGTGATCATCACTGAAATAGGGCAAAACTATGAAAGAGCACTTTGGGAGAGGGGGGAAGAGCAGCCCTGTTTGGGATATTTGGAATTTATATGAAAGACATTCTAGCAGAAGTATTCAGAGGATAGCTGGATATAGTAGTTTGGAGATCAGAAAGAGTCTCAGGCTGGAGATGTGGATTTGATAGTTATCATGAAATGTGTGATGAAGGGCCATGAATGTGAGTGAGGATGAAGAGGAAGATATGGAAAGAAGAGTCAAGGACAAAAGTAACTCAAGTTTTATCAGGCAAAAGTTTGCAATTCCTGTGAACTGTTTGTCTGTAAGGTTTAGAACTAGAAAACTTGTGTTTAAATATCTTTCAACTCCTTCAACTGGCATGTATAGTTGAAGAATGCTCTTTAAACTTTAATGTGCATAAAAATCACCTGGGTGTGGATTCTTTTTAAAACGCCAATTCTGATTCAGTAGCTTTAGGGTTGGAGAGTCTGCACTGCTAACAACCTTCAAGATGATGCCAGTGCTGCTGGTGCGTAGACCATACTTTGAGAATCAAAGTTCTAGACTTCTCCATATCTTTCAGTCATACATAGATCTCAGTAGCTTGGTAGAGAAATATTTTTCTAAACCTTACCGAAATATCTAGTTCTGTAAGGTTTAGAACTAGAAAACTTGTGTTGAAATATCTTGTTAAAAGATAAAAAATTTCCATACAAGGAAGAGGTCTCTAGCAGTTGGAGCTCTTCCATGAATAAATGGGCTTCCTGGAGAAATAAAGAGGAGCCCTCATTGTGTCTTATCTGGTGCACAAACACTTGTCAAGGGTGCTACAGATATCATTTAAATACTGAAACTCTGGAACATTTGCATCCCTGAAACTTCACCATTAGCAAGGCTAAGTGATTATGTTAATGGTAAATGTCCTAATGTGTTCAAATTGTAGCATGCTTAACTGCAATTGCAATAAAAAGTCATCAAGTTTTAACGTTAAAAAAATATGTAATAGAATACAAATAGCTGCCTCAAGTTTTGGATATCACAAAGTTTTGACTTGTTACAACCCTTGAAAATTGCTGTTGTGATTTTCCTGCCATTGCTGTGAGACTAGGGTTGTAGAAAAACAGAAAGCAGACAATAAATTGGAACTCTTAGAAGACTCTGTGATACCTTTTCTCTATTCTTCCCAAAATGTAATCTTTCATCCACTTTATTGCTAGAGTTCTTCTTCTAAAACAAGATCTGAAATTGCCAGGCCTTGAGTGTGATGGTGGAGAAGGGATGACTGTTGCAGAAACCCATTTGTCTTCAGTATGGAACCCAACTCCTTCGACTTAATAATGGCATTTCACATGCTGACTCAGACTCATCTCTAGGCATTCATTGTTAATATTTTTCTCTCTAAAATTATCTGCACTTTATTCTTCACCTGGAAACTTCTCCTCTTTCAAGATCCAATTTAAATGTTCTCTTCTCACTAATACTTTCCTAAGTTTTAGCATGTTCTTTATAGAATATTGATCAGAGGGACCCCTAGGAATAGTTTATCTTGTTTACTCAATTCATAGCACTATGACTCTTGCAAGTTGAATTCCCTGGGTAATACGATCTGACATTACAGTACAGGAAGTACACTGGGAAGTGTTCTTGGGATTGACACCTGTGGAAGGGAAGGAAGCCAATTGGAAGGAGAGAGATATTGAGCTCTGGAGAAGTCTCAATGAAGGTGTCAGCTTACTCCTCAAAAAATTCTGTAGCTGGTCTGGTGCTTCGAGTTACCCTGAGTTGAGCTCAGATCTTTACACCTCAATGTGGTCCAGTTATTTGATGCAGGCAGCCATGAGAAGAAGGCATAACTGTAGGCAGTCAACTCTCCTCAGCCAAGGCAATTCCTTCAAAGTGCTGATGTTGATTTCTGCCTGCCAGCAGTTGTCTTCCATGTAGCTGGGGAAATGAGTAAGTAAGTTCTTCAGTCTTGAGGGGTATAGAGGTGGAACATCACCATATCCACTGCAATAACATTATTTATAGAGCTCAGTACTACTGAAAGTACTGAGGACATGGAGTGTGGGGAGTCATCTCTGAAAGTTTAAAAAATTTAAGAAAAATTATAGATTCAATTATTTTATTGTTCTTTTGTTTAAAAGCAAGAAATTGTGAGTGGCATAGGTAAGAGAGGTCAGAGGGCTATTTTTGGACTAATAGTTAATGCTGAGGGCAACAAAAGGCAATCCCTAGATAGGGGTTTAAAATTTGACTCTGAGTTAATAAATATGTGGTCTGGGAGTGAATAAACACTTGGACTTCCAGTTTCCCCATCAGCAGCTGACAATATCTCACATCATGGTTGTGAAGATTATGAGAGAGCCTATGTGTAATCTATCATTATGTGAGGAAAGGATGGCATAATAAGAATGATCTTATTATTTTAGTATTGGCTCTTACATAGGTAATCCTGGGAGTCACTATATCTCTCTATCTATCTATATCTATCTATCTCTATCTATATTTATATCTATATCTATATCTACAGAGAGTGCCAAAAATGTATACACATTTTAAGAAAGGAAAAAACTGTATTAAAATTAGGTTGATTGTAACCACTTTGAGCACCTCTTGTAATTGCAGAAGTCAAATATGACTTGTTTTCATCTTTTGTTATTGGTATGTATTATTACAATTTTAATACAGATTTATCCTTTCTTAAAATGTGTATATATTTTTTGGCACCCTCTGTGAGTGTGTGTGTGTGTGTGTGTGTGTGTGTGTGTGTGTATATATATATATATGCATATATATGTATATATATATGTGTATATATATACATATATATTATATATATATGTATATATAGATATAGATAGAGAGACAGAGACAGAGACAGAGACAGAGAGAGAGACAGACAGAGACAGAGACAGAGATTACAGGGTATTGGCTATTGGCTCATGTAATTATGGAGGTTGAGAAGTTCCAAGATCTACAGACCCAGGAGAGCTGATGATTTAGTTGTAGTCCAAGTCCTAAGGCCTGGGAACTAGGAGAGCCAATGGTACGAGTCCTTGTCTAAAAGCCAACAGGCTCAAAACCCAAGAAGGGCTTTCAGTTTAAGTCCAAAGGCAGGAAAAGACCAATGTCCCAGTTCAGAATGGCCAGGCAGAAGGAGGTCCCCCTTCTCAGCGTTTTGTTCTATCCAGGCTTTCAACCAACTGGAGGAGGCCCATCCAAATTAGAGAGAGAAATCCACTTGACTAATTTTTATTATTCAAATACTTGTCATTCAGGAGCACCCTCATAAACACACCCAGAATAAAGCTTGACCAAATGTCTGGGTACCCCTTGGCCCAGTCAAGTTGACACATGCAATTAACCATCACACAATCAATCATTACCCCAAATTCAAGCATTGTATCACAATTCTTCAGGAGTTCACATCATAACGAAAGTTCTAACCAATTGATCAAGTCTCCATGATGGATATGTTGGCACTGAGCCCTGAATTCACCTGGCAGCCATCCATCTCTGTTCATAACAGTCTATTTGTCTGGCATTGTCACACAGCCCGTTGGCATGTTATTATCCTTTTGGTCTAATTAACCCAGCATCCTGCTACACACAGTATGATTATCATTAATCTCTACTCTCATGGGCACTTGGAGAGGAAAGACTTCTTCAAATCCTAAGGTAAATGAGAAGAAGAGCATAGGTGTTCAAGGTAGAGCATTAAAAATAAAACCAGATTTGGGATCTTTAAAAAATTAACTGCTTGTTGATCTTCATTCACTATATCTTAGTAAACTGGGGTAGTGTGGGGGTCTGTCTTCTCCATGATCAATAAAAATAAAAAGTCCTTCCCTTATCCTAGCATCTCTAGGGTCAGGTTCCCAGGGGTGTCCCCACCACCTCCACAGGAAAGGCTCAGTGATTGTTGGTGTGGGGACAGAACCCCAAAAAGCAGTTTCCAGGCTCTCGGCCTCACATGGACAGGTGCCTGGCTCAGGTAGTAAATGGCCATCAACTGTGATTGCATGGCCATCAGCTGTGGCTAGTTGGCCGTCAGCTGTAACCAGTGAGCCATTGGCCACTAATATAACTGCTGTGGCTACGCCAGCAGAGGGAAGGAGAAGAGAGAGAATGGGGGCTAGCAAGAAGATGGCGGCTGGGCTGGCGAGTGTGGATGGCGGTTTGCGGACAGTGTGGATCCAGCCTCCACTGAGAGTATAGTGCCGCCAGAGAGAATATAGTGGTATGACTCCCCTACCTACGGCTCCGTGGGTGTTCCTTTTTGGCCTCACCATATCCTGCATTATGAGGGGAGCGGGACCAGAGACCCCGCAGGCCGCCCTGCACGACAGTTGGGTACCTGCCCAACTTGATTGTTTGAGAGTAACCGTTCACCTCTTAAAGACCTTGAGCTTTAGGCTTCATAGACTATAAACTGTGTTACACAATTCATTTGAAGGGGATCATTCTCCAATAATGCTGATCTACTTTTTTCCACTCAGCAAATGGATTATTTGATTTTCTCCTTCCAATTAGCATCAGTGGTGGATTTCCTAATGGTGTGATCTGAGCTTGAGGGTTAAATACGGCACGCCTGTCTGTTGTTCAAATCAATGCCGCTCTGACATTGCTATTCCTCACCTTAACTTCTGTCAATGATTTGATTTAAACCAGCTGTTTTCGTTAATTCAGTAATTAGTGATTTGGCAAAGTACTAATCCTATTGGGAAGTAGGAAAAAAACCTCAGATTTACATACGTAATGAAATTTCAGCATGAAAAGTTTGTCCCAAAGAATGATAATATTCAACATGAAACTCACATTTAGAAAAAAATAAAAATGAAAAAAGATTACTAAATGTTCTAGCACCTAAGACCCATAAAGTTGTATTTCTCCATTCTGTGAACATGTGAACACCAAGTGTGTGCCAGCCATTGTGTCAAAATGCTTTACATACATTACTATAATCCCCAAGTGACCCTAAAACATAGTTATTATCAGCTCCACTTTACAGATCAGAAACTAAAGCCCCGGGGTACTCAATGTTTCTCCCAATGTCATGTGGCCAGAAGTGAAAGATTCAAAATTAGTTCTGTCTAATCCCCAATTCTATGTTCTTTAAACCCTTTTTGACAGTTCTTAGATATTTTTTCCCACTCTCAATGGGTAAATTTCTCTGAAAGTGACATCCATCCCAATTCCAGAAAGCTGATTACTTCATCCTGACTGTTGATGGGAATGGCTGGGAGGTTGTGTCTCCTGGCTCTACAGAGGGAGCTGGGTCTCCATTTAAAGATCCAAAACTGTCTGTGTATCTGGTCATGTGTTAGAAATTATTTACCAATGTCGAGATTTCTGCTAGTAATTATCTGTGCACAACAGCTTATATTACAGATCTAGAAATGTCAATTCCACATTCATTAATATAACTGTTAGCATGGATCATGGATGAGTATTCCTTTGTCCTAAGGTCAATAGCATCCTTTGAATTTTTATCCCAAGAACAATTTCTGGATATTAGGAAAAAATGTGAGTATTTTTTTCTATTATCCTATGCCAGACTTGGAAGTAAACAGCTAAATCATAACCAGATCTACAGTACTATATATAGAAAATCACTTAAAATAAATCAATTAAACAAAGTGAAAAAGTATGCTTATTGAGTGAACAACTCTCATACAAAATGGGTTTACATGTATTATCTCATTTAATCTGTCCAGGAACCTTGTGAGGCAGGGTTTTTAGACATGAGGAAATTGTGGCAGGAGAAGGCAAATGCCTTACCCAAGGTCACAGTGCTGGTGAGAATAAATGCTTCTATGCCAGAGCCCCTGTATACTACACTCATGATAAACACAACTAAATAATCAGCATGCTCTTTTGTGCTAAGCCTGGAAAGTTTTCAGAACTTCCCTTCTCCACATTGACTGCCCTCCCCACCCCAAGAAAAGAACACACGGCCACTCAGTAGTCACCAAGAGATTGATAGGAAGTGGCATACACTTTTATTTTTCCCCATTTTAATTAACACTTTACAAAGCACAAAATATACTGTCTTTTTAAAAAGTGTATGCCACTGTCTTGGGACCTGAAAACAGGACATAATCAGGTCCCAAGACAGTGGCATACACTTTTAAATCTTATTTTAAGCTTACCGCTAAGATATTAAAACACTGGCACAGCCATTTAGACACCACGCTGCTCCCTGGCTTTGGCAAGTTAACATATGTGTAGGAGATTGACATGCCAGCCCCTCTAAGGGGTCACTGAGGCTCAGAGGAAACTGGTAATTACTTAGGCCAATTTCCTTCCCTAAAATAAACACCAACAAGCCCAAGGCTTTATTATCCTGGGGGTGCTGAGCCACTGTTTACAGAACTCAAGTTTCATTTAACTAGGAAAACACATTTTAAAATTGATTTTCTCTCAAAATGCACTTGGGTTTTGTAAATGAACACAGAAAGTAGTTTTCTAAAGTTAAATAACAATTCCCTGAAGAGTTTTTAGAGCAGCCTCAAAGTTAAACAAACAGATATAAACTAAACTCCATTTCTTTACACACCACTCAGCCAGGTCTCTTTATCATTTAAATTAAGTGAGCTGAAGTGTGCAGAGACATCACCCTGCTGGGACAGTATAGACACTCAGTTCCCCTTTTTATTCTGACCTCCTTTCTCTCTAAAGATCCCCTCCCTTGGATTCTTCTGCAGATAACTGATACAAATTTTGAGACATTTAACCCAATCCTCTAGTTGAATTACAAGTAATGTAGTCAAAAATAGTTTTAACATAAAGTCCAAAATTGCAGATGATTTCAACTATCTGCAACTAATCCTTGAGCTTCATTTTTTTAAACAGTTGAGCTTATACGCTAACAGATAAAAAAGAAAAATTTAAAAGAGAAATTTATTTCCTTTCACAGAAAATGTTCAAAGAGACTAAAGAAAAAGTCAAAGAATGTAGAGTCCATAGAAGGTAGTTTTGTGTAATTATATTCATAAGAAAGTAGAAAGCAAAGGGCCATGTTAAGAAATAAGGAGATTAAGATGCCCAGTAGAGATCTAAGATAGCAGAGAAGATAAACACTGTGCTTGCCACCTCCCATGACCACATTAAAATTACAACTAAATTATAGAACAATCAACCTGGAGAACCATATGAAGACTAGCTGAACAGAAGTCCTATAACTAAGGATATTTTTAAAAAGCCATGTTGAGACTTGTAGGAGGGGTGGAGGCATGAAAGGGGCCAGCTCCACACCTGCGTGTGGTGGTTGAAAATTAGGAGGACTATCTCGGCCGTGGAAGAGCCCCCCAGAGGAACAAGGGACCCTGGCCCCACATCAGGCGCCCAACCAAGAGTATGGGTGCCAGGAAGAGAAGCCCCCGCAACATCTGGTTGTGAACAACAGTGGGGTTTCCGATCTTCCTCCTGAGACAGAAGGCTGTGTGAAACCAAGACATCCTCTTAAATGGCCCGCACACAGTTTCACTCATTCTCAGGCACTCACCCTGGATCTGGTGGAAGGACGGTAAATCAGAAGGCGTCAGAGACATACAGGGAAAGACGGAGTTGTGTGGCTTAGCATGAGGTCTGGAGGGACAGTCGCTATTTTCCCTATGTAGACCCCTCCTCTCATGTAGCTGGCAGGTGGGTACCGTCTTTCCTGTGCTGAGCACTCCACAACATGGTCAAATTTGAATCTGCATTGGCCTCGTGCACTCTGCTTGTTCAACCCTGCTGACTCCCTGGGACCCCACCACACCTAACTTATGTGTCACTGGAGGCATTTTTGTGGCTAGCAGCCAGCCCTGGCCCATGATGCACTCTTTTTAGGACAACTCTCAGGGGTCCATGAGCCCCAGGTGGGTGGCACTTGGCCTTGGTTTGCTCTGAGACTTTTACTGAGTAGCTCTACCTCAGCATTGGGGCCAAACCAGAATCTACATTAACTTGGTGAATACCACTCCCCCCACCCTGGTGAATCCTTGAGATCCTGCCTCACCCAACTCTTGTATCCCAGGAGGCTGTATCAGTGGTTTAGCCTTATGGGAGCCAGCAGGCTACAGCCAGCCTTGGTTGTCCTGGGTTTCTTGTGGAGCTACCCCAGGCCTGGTACTGGTGGCAGGGGGCTTTAGTTTGCAGTGTGGCCTTTCCCATGTGTCTCCAGGTCCAGCACAGGAAGAAACCAACAGAAGGTCACTTTATAGCTCCTGCTAAGTAATCACCACCCAGTCACAAGCAATGTCTGACCTGGAGCTGCACCAGAGTCCCTACTAAGAGGCCCCAGAATCAATATACCCAGAGGTCAGCTCACATGAAAGTAGAGAAACACCTGATTAGCCTTACAAGAAGCACACAAAAAGAGTGGTTTCAAAAGACACCAAATCACACTAAGGTGAATCCTGCTCTACGAGGTAAGACCCCCCTATCCCCACAGTAGCCTGTAAGCTATGGACAAGGCCAAACCCCACAGCCAATCAGCCTGAGGGTAAATCCCACCCACTGATGTGCCAATAACAATCAAAGTTCCACTATAACCTGAGGACACACACAACCCAAACAAGGAACATTCTTGGAGCACCTGGCTCAGGTGACCAGGGAGACTGTGCCAGGACCCCACAAGACACCTACTACATAAGTCCATCTGGCCAAGACTGGAGATGTAGCAGATCTACCTAATACACAGAAACAAACACAGAGATGAGTCAAAATGAGGAAACAAAGAAATATGTGCATAATGAAAAAACAAGGAAATACTCCAGAAAAAAAGACTAAATGAAAAGGAGCAAGCAACCTACCAGACAGAGTTTAAAACAATGGTTATAAGGATACCTGATGAACTTAGGGGGAAAATAGATTAACTCAGTGAGAACTTCAATAAAGAGATAGTAAGCATTAAAAAAGGACATAGAAACCATAAAAAAGAACCAGTTACAAATGAAGAATGCAATAACTGAAATTAAGAATGCACCAGAAAGAATGACAAACAGACTAGATGAAGCAGAAGATCAAATCAGTGATTTGGAAGACACCAATCAGAACAGCAAAAGAACTTTAAAAAATAAGGATAGTTTAAGAGAACTTGGAACAACAACAAGCATAACAACATTTGCATCATAGGGATTCCAGTAGGAGAAGAGAGAAAGAAAGGGATTGAGAACCTATTTGAGTAAATAATGAATGAAAATTTTCCTTACCTGGTGAAGGAAATAGATATACAAGCCTAGGAAGCACAGAAAGTCCCAAACAAGATGAACCCAACCAGGCCCACATCAAGACACATTATAATAAAAATGGCAAAGGTTAAAGACAAAGAGAGAATTCTGAAAGCAGCAAGAGAAAGGCAACGAGCTACTACAAGGGAGCTCCCATAAAATCATCAGCTTATTTCTCAACAGAAACTTTGCAGGCAAAAAGGGACTGACACAAAATATTCAAAGTGATGAAAAGCAAAAACCTACAACAAAGACTGCTCTACCCAGAAAAGCTATCATTTAAAATTAAAGGACAGATAAAGAACTTCAAGACAAGAACAAGCTAAAGAGGTTCATCACCACCAAACCAGTATTACAAGGAATATTAAATGGACTTCTTTAAGAAGAAAGGTTGGGGGAAGAATATAAAGGTAATGAATAATAAAAAGAAAATAACTGTGTGTCTATCAATAATCACTTTAAATGTAAATGGATTAAATGCTCCAATCAAAAGACATAGATATCCAATTTTCCAGCACCTTTTATTGAAATATTTCTTTTCTCCGCTGTGTGTTTTTGGCTTCTTTGTCAAAAATTATTGGAAAGCCATGGACAAAAGAATGAAACTAGACTGCTATCCTTCACCGTGTACCAAAATTAACTCAAAATAGGTGAAAGACCTGAATATAAGACCTGAAACAATAAAATGCATAGAAGAAAACATAGGTACTAAACTTACGGAACTTGGGTTCAGAGAGGATTTTATGAATTGGACCTCAAAGGCAAGGGATGTATAAGCAAAAAATAAATGAATGATACTATATCAAACTAAAAAGCTTCTGCATGGCAAAAGAAACCGTAAACAAAATAAATAGGCAACCAATGGAATGGAGAAGATATTTGCAAACACCTCCGATAAGGGGTTAATATCCAAAATAATAAAAACTTATACAACTCAACAACAAAAAAATGAACAATCTAATTAAAACATGAGCAGAGGATCCAAACAGACACTTCTGCAAGAAGTCAAACAAATGGTTAACAGATATATGAAAAAAAGGTTCAACTTCATTAGCTATTATGGAAATGCAAATCAAAGCCACAATGAGATACCACCTCACATCTGTTAGAATTGTACACCTGAAACCTATGTAACTTTACTAACAATTTTCACCCCAATACACTTCAATTTAAAAAAGTAAGTCAATAGCACTTAGAAAATAATAATAAAAAAAGAATGACTATCATCAAGACAACAATTAATAAGTGTTAGAAAGGTTGTGGAGAAAAAGGAACGCTTGTACACTGCTGGTGGGAAGGTAAATTGGTACAGCCACTATGAAAAACGGTATGGAGGTTCCTCAAAAAATTAAAAATAGAAATACCATATGACCCAGCAACCCCTCTCCTGCGTATCTACTCCAAAAAATCGGAAAACATTTACTGGTAAAGAGATATGCACCCCTATGTTCATTGCAGCATTATTCACAGTGGCCAAGACATGGAAACAACCAAAGTATTGGTCAATAGATGATTGGATATTGAAGATGTGGTATATATATACACAGTGGAATCCTACTTGCCCATAAGAAAAGATGAAATACTGCCATTTGCAACAACATGAATGGATCTTGAGATTATCGTGCTAAGGAAAATAAGTTAAACAGAAAAAGTGGAGAACCATATGATTTCACACATATGTGGGATATAAAACTGAAAGCAACAAATAAACAAGACAAACAAACAAAAACTCATATACACAGAAAATAGTTTAGTGGGTACCAGAAGGGAAGTGGGGAGGGTGGGTGGTAGTACAGGGAAAAGGGGATCGAGTATATGGTGATGGAAAGAGAAGTGACTCTGGGTGGTGAGCACACAATGCAATGTATAGATGATATATTATAGCAATGTGCATTTGAAATCTATATAACTTTACTAATCAAAGTCACCCCAATAAATACAGTAAAAATTTTAGGAAAAAAGGACATAAGGTAGCTGAATAGATAAGAAAACAAGACGCATACATATGCAATCTACAAGAGATCCACTTTGCCATCTACAAAAGACACACACAGACTGAAAGTAAAGGATGGAAAAAGATATTTCATGTGAATAGAAACAAAATAAAACAAAAAAAAAGCTGGGGCAACAATAGTTATATCAGACAAAACTAGACTTGAAAATAAAGGTTATAATAAGAGACAAAAAGGGACATTATATAATGATAAATGGATCACTTCAACAAGAGGATATAATCCTAGTAAACATTTATATACCCAACATAGGAACACCTAAATATCTAAAGCAAATATTGACTGACATAAAGGGAGAGACCTACAGTAATAAAATCATTGTAGTGAACTTTAACAGAGAAATTAAGAAAACGATTGGATTTATAATTGCACCAAAAACAAAACAAAACAAAACTAGGAATTATTTTAACCAAGGAGGTGAATGACCTGCAGTAGGAAAACTTCAAAGAAAGTTTTCTGAAGACACTGAGGAAAGAAATTAAAGAAGATACAAATAAATGGACGCATATACTGTGTTCATGAATAGGAAGGATTACCATCACTAAAATGTCCATACTATGCTAAGCAATCTATTGATTCAATGCAATCCCTATCAAAACACCAATGGCATTTTACACAGAACTCAAACAAATAATCTTAAAATTTATGTGGAACCACAAAAGACCCTGAAGAGACACAGCAATCTTGAGAAAGAGGAACAAAATTGGAGGTATTGTGCTACATGATATCAAACTATATTACAAGACTATAGTAATCAAAACAGCATGATACTGGCATAAATACAGACACATAGATCAATGGAACAGAAGAGAGAGCTGAGAATTAAACCTACACCTGTACGGTTATTTAATCTATGACAAATGACCAAGAACATACAGTGAAGTAAAGACAGTCTATTCAATAAATAGTGTTCAGAAAACTGGACAAATACATACAAAAAAATGAAACTGGACTACCTTCTTAAACCATATACAAAACAAACTCAAAATGAATTAAATACTTCAATATAAGTCCCCAAACCACAAAACTCCTAAAAGAAAACATAGGCAGCAAACTTTCTGACATTGCTCTTAGTGTTTTTATTATTATTGTTGTTGTTGTTGTTGTTATTTATCTTCTTGGACAATGAAAAAACAACAACAAATCAACAAATGGGATTACATCAAACTAAAAAGTTTTTGTACAGCAAATGAAACCATCAACAAAATAAAAAGACAGTCTACTAAATGGGAGAATGAGACATCTGATAAGGGGTTAATATCCAAAATTTATAAAGAACACATACAAATCAACACCAAAAAAAACAAACAATCCAATTGAAAAATGGGCAGATGACCTGAATAGACATTTCTCCAAAGAGAACATACACATGGCCAATAGACATATGAAAAGAAGTTTAAGGTCACCACTAATCATCAGAGAAATGGAAATTAAAACCATAATGACATATCACCTCACACTTGTCAGGATGGCAATCATCAATTAATCAACAAAGAACAAGTGTTTGGGAAAATGTGGAGAAAAAAGAACTCTTGTACACTATTGGTGGGATTGCAAATTGGTGAATCCACTACAGAAAATGATTTGGATGTTCCTCAAAAAGTTAAAAATAAAACTACCTTATGACCCAGGAATTCCACCCCTGGGTATTTATTCGAAAAAATCCAAAACAATCATTCAAAAAGATATATGCATACCCTATGTTCACTGCAGCACTATTTATAATAACCAAATATGGAAGCAATCCCAAATGTCCATTGATAGACGATTGGATAAAGAAGTGGTACATATATACAACAGAATATTACTCAGCCATAAAAAAGAATGAAATCATACCATTTGCAACAACATGGTTGGACCTAGAGGGTGTTATGCTACGTGAAATAAGTCAGACAGAGAAAGACAAATACCATATTATTTCACTTATATGTGGAATCTAAATAACAAAATGAGCAAACAAATAAAAGAGAAACAAGCTCATAGATAGATACAGAGAACAAACTGATGGTTTTCAGAGGGAAGGGGATTGGGGAGCTGGGTGAAAAAAGTAAAGGGATTGTGAAACACAAATTGATAGTTAGAAATTGTCATGGGGATATAAAGTACAACATAGAGAATATAGTCAATAATATTGCAACAAGTATGTATAGTGCCTGGTAGGTACTGGACTAATGGGAGGGGGAATCACTGCATAAATTATATAAATGTCTAACCACTATGCTGTACACTTGAAACTCATATAAATTAATATTAAATGTTAACTATAACTGAAAAAAGTAAATAAATAATTTTTAAAAAGAGTGAGGTTGACCAAATCATTCTATTAAAGAAATATATTTATTATATAACATCTCAAAATATTTACTTCTAAATAAAATTTTGGAAAATATGGAAAAATCATTTAGAAAATAATTTCCAATCTCACAGAACATAGGCAGCTGTTGATAATATTTTTATTTTTATCCAGTAATTTTTCTATAATATTAACATGCATTTAAATGCATTTCTTTTTTATCAATTCAGGATTTTACATACACACACAGACACACACACACACAGACACACACACACACACAGAGGTGTCAAAAAAAGTATACACATTTTAAGAAAGGAAAAAACTGTATTAAAATTATAATACTCAATATATACCGATAGCAAAAGATGAACGCAAGTCACGTGTATACATTTTTTGACACCCCCAGTGTGCATGTTTGTATATATGTGTGTATGGATGTGTTGGGAATAGATATGTTTATACGTACATACAAATGTGCATGCTATGGATATGTGTGTGTGTGATGTGTATCTGTGTGTGTTTGCTTATGAATATTTTGTTTGTATATTTGTATGTGCATGCTTATCATCATTTTTGTATTGTATCTGCCATATGTGTACATATGAGGATAAGTGTGTTTGTGTTTCCGTATATCTATGTTTATCAGTATATATGTGTCTTTATATATTCAAATGTGTATATGTGTATGTGTATATGTATATATGTGTTTGTGTGTGCATGCCTGTTTTTGTTTGTATGCCTGAGATAATATCTTTCTTCATCCTGCTTGTCACTCAGAGAGGCTGGTCAACATAAAGACATATATATTTCAATCTATAAAACATTCTAATTTTTTAAGTATTTCCTTCTTGTATGTTCTCTAGTCTTTCCTTCTGGAATTCATATATTTCTCAATTTTTTATTAAAAGTTTACAGATCTTTCTTTTTTTTATTCTTTATTTTAGAAGAATTTCTCAATTGTTATTTCTGTTTTAATGATTTGCTCTTCAGTGATAACTATTGATTTTGTAATGTTTACAACTACAGTTTTTCTTTAGAAGGTCACTATTTTAACACATTTATGACAAGATAGATATATTTTAAGACACAATGTTATTGTTTAAACTTTATACTTTTTGAAAGTCTCCTTTTCATTATTATATTAAATCTGCTTGCCTCTTTTTAATTATATCAGTTTTCTCAGGTATTGTCTGGTCTGTGTGTGGGTTCTCATATTTGCTTATTATAATAGATCCCCTGCAGCATGTGTGTGAATGCTATAATTTAGGATTGCCATCCTCCTTTAGCAACCATAAGAAAGAAGTAAAAGGCAGTTTTCAGCAGTACAGAAATATCTACTTTTCAGTGAGCAGTGAGGACAATACCACTTGCAACTTCCAGCCTTCCAGGAAACTACTCTGACTCTCAGCTCCCCTACCCCCAGCCCCACCCCCACGCCCTTCATTGTCTGGTACAGATACTCCGAGACCCAGGGCTTTGCACAAAGCACCATAGAGACAACGGATCAAGTAGCCTGGAAATCATGTATGGTATTGCAACCGCTTATCCCTGAGTGGTTCCATAATTCCTCCTGTTCTCTGTGATTCCTCCATTTCTTAGCTAGGGAAACTTTGCCTCCCTATCCGCTTTTTTAATCTAATTCTTTCCTCAGTTTGTTATAGGTTATTTTTTCTTGCATCAATAAAATCTTATCTTCCTACTGTCTTTTAGGAAATTCTCACAATATCTGGTTTACTAAGGCCATACTTCTGTTTGCACTATAACCCACCAAAGGCTGTTAATAGATTTCATTGTTGAAAAATATTTTTCCCATCAATTTTAAGTGTTCTAACAGTGTACTTATTATTATATGTCAATTTTTCACAATATTATACAATCTAGGTGTTTTGGGGGATTTTTTTGCCCATTTTTGTACTACCAAATCCTAGTACATTTTGACTGAGAGTTAATAAATGTTGAATAAGTGAATTATTTTGGGAAATAAGTAATTTTAGTGATTACATAACTTTAACATATATATAATTTAATATTTTATGATTTGATCTTTGTTTAGCATTGTTAGAAATTTCAGTATAATGTTCCAGTCAACACTGTCTCTCTGTGTTGCCTTCTAAATAATTCTTTATAGCTCTTTCCAATTCTATAATTCTGTTTGCAGTTTTACTAATCTGCTATTTCATATTATTCTTTTCAAAATTTAAATGTTATTTCCAAGAGTTGTGCTTGTTATTTTTAAAATGTCATTTTTCATTTTCATAGTCTTTTGCTACTCAACTATAGTCTTTACTCCAAGTTATTTAAACATAGCGAGAACATTGTGTCAAAGTACAGCTACTCCTGAAGACTTTGAGTGTGTGAGTCCACGGTTACTTTTTCTCACTTTCACTTATTCTGCTTTGTCTAATTTTCTTTTCTTTTTTTTCTCTTTTTTAATTTGTCTTCCAATTATAATCTCCTATATCCTAAAAAATTTGCTTGTGGGAACTCTTTGAGGTGTTGGATGAAGGTGGATTACTTCCAAGAGTATTTACATTTGCTTCTTCAGGCTCCTGGGGACAACACTGACTCAGAACCACTTCTACCTAAATTCTCAGTCTATGGTTTTAATAGTCTATGTCTCAGTCTCAGTCTATGGTTTTATCCAGGCAGTCTAAATCAGTCCTTATGGTTTACCTACTCCCAGAGGGAAGTATTTCCCGCTGTATCCAGCACCAAAGACTTCGACATAAATTCTTTCTTTATTATTTAAACATAGTAAGAATATTTGTGTTTAAGTATACCTATTCCTGAGTCTTTGGTGGTACAGGGGCAGCTGACTTATTTCTAGTATGCCCTGACAACATTGTATGGGCCCTCCTACTCGACCCCCATTTGAGATTGTCTGTTTGCTTGTTTAACCTTGCACCCTGGACCATCAGCTCACAAAAATCAAATTCAAGGTCACTAAGATTCAGCAAATGACTTATATGTAAAAGACTTATTGTTATTGCTGTGGGTTCCCACTTTGACAAATGCCTCTAGGATTTCTTTTCTTTCTTTCTTACTTTTTTTTTTTTTTTTAATTTATGCAACAATGCATTTTTTTTTTAACCCAGTATTTTTAACTGTTTTCATTAGAAGGATCTGCCAAGATATCTACTTTATCATACTGCTGGAAAGAAAAGTTACTATTTCTCTAATCTAAAAAAGACAAAGTAGTCTTGAAATCAATTAAACAGTATGCTCCAAACATGCTGCATTTAATACAGCACCATTGCGTCACCTTGTACATTGTTGCTTTTGCTCTTCCACTCAAACCAACTATCAACTGTACCCTCTTTATAGCCAAGTTCTAAACCATCTTCAATGTTCACATTCAACCTCCAACTTAAAGTCTGTCTGAATATTCCAGTCAGTATTAATTAAAATGTTTCTTGCACAATGATACATAAATAATACATGTTATAGGATTTCAAATAAGATAATGAATTATCATCTCTATTTTATATACTGGGAAGCTGAGCTTAAGGCTACATAAGTTAGGAAGCACTGAAATTGATGTTTCAACCTTTCTTTTGATGCCTCACCTTGAGGCTGCAATAACACAGAACACCAAATCTTACTTATTTCTTTGCTGCTTGCAATTGTATCTCTAGTTGTGGTTCTTAAAGGCTGGGATGGAGGCAGCTTTAACCACTTGATTGTATTTATTAGTAGCTCCATCAAAAAGAATCCCAAAACATGCAGCCTGAGTAAAAAGAACGTGTGCTTCACATCTTATTTCAACTATGGAATAGAAACATGTTTTACCCAAAGGAATCATAACACACCCTTGATACTTTATGGTTCTGAACAGCCTGTTAAGCACTAAGGCTGTTTTTTACTTTTTTTCTTTTTTTAACCCATGCCGCCCCTTGAGGAACAGCAGCTATAACTCAGCGTCATCCTCCTTCTTTTTCCCATCCTGGGTTCCTGAGAGTCTCTGGAAGTGTGTCAGCTCATGGTATAGTTTGGCTTGGGGGACCCTCCTCTCAGTAATATCAGTACCACTGATCCTGCTTGTAAAAACCAACAACATGTAAAGCAGCATTGTGAAGACTTAATAGTGTAAAGTAGTGTGTCTGCGTGCGTGTGTGTGTGTGTGTATTACAGCTTTACATATCTCCCCATATTAAGCAAGATGCTGTGAAACTGTCCCTCTTCAGTCTAAGTTCCCATCTTCTCTGCACCATGAAAAGATTAGGACTAATAATCTTACAAATTCCTTCTAATTTAACACCTTATCACCATGCCATTTCCTTTTTCCTGTCCATATATACTTGTTTGAGTTCCAGCTTGCTTTTTTGTCTCTTTCAGTCTTGTTCCTAGTACCCTTAGGTATATCTGTAACTTAAAAACAGATCATGTCTGTTTTCTGCCATCCATTCCCCATGGCATCTATGATAATAATACAGACACTTTGCAGGCCCACAGGGAGCGTGTGTAAAATCAGCATCCATCACACACCTGTTCCTTTGAGCCCTCCCTCAACGCCCCACACTCTAGTGCTCCTTGGGAAGCCAGGCCAGATCTCGCTTTTCTGTCACATATAGCCCCATACAGCCAGAGCTCTGACCTCTCATCTAGTTCCCTACACCCACACTCACACTCCATCCACAACAACCAACAAACAACAGAAAACCAACAAATATCCCTCTTTTACATAACCCACTCTACTAATTGTGCTGTTTAAAAATAATAACTAGCATCTATAAACCGTTACAGCTTATAATTCACTTAATAACAATGCCATGTGTAAATAATCTGTTTTCTAGATGTCGGAAGTGGGGTTCAGGAAAGACGAATAGAGTCTCCAAGGTCCCATGGCTGTTTAATGGCTGATTCAGGTCTGGTACCCCATGAGCTTCTATGATCAAAACATCACACCACCCTCTGGAATACTGGGCATCTTGTAGGGTTTTGCCCAGGGAAAGGATAGAGGTCAAGTTCCCCACATTTCCCCCCCAAGCAGCCCTACCACCAGGTCTGTGATTTCTCTGGGTGATCAGAATTAGGCATCTGAGTCTGCAGGTTTCTGTGGGAAACAGAAATGCACAGGGCTGTGTCTGTGCTTGTGTCATGGTTTCAGATGTCCTCATGGCTCACAGGACATGTTGTAAATGTGTCTGAAATCGAAAATGCTCAGTTCTGCCCTCCAGGTCTTCATGGTGAGAGCTTGAGTCCCTGTTGGGAAACACATATTTTTGCTAGGAATTCAATTTAGACACAGCCAGAACGCTTGTCTCTCTACAACCTTCCCACATTCTGATCCCAAAAATTACCCAAAGTAATATTGAGTTAAATTTGCTTGTTTATAAATTACGAAAAAAGGGCCAGAGGAATTAAAAAACAAAATAAAACAAAAAAAACTAACAACCTCCTGTTTTAATCTGTTCAGGATGCTATAACAGAATACCATAGACTTGCTGGTTTATGACTAAGAGCAATTTATTTCTCAGTTCTAGAAACTAGGAAGTCCAAGATCAAGGCACCAGTGGATTTGGTGCCTGGCGAGAACCCACTTCCTGCTTCATAGATACCCATCTTCTTGCTGTGTCCTCACATGGTGGAAGCAGCAAAGGAGCCCTCTGGCATCTCTTTTATAAGGGCACCAATCCCATCCTGAGGGCTCCAGCCCCATAACCTAATCACCTCCCAAAGGCTCCACCTCCAAATACCATCTCATTGGGGATAAAATTTCAATATATGAATTTGGGGGACACAACCATTCAGTCTATAGCCCCTGCCTTATTTGAAAAAACAAAATTTAACACAAAATCTATTATGAAAACCAAAGATGAAATCGTTTTGTTGTTGGGAAAAGAAATTCAGTGAGATTAAGAACTAACTAGAAAATCATGGAGTGACAGTATAGCTTCATTTTCTGGAGTTTGTCTTACCACCTTCCCACCTCTGATTCTCAACCTGTTTGTCATAAGGATGCTTCTTATATGTTACTTCCCATCTCCCACTTCCTAATAATTTTGACTTAGTCCAAGAATATTTTTATATATTTACAAGACTGTATTGCATCAGGGCTCAGCATTCAGTTACCTAATTTATTTATCACCATAATTCCTAAGAAACAGGTATTATTTCCAATGAGAAAGCAGAGGCTCAGAGTAACCAGATTACTTGCGTAGGGTTATGGAAATAGGAACACAGCACAATAGATGTAAACAGCAACCTAGCTCAAAAGCACTAAACCAGAAGTCCTCTCCGATACATCAGGCTCCCAAAAGCCACCCCGTGCAGCTTTCTCACACTAGAAATCTTAAGAAAATCAACAGGCAAGAATCTGTTTTGCTTCCTGTTCGCCTTTATCATATTTACTGATGAAATATTTTAAGAAACTTCAGTTCTAAATCTCAAGAGAATATTATGTCTTAATTTATCTGATTGCAAGTTAATTCTTACCTATGAGATAGACACATACAAAGTATTTTCAATGAGACTGTAAATCAGATCCTCACAGAATATTCAGGATCACTTATCCATACTTTATCAGTTTAATAAAACCAAGAACTAACACCTGTAAAGCATTTTCTATGCAATATGTCAAGTGGGTGCTAAACACTTTCACATGTTTTGCTTCATTCATGTCTCCCAACAATGCTATCATTGACTACATTTGACAGATGAGAAAAGTTGAGTATTAGAAAGTTTAAGTCAAGAGTAGAGCAAGATACAAACTAACTTCAATCTGACATCCAGGCCTTCATATAACCTTGGTCTGCTTGCCAAAGGAGGAATTCAAGATTTGTAGAACATGCACACACTTTATTACCGATCTGGGATGAGAACGCAGGCCTCTATATGCCCACCGCCAAGTGTGCTCTGCCTTCAGATATCTCACATTCCGAGGTATATCTTTACGGTCTAACTGTTATAAAAGAAGTGGTTCAAATTTGCTCATTTCAGATTCCTGGCATTTCCACACACCTCTTGGACTGGTTATCACTTACAATGACCTCTTTCCAGTGCTAATTTCAGGGCTAAATAGCAATAGTAATGATTACAATAATAAAAATGATTGATGACGATGATGATGATGTTATCACAACAGCTTTCATTCCAAGGAGCCTTGTTTCTCAGCGAGAGTTGAGGGGAGAGAAAATCAGAAATCTGCAATGAAAGGCTTAGCTGGTAAATTACCATATGTGAATCTGCTTTAATTTTTGCATTTGCTTTAAGACAACTTGATTTCTAAGTGACACTTCAATCCAGAAAGTGTGAAATGTGAAATCTGCACTCTTAAAGTCGTACAACTGAGTTCTGGTAAATAACCTCAAATAATTTGAGACTTAATGCATCATTCAGACCATCTCTGTTCCCATCTACCTATGTGGCCAATTTAACAGACAGGTTTCCTTTTTGAAAGGCTGAGACCATCTTTCAGCCCTGAATGACAGGCTTAGACCAGGAGATGCAAATGCCATCTAGCAATAGAACAATGACCGGTGATCATTCTTAAAAAGTTTTGATGGAACTCCACATTTGATCTTATTTAACTATCATGCCTTGTAAATCAGTTAGAAGGAGACTTCAAGCTTTGCTGACACACAACTGGTGTGAAGAGGTATGTGCATGGCCCCCTCTGCTCTCTGTAATCTTTCTCGGACTCCATTTCCATAAGGGATTAATATTTTTTTCTCTGGGATATTTTATAAGCAAAACTGTCCTGCGTCAGAAGAAACAATTAATCCTCAGAAGAAAAAAAATCTGATCTCTGAGACAGAGGATTGAGATTGTGCATTCAAAACATAAAGAGATACAGGACAGTGAATCAGAATGAGAGTATTGTCAAGAGCTGAAAAAAAGGGCAAAATGTCTCCTCATAAAGGGATATTTTTTACAAACAACTTCATATCACTGCTAAAAAAAAAGTAAGGCAGTATCCACGTGACCTAATATTGCTCTTATACTTGCAAATTTTCAGAGCATAAAATGTTATGTCTAACCATGATCCAAAGCTATAACCTGATAACAATTGTAAGGTCTCATTGGGAAGATACGTATAAAATATTTAGTGTCGGCTCTGGCTCCTAAGAAGTGTTATCCTGAGTGTCATTATTCCTTCTGTCTCAGACAAGCCACTGTTGATTTCCTGAGACAACACACAGGATGGATCCCATACCAGCTATGTGTCAGAATGCAGAATGTGGCTGCTGGGTCCAAACTCTTCAGGGTCCAAACTCTAATCAGACTCAGAATATATCCCTATCTATTTCACCAGCTTCCACTTACATCCCCTTCCCCTGAAATCCAGAGCTAACACCCACCCAAGGTCAGTGGATGGCTAATATATTAGCTAAACGCATCTGCACTAAACTTCCCAGAGACCCAGGATTGCCTCTTAAAGCCACACAGAGTAAGCCCAGTTCTCCTTTTATATTGGGAAGAGCCTATGAAGTACTTGGACATTTGTCATCTGAGATATATTCCAGTACTGTGGGTTATATGGCCTGAAAATTCAGGGGTGAAAAGGACCTCCCTGGGAGGTTCTCCCGTATCATCCATTTATTGGACAGTCGATCAGGAGATGGCTATTCAGTGTCACATCTGTGCCCTTCTTTTTGAGCCTTTAAATGATATTTTTTTAAAATGAGCCTCTTTTAATCATAACTAATACTTGTAGGCCACTTTTTAAGTTTTGACATAATTCATTGCAACCTTTATATAATTCAATCTTGACAACAACCCTATAAGCTACCCACCTTTCCCACCTTACATGTGAAGAAATAATGGGTCAATTTTACTAACTTTCCCAAGCTCACTTAATTATTAAGAATCAAATATACTTTTGTCTAAATGCAAAATTCAGGTTCTTAGCACTACAGTATGTTATTTCTACTTCATAGAAAGAACCATGCTAAAGCTAAAGAAAAAATAAACACTATAAGAAAAAAAAACCAAAAAACCCTTTTCTGTCAATTTCTCTTTATCTGTCTCTTTCTTTCTTTCTGTCCCTCTCTCAAAGTCTCTGTGACTATCTTACACACACACACACACACACACACACACACACACACCTAATCATACTTGGACAGTCAACAAGGGTTACCAATATGGTATGATAAGGGAGATCAGGAGGCTTTTTTTTATCCCAAAATATATCCTCAGTAGTCTTATTTTATTGGCGCCTGAATATCCCATTATTTTCTCATCTACTTTGAATGAGCAGTGCTCTCCAAAAATTCCTTGTTTTTTTTTAAATATATGCTATCGTTTACCCAATAGTACATTATTGTGAAACCCATTAAAAATGGGTCACCAAAGCAGGGTTTAGTGAAACAAGACGTAAGACAGGGGATGAGGGGAAAAAAAAAGATGGCAGCAGTGGTCCTAAGGCATCTATGGGTGCCCAAACACCCGGAGATCAAGGTATTTTTTGTAGGACATCGTGAAATGTCCAGAATTCCACCATACAAATAAAGAATTATTTTAGAAGCTTAAAACTTGACTTGTGTATTTACAACACAAAATCAGTCACTGACATGGATTGGCTTTCATTAAAAATCACTTGCTTATATATCATTTATTTTTCTCACTTGAAAGTACTTTTGACCACCATTCATGTATCAGGCATTGTGTCAGAAGCTACAAAGGCAGTGTTAAAAGGGGAAGTTATGGCCCACACCCTCGCAGAATTTGTTTTCTTATTGGGAAGATGGACAACTCAACAATTACATTAAAATGTGGTTAAGTGGTACAATAGGCTTCTATGGGAAAAATAGGAGGGTAGCTAGGGTAGCCTAGGAAAGTCAAGATGGTTGCTGGAGGAAAAGTTAAGCTCTTGAGGATGAGTGGGAATTACCCAAATGAAGGGAAGTGGGGCACATTCAGTGACAAGCATTGTATGACTAGAACTCAGAAATTGATGGGTAAGGATGGTTTATGAGGCTAAAGAGGTTATCAGAGGGCAGACCATGAAGTATTTTAGTCACATCCAATCAAGACAACAAAAAAATCGCTCTAAATATTTCAAAATAGACCAAACATAATACAGGGATAAATGAAGAACTGGGAACTAAACAGAGGACAGAGAAGGAAAGTAGAGCTTAGCAACAGCAGGAAGCCTCTTTGCTGTCGAGACTGAAGGAGTACATGGAGGACCCTGGGACTGGGATCAGCTGCTAAAACCAGGAACCACAGGAGGACTTTCTGGCAAGAGCTAGACCCACACAACAGCTACCGGAAATGCCTCAGGAGGCAAGTAGAGAGGGAGAGAAGTACCCTGGCTTCTCTCCTTTTTTACTCTTCCGTCTTAACAGTGTCTCTCATTGGTTAACCCAACCTGAAAACCCCATGGTGAGAGAGCCTGGGAAATGCAGCCTCTTGCAATAGAAAGAAGCGCTGGGAAGGACAGTGATCTGATAACAAACAGGAAGGATTTAGCCATTACTTTTGTGAAAAGAAAGATACTTGAAGAGTCATTCCTTTCGCACACTGCAACCACCCCTAACAGAAAATCAGGGTCAAGAGTCAATGTTTAAGAACAGTTATGGATGAAAAAAATTTAATTAAGGCAACTATATCCATTACCTTGTTTTCATTAACTTTGAAGACGATCTTTATTCCATTTTATCAGTGGAACTCCATGATAAGACTCGAGTAATAACCTGTGTTCCCTGGGAAGGGAAATTAATATCAATGGACCAGAGTGTGCACTCTTAATACAGAACTCAGGACCACAATCATGGACTAGATATCAAGGACTAGATATCAGGACTTGGAGTACTCAGTGAGGAACGAGGGTTAGAGAAAGAATCTGAAAGGCGAGGCAAAGATAACTAAAAATCAAGTTTACTCCCCTTTACCCTGGCTGATTCTTACGTTCTCCAACATGGAGCTTTCTGTGACCACTCTGATCAACTATCAGTCATCTCTTTCTTCTGTAACTCTCTCAATTTGGGCAGGGTTGTTCAATGGATCCTTCACAGATGATGTGAATTTCCAATATCTGCACAGTCCAATACTGTAGTCACTAGTCATGTGTGGCTAACAGAGTACTTGAAATGCGGCTAGTGTTCCTATGAAATTTCATAGGTATATGTAGTCGATGGCTAGAGCATCGGCCAACACAACTGAGGAACCTCCTTGTAATTATGTGGTAATGATTTGGACAGTGTTAAAGATAGATAGACCTTTCCATTCCTGCTCCCCCTCATCCAAGCTGCCAACCTTAGATAAATTACAGAATATTGCTAAACCCAAATTTCCTCAATTTTAAAAATTGAAATAACAGTAGAATCTTCTCAAGGATTAGAAGCACAAAAAACCAATTCAGTGCAGAGCTCTAAGAAGTTTTCAATAAATATATGTGTTCTTTCCCCGAGACTCAACACCCCTCTTCTTGTATATTGCTGGGAATTTTGTAAAAGGCCATTATAAAATAACAAAATGGATTTTTACATCAAAGTAGAAGAACTCCTGAGTGTAAATGACTTTGACTCTTTCAAAGTAGTTACCTAATTTAAAGAACACTGTCACTGCTTAAACAACTTTAGTCTCTTTCTCAAAATTGTTCCCAGTAAATGTAATGGCTCTGTGCGATGTCAAAGGGATAGTGGATGTGGGGAGGGGGGTTCACACAGTGTGAGGGATATAAATAATAAATGTCTAAGTATTGCTTTGTTTTGTGCACGTGAAACTAATAAAATAAAAAAATAAAAAAATTGTTCCCAGAGTCATTTTCTAAGCCAGCCAGGAAATCCATTCCATTGGTGTTTGGTTGCATTTCTAATTTTTGAGCCATTTATATATTTTCTTTCTTAAACTATACATTTTGTATTAAAACATAGAAGATATTAGAAACTAAAAAATTCCGACAAAATCACCAGCAGGAATTAAGAAGTATTAACATGTTTATAAAAATCAATATAATTTTTTACATTCTTTTAAAAATAGAAAACATGATCATATTTTATATACAATCTGGTATCCTTAATTTTTCACAACATTCTCACATAAGTATGTTTATGGCAGTACGTATTAAAAAGTGATTTTTTGAAATGGTTGCAAACTACTTTATCATATAGGTGAATCAAACTATATGAACTCCTCCTATGTGGTGGTCATTTGTTTCTAAAATAAAAGAAATATTTCCTAATTTGTAAGTCTTGATTTGCAATGCCTTTTGCTGTCCCCAAAATATAACCTACTCTAAAAGATAGGGGATGATAAAAGAGAATAACACTTATCAAATATCTGCTATATAACAAGCTTATTATATATATTATCTCATTTAGTCCTAGAAGTCTTGAGATACACAAATTTATGCCCCAAATTTTTAGCAGTTCAGGTGGAAAATTTCAAAAAGTTTAAGTTGTTCTCAGTCATACATTTAGGAAGTATTTGAATCAGAATTTGAACCCAGGGTTACCTGATTCCCAGTCCGTATTTTACATGAGTAGATGACAACAACCAAATGATTCCAAGAGAAGGATAACACAATTCCAAGCTATGCACGGCTTCTCTTAGAACTTGTTCGACTCTCAGAATATTCATATGGGCTGCTTTGGCAAAAGAGAGGCAAAGGGTTAAAAGTAATTTGACTCTTGCTAGTTGCAAAACATGAAACCAAAATCTCCTTTTCTTTTTTTTTTTTTTTTTCCTTTTTTAACCGTGACCCTTTTGGAAGGTTGTTCTTGTCAAATATGCCTGAACATATCCATCAATCCCACTGCAGCATTTCACTCTGCCTGGCAACCAGAACCTTTCTGTAACTGCCCAGAGTGACAATTTGAGCAGTTTTAATTAACAGGCGCTATTAGACTGGAGGAAATTATTTCCCTAAATGCCAGTCAGTCCCTTTCTCCCTTTCATGGGTTCCCAAACGAAAACTGCAGCTGATACCGCTGCCGGCGGTGTGATCCACAGCTCTCGGGCCATCTTTGGCCCGGATTTCAGACTCAGCCTGGCCATAAACCAACGGGAGCAGGGATGGACTTGGACAAGAGGTACAAAAGCCCTTTAAAACCTATCTAAGAAACCATCACAACAAGAGTTTTCTCTGATTTCTGGGACTTAATGTCAGGGAGGGAAAGAGCTGGCAAGTTACTCTGTTTCTTTTAACAAAGGAAATTGATCTTTGCAGGTTTCCTGCTCCACGAGCCCATCAGCAGATCCCTCATAGGAAGGGCTGTTTAGGATCATAATATTGGGGGTGGAAAACGGAAGAGGGTAGGTATGAAAACGACACTAATTTACAGCTTTGGACAAATAGAGATGGATTTACTTATAAAATACAGTAGCAGATTAAGATGTCATCTGGAAAGCACAGACAATATTAAGCGTTGGGAATGACAACTTTGAGAGTTCTTGGCAGCTTTTGTGCTTCTTTTCTGTTCCAAGTGGCTCAAACTAAAAGGAGCTGATTTGTGTATAGACTAGGAGGAAGGAGTTTCAGGAAGCAACTCACATAAAGACCTGAACTTTGAACCTTGTCCTGGTAAAACCACAGATAATATATTGGAGCACCATTTTTACTCCACTAAAACACAGCATGATAGGTAAGAACATCTACTGCAGACCCCTATGTCTGCTTGGGTTTGAATCCTGGCTCTATGTGCCCCCTCTGTATGACTTTGAGTCTCAGCTTCTTCATCTGCAAAGTGGTCCCTACATCCTAGGGTTTTTGTAAAGATTTCATGAAATACTATTTGTAAATTGTTTCAAACAGTATCTGGAACATCATAATCACTATATAAGAATGGATCACATAAAAAATATTTTTAATGCAACAGTTCCCGGGTCTCTTTAATCTCACCTGGCCATTAAAAAATGACTGGCTTTGGGCAATATGGACACAAAAGCATTTCATCTCTCAAGACCCTTGCTCTATTCCAATTCCCTTGCATTTGTCAGTAGGTCCATTAGGCTGAACATCGTCAGTTTCCTGTACCTGTACTTCCATGCTCACTTGAACTGACAACCATGCTTTCATCCAGAAACCTCATAAAATGAGCGGTCTCTCCTTTTGTGCAAGGTGAACCCCTCTGCCTTCCCTCGCTTCACTTACTCTTTGGGCAACTTACTACTATATTCCATCTCCTCTCTCAGCAGCCTCCCTGCTTATTTCACTGTCAGTGTATAAACACACTCAAGTTGCTAGAGGCTTAACAAGACTCTCCTGTCTCCCTCCAGGCTCCTTTCTGTCTATAGCCTTCTCTAACCCCCATCACAACCACATTCCAGGTTGGAAAGTTCTCTGCTTTTTTCCAACACAGGCTGGACTGTTGGCCCCCAAATGAGAAGAGCCTTCTCTCCATCAGCCTATCTATTATGGGGAACTTAAAAAGATAATCATAAATAAAGGTAAGGAAAACGCTTATTGCAAATCACCCAGAGACTTGAAAAAATATCAATCCTTGGCAATGCAAAGGGTATATTTCATGGGAGGAGGTTAGAGTTCTTAGTCTGGGTAGCCAAATACCTGGGAATTGGGGACTTCACTCCCTCTCTAAAAACGTTTTTTAAAAATGTTTTTCTCGTTAACTTTATCCTGAAAATTTCATTAACCAAATTATACCACTTCCTAAACCTTCATGTTGATGGATATTTTACCGATTCACAAAACCTACCCATGTCTAGTGATATTTTATAAAAATAGCCAGCAGATCACTACAGAGAATGTGAATTATTTTCTATGTCTCTTATCACAGTTTGAAGATACATTCATCAGAGAACTGTCAATTTTATAGACTGTTTAAGATTAATTCTTGTCACCCGTTATTCAATTGGAGAAGAGGCGAAAAGAAGTGACAGGTGGATTGACCACTGTCATTACAAAGTAGGATTATCAACAACTCAAAACATCCTAAACCTGAGTGATTTTTTTAAACTACAAAAGAAGTCAAAGGAAATGGGGGACCAGAGCATTACTTCTCCAATGTAATACCAATGGATCTTTTAAACCTATGTCATAATAAATGTAATGTTTCATGGATAGACTTCTCAGAACTCATCTTACAGTAGCTCTTATGAAAGTCAAAGGCAAGATGGACATATAGCAACACTCATAATTTTAGGTGACCGTAAAAATGGTTGTATTTTTAGGTGATTTTAAGATTTCATTATGCTACCCTAAACTTTACTTCCTCACATTTACTCAGAACAACCTAATTATCTTGCCTATTCTGCTCCTGAATCCTTCTTGTAGGGACCCTAATCGAAGGCCTTTTCACCACTGCTGCTTTGAATCCTGTTAAATTCAACATTAGAGATCTGTTTTAAGTGGTTTAGATCAGAGGTCAACATTACCAGTCTCTCGGATTCAGTCCTCATTCTGAGCCGCACTCAATCCATCATATTCTCTGACAACATACATAGGAACACCCCCCCCCCCCAATAAAAGCACACCCATTTTTTATGTTTTCATTTATCTCAGCAGCATTACTGTGTATGTGTCCGGTGCTGCAGGCTGCTGCATCATATACCACGCAAGAACAAAGAAGGGAAAGTGGTAATGCCTTACTACACCAGAAGACTGCTGTAAAATCTATAGGGTGGAACTCAGAACACACTTTGAATTACCTTCCATCTGGCAGAATGTGAGAGCTTGTTTAACATTACGGGTATCCGTTTCCTCATAGTGCCTGTGAAGGCAATCCTGTATGAGCTGGGCTCCTACAGGCCCTGAAGGCAGCGCCACGGCACAGGTCACATTTGTGTCTCTTTTCCAGGATAACTGTACTTCAGCATGAAGGACGTAGGCTTCACTACAAGTTGAAAGTCCTGGCTCATTGACACAAAGAAGCACGTGATCTATGTGAGTCACGTAAGGCTGCTGAGATTAAAAATTCTCCCTTGGTTTGGCTGACATTATACTGTTAAATAATAGAGTAGGATTAACCAAGTTGTGAAGGAATTGGCTCTTAGGAAAATGTGAAGTACGCTTCTGCTTTGGCTGGGCTAAATAATCACAGGATCAGCCAATGGACAGGGATAGCGGGAACATCTGCCAGGTGAGGGAGTAAGGAGAAAATGCAGAATTGAAGGCTGCAGTGTGTCTTGTGAATTTCTTAGCTCAGGGAGAATTGTTAATAGTTAAGCCACGAGGTCAGAAAATTAAGTTCACAAACTATCCTAGAAAAAGTGCTACACAGCTCATCTATGGTCACCTTTGAAGTACTCCCCTTGGGAAGCTATGCACCAATGCCAGAGCCTAGTCCACCCTTCAAAGCAATTTTTTAACTCTTTCTCTGGAATGGCCATCAGAGCTGTCCTCATATTACCCTGGATGTCCTGAATGTCATCAAAATGTCTTCCTTTCAATATTTCCTTTATCTTCAGATAAAGAAAGAAGTCATTGGGGGCCAGATCAGGTGAATAAGGAGGGTGTTCCAATACAGTTATTTGTTTACTGGCTAAAAACTCCTCACAGACAGTGCCGTGTGAGCTGGTGCATTGTCGTGATGCAAGAGCCATGAATTGTTGGCGAAAAGTTCAGGTTTTCTAACTTTTTCACGCAGCCTTTTTAGCACTTCCAAATAATAAACTTGGTTAACTGTTTTTCCAGTTAACTTGGTTAACTGTTATTCATTCATAATGAATAATCCCTCTGATATCAAAAAAGGTTAACAACATTGTTGCAACAAGTTTGAGAACTTCATTGTCAGACCTTGTATATCCCAGTACAGAAAACCAAACAGGGGGTTTAAATTCTCTTTTGTAAATGCCTTTTATCTACTGTATTTTGGTGAAATATTTTCACATGAAATATTACTACTTACTTTGCACAATGTCTCTTTCAGTCTCTCCTTCCCTCACCCTCGTTATATCCTTTCCCTTTGACTGGTAAATGTACAAGGAATCATGATATTGCTCTTCCGCAGGGCTCCAAGCAATATTTGATTTCTCTCCACAGTGACCTCATGGCTTCTTTCATAATTCTTAAGCTCCCAAACTCACTTCCTCGTCCTCACTTTCAGATAAGAGCATACCTTGTTTTATTGATAGAACTGGAGTTTGGGCAAAATAGCCAGTGATTCTCTAGAGCAGAGATTGAAATTACCAGTCTTTCAGTTCTTACCCTGAGCCTCACTCTGTTCTTCATATAATTTGACAACAGACTGAATCCAAATGTGGAAATGAACCTGCAGATGCTGCCTTGTGTTACTCAGGATTAAGCTGCCGCTTCTTTCCCCGTCTCTTCTCAGTTGCGCAGTAGAGAATCGGAAGTGTTTAGAGTTGTGTTTTTTTTTTCCCCTATACCCTCCCCATTAAGAAGTGCACAACATTTGCTAATGCAACTTTATAATCAGTTGTACTTGGCTCAAGTGCTGGCTCTAGTATCTCCTACCTGTGGCATAACCTCTCTGACATCCAGTGTTCTCAGCTTCAAAGGGGGGGTAATAATAATCCTATTTCATAAGGTAGCACATTCAGTTTATAGATATTTCATTTCACTGAGCATCGACTATAAAATGAAACTATTATTTCAACTTTTTATGCCAGAAATTGGTATATTAAATGGACAGTAGGGTCACTATTACATAAGAGGCCAATATCATACTATTTCCCTGTGCAGTAATTCATTTACCAATCAGTTTTTGGACTGGTCCATGCTCCTAAAACTGCACTGAAATTTCAAAAGATGAGCAGACACTTTCTGATCTATAAGGTCAATCAATGATTAAGAGCATGGCAGTTGTAGCTTTTCCATACTAGTTTGACCATATAACGCATCCATCAATATTTGCGCTTATTTTTAGGGATCCAATTTATATTTTCCAGAGCCTCATTATACTTAAATAACTACCTAGTCTGATCAGTTCTGAATCAGCATCAGGGTAGTATCCAAATCAACTGAACGGGAAATCCAGTACAAAGGGTCAAAACCTTCAACCCCCTGGCTGGATGTTTGTTTAGTGCAACTAAATGTCCAGGTTAACAGGCATGAAATCAGTGATTGTGACAGTGGCAGTGGAACAAGCTGTTAGTATCCAACTCTTCTACAAGACTCTGTATATCTCACAGTAAATTCAAAGCAGAGGAAAAAAGGTTGTCACAAATGTTAGGAAGGAACCACACTGTTCCAGCACCTAAACTACTGCTGTATTATAGATGAGGAAGTTTTTAAAGGCTAACTAACTCAGCATCCTTCTCACTCCTTTAGAACACTAAACACAACTGGGGAGAACTTAATGAATTTGTTGTTGACCTAACTTCTATCTGTCTCACCAGTTAGCAAAAAAAAAAAAAAAAGTCTATCAATATACATATTGCATTCATTCATTCAATCGCAGATTTTGAGTATTTATTGTGTAGCGGGCACAGTGAGAAAATAATGATAAACAACTTAGACATGGAGCTTAACCTCTGGTGGGTAAAACGAACACTAAATTATCATTTATGCAATTCGATGTTTAATTACAATTGCAGATATTTCACTACAAAGAGAAAATACAGTTTACTAAGAAAACACATTACTTGATCCAAGCTGTGAGAACAGGATCCAGAGAAAGTTTCCCTGACAAAGTGACACTTGTCACAAAATGTAAATGATGATGAGTAATTAATATGACAGGTCAGAGAGAAGATAGGACATTCCAGAAGAAAGAATATGTTTTAGGACTCCAAGATTCAAAGGGTAAAGTTTCATTCAGGGAACTGAGAGAAGCCCAGCGTGGCCATGGTAGAAAGAGCGAGCCAGAGTCCTACATGATATATTTGATGAGGCAGGAGCTAGCACTTCCAGGAACTTGCAGGTTATGTTAAGATTATTTTTTTCCATTATCCCAAGAAAAAGAAGAAATTCTTGAAAACAGATTCCTTTTTTAAAGACCATTCTCACTGCACTAATTATCATAGATTGCAGAAATATAACAATGGATTCAAGGAGACCAGTCACGATCGTATGGCTATTTAAAACCTGGCGGTGAAAGTGGAGACAGAAAAAAAGAAATATAGGTGATTTGCAATGTGGAGAGAAAATTAAATGGTAAATCTGATGGAATATGGGAATTGAGATGTGCTGATGGAGAGAAAATGTTAGGGATAAATCCTGAATGTCTGGCTTGCACTATTTAGGCAGATTCTAGCCAATTCAATCCCAATTGATCCATTAGGTTCAGAGAGTACAGTATCTGGGGCCCACACTATTTTTACATGCCCAAAAAAGTGTTATAATTCTTTTTAAATCATAAAAGCAAAATGAAAGTTAATCCAAAGAAAGTGCTTAAATATATATTCATAAATCCATCTTTATACCAATGCAGTAAAATGTAATATTTAATATTTTTATAGAGGAAGCAAAAGTACATAGGGCCCATGAAAGTAATAATGTGGTCCTGGGCCAGTTGTCACTGAGACAGAACACTGGAGGAAGACAAGGTGGGCATGTGGCCAGAGGGCTGTGGCAGCACAGAATGTCTGTTCTGACATGGGTTTGAGGTACCTGTGAAACATCCAAGTGCAAATCACAGGGTTCTTTAGATATACAACTTAAAAATTACTGTGGTGTTCTCAGTATCCAAAAGAAGGAAGCAATGTTGGATTCGGAGTCATCAACTATGGATTTCAGTTCCAGCTTCACCACCATGGTGGACTTTCCTTATTCTGACTGCCTAAAATAACACAATTTTTCTTCTAAGAAATACTCCCAAACATGTGATTGTGTTGGTGGTGACCCTTGCTTCAGCTGTAGGGAGAGCTGACCTGATTAAAAATGAACCACTCAGAGCCCAGCTGTAAGACATCATATCTGAAGGTGGTAGGAAAGACCCCTGTGCCCTCCAAGTTTCCAGAGAAAGAGTAAACTACCACGTGGAGAAATCTGCTTGAGGAAAGGAAGCCAGCCTACAGAAAGGGAGAGGTTCATTGTAGAGAAAGTCCTAATGATTTTAGCATCCCTATTTTTAATCCTCCCTGGCATGATGTCTGCCTGGCACTTTCCAGGTAGTTCACCACTAAATTCTCTTTCTATTTAGGTTCATTCCAGTTTTGATTTCTATCATTTCTCAAAGTTAAAGTGCTGGCTAATACAATTACGTGATACCCATGTGTACTTGGGTAAGTCATATAATCTTCCCAAGCCTCAGTTTTTCAGTCTGTAAGGTGGATATGATAAAATGGCTTCTAAGAGTTGGGATGATAATCACATGAGACAATTATATAAGAGTACTTCAAAGTTCAGTGTAAAATATGCATATATTATCATTGTTATTATGAAGGTGCAGGAGAGGAGGGGGAATACAGGAGTTGTGGAAGCAGGAGTCCTTTGGTCCAGTGAAGCCATCAGATGTGCTTTAAAGAGCCCTCTCTCAATGTACTCATGTACCGTTAGATCGAAGAAGTCATATTATTTTTCTCTTGTGCTCTCGATCATGCTAATCTTTACTAATTTGCCCATATTTTCCAAAGTCAGCTCACTCTGAGACAAATTCGTATAGGGCTAGATTGAATCCCCCATCCATCTCATTTCAATATTCACAGTAAAGCCTTCCCTCTGCTCTCACAGTGCCCTGTCCTGACTCTATGGATCTTTACTGATTATAGTATGGATTGTTTATGTCTATAGATTTCAAAGTCTTCAAGGGTAAACTCATAGTCTCATTTAGGTGTGTTCCTAGCACTGAAAGAACAACAGGCACTAAATAAATATTAGTTCAATAAATAAATGAATCCAGGTATATTATATCTCTAACTCACAAAACATACATTAGTATCTCTAAGGCCAATAACCTGTGTTCCACATCATAGAGTCTGAAATAAAATTCTACCAGCTGGACTGAGATTTGAAAGTGTGTCTGTGAACAGGTGGTGACGTGCTCGAGGGCAGCCTGGAGCCCCTTTATGAGAAAGCAGCACTATGTGTCTGGATATGGATTATCTTTAACTCAACCTGTGGCAGAATGAGGGCTCTTCTGGAGAGTACCCCCCAAAAAACACATTTCAATATAAGAAAATTGGCTGCTCAAGACCCTGCCACTTCACAGTCCGTGGTGCTCACTTTGTAGGTATATACTTAAGGCATCTATATTTCATACCTATAAAAACTGATAACTGAATGAGAAAGAGCCTTTTGTGGCAACAAACTATTTGTAAATTATAGAGACATGAAAGAGCATCATAAAGACTAGAACTCATATTTCTCTCATTTCAATAAACATAGCATCAATTAAAAACTCAAGGCCAAGAAGCTTAGCCAAGTTTCCATCCGGGTGGAATTTATAATAAGTGTTATAAAACCTGAAATCCAGAGATTCTAGCCAAAGTGAGGAGAAGCGATAAAAGGTGCACACCTTCCTACTGTGGCAATAATAACACCACAAATAAAATACCCCATTTGCCAGAAATATTGATCTTTCGGTAAACATTTATTGAGAACCCACTATGTGCTGAGGAATGCTTAGAAGCTGGGGTGATGAGTGGGCCCCCATGAAGCTCAGGAGAATATACAAACACAAACCCAGACACACACACACACACACACACACACACACACACACCATGCAAAACTAGTCAGTCTAAAGCAGTGTAATTGGTGATTACTTCTTCAAGTTTATGCTGTCAATTGAATGTCACCCCAAAATTCCTATGTTGAAGTTCTAACTCCCTAGCACCTCTAAATATGACCTTATTTATAAATAAGTTCATTGCAGATAGAATTTGTTAAGATGAGGTCATGGTGGAATAGGGTGGTCCCCTCATGCAATGTCACCAGTATCCTTATAAAAAAGGGGAAATTTGGACAAGACACTGAGACAGAAAGCACCATGTGAACAGTGGAGTTAATACAGCCACAAGCCAAGGAACTTTAGAAGCTAGGAGAAAGACCTGGAATAGGTCCTTCCCTAGTGCCTTCTGAGGGTGCACGGCCCTGCGGACACCTCCATCTCAGACTTCTGGCCTCCAGAACTATAAGACAATACATTTCTGTTGTTTAAAACACCCAGTTTGTGCTACTTTGTTACAGGAGCCCCTGGAAACTAATACACCTTCCCTTTCTCGTCTATATGATGAATACTATAAAACCTATTAATATATATTAGTGTTGTATTGATTAAATGAGACAGTGTATATATAAAAAAAACTTTTGAACTTCAAAGTTCAACGTATAGTACATATGAAGAGGCACAAAAACATAGGTCTTCCACAGAGACCTTTTGCCTTGTTCAAACCTTATTAGATTTCTGAGCAAGTGTGAACCTCAGGTTCTAGATTTTAAGAGCAAAATATAGAGTCTAGTACTGTCCAATACAACAGCTACTTGCCACATGAGAGCACTTGAAATGTGACTAGTTCAAAGTGAGATGTGCTATAAGTGTAAAATACACACTATACTTCAAAGACTTAGTATTAAAAAAATGAATAAAATATCTCAATATATTTACGTTGACTGCACATTGAAATTATAATATTTTGGATATTTTGATTTAAAGAAAATAAAGTATTAAAATTAATAAATTAACATCACCTGTTTTTTGTTTGTTTGTTTTACTTTCTTTTATTAGTTTGAGGTATACAAAGCAATGTATAAGTTAGACATTTACACCCCTCACAAAGTGATAATGCCCCCCATCTACTACCACTCTAACATTGTATAATTTGAAAACATATGCACCCCTATATCTATTGTTTGCTTTACTTTTTCAATGTGGTTACTGGAAAATTTAAAATCACTTATGTAGCACACATCCTATATGTAGTGGGCAACACGAGTCTAGAGGTGAAATGTGTCCTTATGTTTCCCTGAAATCACATACTGTTTTCCATCCTGGTTATGTGTCAGTTACAACAGAAGGGCTTCCTTTTGATCATCAAATCAGAGGACACTGCAGCTGAGAGCATGGTAGAGTTTGCCTGCTAGTGGATCCATCAGCTGTGGCTACATTTCAGGGGAGGTTTTAAAAGTCCACACTTTTGATACCTTTCCTCTGCTTGTCTCCCATCCCCACTTCCTCAGGACTTGTGCTCATCTGACTGAATGTGGGGCTCTCAGATTTCAATTCACTGTGGATTAGGAAACCAGTGGTCTTTGCCTTCAGGTAAGGAGACTGTGTATTTTGAGAAATGACTTCCCCAAAGCCAAACAGAAGAGTCTAGACATTCTGACTTTGAAGTCATACAGACTATTTAAAATTCCAGCCTGTCACCTTCTTTCCCCTTGACTTTCAACAAATACTTACTGAGAGCTGAGCATTAGCCAGGTGAGAGAGATACAGATAATTATGGGTTCAACCGTGAAGAGACTCAGACTCAATTTGGGAAACTAATATTTACCTCCAGGACTACAATGAAAATTGAATAACATCCATATGAAAAGTGCCTTGTTCTATATGCACATGATACTTATTACCAGGGTGATCACCCCAAATGTAAAATTTTAGTGTTCTGTCTGACACAGGAGTTGTTTACAGTCCTCTTTCTTCCTCACCGTTAATTAAGTAAGCCTTCCAGTGCCCCCAAAATGTCTGCGAAAATAGTCCCTTTAGATGCATGAAAATTAAAGTCCAGCACAATATGTGATATATACCCCCGATCACACAGATTGTTAGTAGTTTCATGACTGAATTTGAATTTCTTCTGGCTTCAAAGTTTAACTGTTCCATGTGCTTGTATTGCTGGTATCAACAGTCACTGAACGGCTTTATGTTCTGTCCTAGGTATAAGGCATGCAAATACCTGTCTCTATATAGCAACCAAGTGCTTACAATATAATATGAATTATCTTTCCAGGAAAACAATTAGTTTCCCATATACGGGTGCCATAATTTATATTCTAATGCCCTAACACTTAATATTATTCTCTGTGTATAGTAGATACTTGGTATTTTTAAAATTATTATCTTGACTGATAAGAAGAATTCAGTTATCAACAATACAACATATACTGGTTTGCCTGGCATGAGAAGCATGCTTTTTCTTCAAGGATATGAGGGACTAGACTTCTGGGTGAAGCCATCAGTGGAAAAAAGAAAACCTCTGAATATGATCTGAAGGTTTGCTTATGGTCTGCATAATGTCCCGGATGTTCAAGAGCAAGGGCCCTCTTGGGCTAGGAGGATCTGGGCAGACATTACTATTCTACTACTTCCAGTCAGCCTTCAGAAATTGCACAGCTCAACAGAGCTCCAGGTTTCCTCATTCCCCCTTGAGTCTTTAATATTGTACGTCCCCTTTGGATCTACAACCCTGTACACTTCTTCCTATGCCTGGTTCCATCACCAGCTTCTCTGCTGCTCTCTGCTTCCCATTGAGGTAGTGAAAATCACCAGAGAAAACCCTCTGGAGAGCAGGTGTGCTAATGTGTTATGTATGATGAGGCAGCACAAAGCCAGGAAAGATCCCAGAATCTTAAGAAATTCAGTAGGGTTATTGAGGAACCAGATATAACTACAAAAGCCAGATCAGGTGCAGGAAATCAAGATAGCAGATTACATTGTGGAAACAGCTCCAGTCTCAAAGGGTTTATCCATCTAAGGCAGGATTCAGCCAACCGAGGCTATGTGGACAAGTTTCAGCCTTTAATGAGAGGCTGCCATGAACTAGACAGGATGCCCTACTAGACAGGGATCAATACAGAACAAGAATGCAATCCTCATACTGAGAATGCATGACAAATTCTGGACCTACCAAACACTAAAAAGAAAAGAATCAAGAAGATAATCTTGATACCCTTCTGTATACTTCCGGTAAGTATCTCCTTGCATAGGGATCCCAATTTATATGCCCTTCTCACCTTACCAGAATGAAAAACAGGATTTAGGAAATAGAGAAATCTAAATGAACTATAGCTGAGTTCCAAGAAGAAACCAATATTAACATCCTAAATATGTTTTTCTGTTTCTCTCTCTCTCTCTCTCTCTCTCTCTCTCTCTCTCTCTCCATATATATATATATATATATATATATATATATATATATATATGTATATGTATATGTATATACATATACATAAATATATATATTTAAAATTGGTATCATACTCTATAAGTAGTTTTGTACTCTGATTTTTCACATAAATTGTATAAATTAGCCCATGTCAGATATGTTCCTTAAAGTATCACTTTAAATGGAAGACCAATATTTCATTATATATAGGCTCCATGATTTATTTAACATCTTTATAGTCATTATTTTGTGAAACATGTGATATGGTATAAAAATGCCTGACAGGAATATTTTTGGTAATAAATCTTTGTCTCAGTTGCTGCAAACTTCCTTGGATTGTATTAATGAGCATAAACGTTTTAAAGACATGTACTTTATATATATTGTCAAACTGCTTTCAAGAAAGTCTTAACCACTCTGTAATACCACTAAGAATGCCAGAAATGCACATTTCAGCTAAACCTCCTCAGTTTGAAAATTATCAGTTTTTAACTGTTTGCTAATAAGGTGTACAAAAATAATGATACCTGACTTTTATTTAATACCCTCTCTTTGATAACAACTAACAAATAATTTTTTAAATTTTTATTAGGTATTTGACAATTTTTGAGAAATGACTATTCATATTCTTTACCCATTTCATTACTGTTAGGCACTCTCTACAACTGCTTTTAATACAAGTATTAGTCCTGTATACAGTAAGAATACCAACATTTCTTCTTTTTTTGTGTGAATATTCTGCCTGACTTTTCTGTTTTTAACTTTTTTAGAATGCATTGCTGTTTAAATCTTTATTGTAATCAAAACCATCATCTGTAGTCTTGGCACTGGTCTCCACTGTTTTTATATGTGGCTAGAAAGTCTTTTTCCCTTGAAAGTCCAGAAAAATATTCAAAATAATTTCGTCCTTTTTAAAAATAACTTTCTTTTTGTATACTGAGTTGAATTAATCCATTTGTAAATCACTTTCGTGAACGATTATCCATGTCAAAAAGCCATTTCTGACATCGAAATAGTTATAGATTATATTGTGATTAAAGAATGTTACAAAATGACCATATGTAAGACATTTGATAACTCTTATGGTGAAAGTCTATGTTGCCATGAAAATCTTTTTCCTGGAGAATAAGTTAGGAATCAAAAATGTCTATAACATAGTATTAATATAAAAAAATCAATTAAAACAATTGTTATAGCTTAATCCCTGTTTTATAAATATAACTACATTTAAGTATTCAACTATATAAGCAGCTATAAATATGAAAAATAATATAGCTGCATTCCAAAATGTTAGCAATCATTTCTAGGTTGTGAGATTACTATTGATTTTTTTTATTAGTTTCAGGTGTACAAAACAATATAATAGTTAGAGATTTACACCCCTAACAAAGTGGTAACCCCCACAATCTACTACCTGTCTGACATCGTATATAGCTGTTACAATTCCAGTGACTGTATTCCCTAAACTGTACTCCACATCCCATGACTCTCTATATACAATATTTAATTGTAGTTGACATTCAATGTTATTCAACTTCAGCTTCATTTATACTCACTCTTCTGTATTTTTCAAATTTTATACTATAGGCAGTTATGTCTTTTAAAATGAAAAGTAAAGTCTTAAAATAGGATAGTTTAAATTGGAAATAAGGTATTGTTTTTCCTATTAATGTTCTAATACAAATAAACTTTTCCATAGCCGGTTCTATTTTTCAGTTTCACAGTTGTTTTCTTTTCTTATTTCTCTCAGGGATAAAAGAAAATAGATGAAAAATAGTTTGCTTAAAGTGTACTTAAAGGTCTGAGGTTATCTGCTACCTCCTCCCCAACTAGCCCCTATGTAAATATGTTGTACCTTTTCATCCAGTTTATGCTATGGAGTATAATGCTCTCTCCATTTACAATGCATATTCCCCTGCTGCCCCTTTCCCACTGGTTTCTGACTATTTACAATATTTTATGTCCTCAAGATATATTTCTTGACATCCCTGCCCTGCCCACTTCCCCTCCACTTGCTCTCCCCTGCTTCCAAACACCTTGAAATGCCATGGTCTGTTTTCACTTCTAAATCATGATCTTTTTGTGAGTAGACTCATGATTTATTTATCCTTTGAATAGCATGAGTCCTATCGTTTGTAAGACTTACTTCAATGCGTATGTGATATCTTCACTTGGCTGCATTACATAAATATTTTAATAAACTATAAAAACAAAAATTCACTTTCAATTTTAAAATATCCCTTTATTTCTTCAAATGTTAAACATAGAGTCACCATATGATGCACCAATTCCATTCTTAAGTGTATACCCAAGAGAAATGGAAACATATGTCCACACAAAAACTTGCATGTGAATGTTAATAGCATTTTTTCTGTTTATAATAGAAAAAAGTAGAAACAACCCAAATATCCATCAACTGAGTAATTAATAAACAAATGGTGTGTTCACACAATGGGATATTTAAGAATAAAGAGGAATGAAGTACTGATAATGTAATGACATAGATGAACCTCAAAAATGTTATGCTAAGTAAGAGAAGCCAATCACAAAAGGTCATGTTAAATTATACCATTTAAATAAAATGTCCAGAATAAACTTAAAATTTTTAGAGACAGAAAGGAGATTAGTGATTGCTTAGGGCTGGAGGGGGACAGGTGTGTGTGTGTGTGGTGGGGGGGTAGGTGGCGTGACTACTAATGGGTATAATATTTCTTCCTGAGGTGATAAAATGTTTTAAAAATATGATAAGACTATATAATTTTAGTTGTATACCTCTGTAAATATACTAAAAACCATTCAATTTAATACTGTAAATGGGTGAGCTCTATGATATGTAAATTATTTCTCAAAACTCAGTTTATATATGTAATATTACATATATTTTGTAAGACATAGTAATTAGAGACGTGAAGATCCTCACCTTATCTCTGGGTAGCCCCCCCATCCTCAAACCCTAACCCATACCCTTGCCATTATCCACCACTGAGAGAGGACTTTGAGGATATGGTCAAGGATCGAAACAGGAAATATAAGATTTAGGGACATCTACGATGATTGTTATTTAGTTAATATTTTCAAAGTATTTTTATTTGCCAGTCAAGATGGCAGAGTAGGTAAATACTGTGCTTGCCTCCTCTCGTGACCACATCAAAGTCATTATACCCATTAGCAGTCACTCCTCTGACCATATAGATTCCTGTAAGTGGTTTCATGATGTTGTAGTATTATTGGATTTTGTGTATATTTCTCCTAGAAATCTAGAGTAGCTAAACTATTAACCCATAGACCATAATGAATTTATCATAGTACTCTGTATTCATGAAAACTACCTGGAAAATTATTATAGAGTTAATATTTTTTGAATTAATATTATTTTTATTGAATGGAATAAAGAGCAGAGGAGGCAAAGAAAGGTAAGAGACGACTTTACTGTTAACTTCAAAAGTGTGTATTTTTCACCTCCACCCCCAGGAAGATGGTAAGGAATTTATTGATGTCCTGCAAAAATCACCTGCTAAATGAAACAAGAGAAAGTATGACTAGATATCAAAGTGAAACTGCTACACAGAACAACAAAAACACAGTGGAATAAGGAATGAAGGAGAATTTTAAGTCATGTGAGTGGAAGAAAACCAAACATTCTAGATGTTTTCATTTTACCTGAATTAAATCAAGGGCTAGGCAAGTTGATCATGCAACTCTTTCTTCCCAGGTTTTACAAATCTGAAATTTATGAGCAAGCCCTCTTGGTTCTGTGCCCCTGACACAAGCTCAGCACTACACTCCACACCCTACATTTCCTCAGCTGCCAGAGAGATGACGGATAACAATGACAGAAATTGTCAGGAGACAATGGCCCCTATGAGGTCCGAATATTTACTTGCTCCAAATTAAAATGCTCAAACTGCAGATTCACTCTCATCTCCAGTATTTATGATTCCCTCTGCCATGAAGCGAACAGAGTGAGTGCCGTGATAAATCGGCAGAAAGCCTGTCTTATTTTCAGGCAGATTCGGTAAATTTCTGAGCTGTTCCTTGCAGCCCTTCATGTTGATTTGTAATGTCCAACAACACTGTCAATGACACACAAAGGGTCTGCACGCCTTTTTCCTCCAGCTGAGCAGTGACCAAAGGGTCCTGACCTTTCATTATCCCCAAAGTGTCACTTAGCAGGACTAAACCAGAGCACTAAGCTCTCCTCAATGAAGATGATGTACGTGTATTCCCACTCAAGACCTTCATCTAAAATGTGGCAGATGCTGAGTGAGCCATGACCTTGTCAGGAAGTGTTTGATGTCAGAACAGATAAACGATGAAAAGAGTACAAGTCCTAAATAGAGAGTCCTCCCTATTCTTAGGAAAACACCCCAAAATATCAATTCTCTGGGGAAATTTATAATGTACTCACTCTGTGCCAGCACTCTTTTTTTTTTTTTAATTTTATTTTATTAAATTTATTGGGGTGACAATTCTGTATTACATCATCTATAAATCCCATTGTGTGTTCATCACTCAGAGTCAGTTCTCCTTCCATCACCACATATTCGATCCCCCTTACCCTCATCTCCCACCCCCCACCCCCACCCCCCTTACCCTCTGGCAACCACTAAACTATTGTCTGTGTCTATGAGTTTCTGTTTCTCATTTGTTTGTCTTTGTGATTTCACTGATATGTGGAATATAAACCAAAAACAACAAAAGAACAAGACAAACGAATGTGCCAGCACTCTTATAGAAGCTGGAGAAACAGCAGCAAACAAAACAGCGTGTTTGGCCTTTTTGGAGCTTAGATTCTACTGCTTTGCTTTATTTATTTAATAAATGAAAGGATGAATGAAGGATTGAGCATAATCCTTGCCTTTATAAGAGATTGGTAATGCCATTGCTGTCTAAAATGTACTTGTCAATTCAAGCCAGGCTATACAACTCTTCCAGCACAACCCAGGCAGGTAGTAAAAAGCAAACAAAATAATGAAAGCAGGATTTTGAGATTATATCTCTATAGCTTTTCTCACATGCAATACTTGACCTCCAAATTCTGGTTTCCTTTGCCACCTTCAAGCCTTTCCTCTGAACCAGTAGGGTTTTGCTAAGTCTCTAAACATCGTACTTATTGAGTCTCAATGTTCACATATGATTTTTCAGCTTTCTTTTCTACTTCCATTTTTGTGGTATGTAATAATTGAGTGTAGATCAAGTCTAACTCAGGGCAGAACAGAAATGCACCTAATCCCTAGCCAAGCATCCAATTACCCCTTCCGCCAAACACAGAAAAGTGGTGGAGTCAGACCCCTACAAAATGAGTGTTTGATTTCATGGAATCTAGAAAACAAACATAGTGGGAAATTCAGCACTCACCTTTACCTCGTTCTCCACACATGGAGCATTTTGATTCTTGGTGTTTGCTTACAATGTTTGGACAATAAAACTGAGGCACTACTAGAGTCTGAGGTGAAGGAAGACAGTGACGCTGGATTTGTGCCTGAGGAGTCACTGCCGTAGCAGTGCTGACTGGGAGGGAAGAGTCACAGTATCACCTGAACTGAAGCCTAACATCCAGGGATGTTGGAAGTCTGAACCTCACCCAATCCCCACAATAAATTGGGGCCAGGAGAAAATAATAAACTGAAAATCAAATACTCCAAAAGCAAGATGTGAATATGAAACACAATCATAGGCATAGGTACGTTAAAACAATAAGGACCAGGTAAGTGAAAAAAAGAAAACGGATAATGAGGGAAGACACTCAATGCTTCTTAGTAGTTCCTGTGCTAGGTGTTGAGTATTTTTACATACAACACTTCATATATTGATCCCAATAATTTTTGAAAATTTTATTCTACTAAACACATTTTGAGAAGGAACAACAAATTCCCAAGGGTCAGAGAAGTGAATCAACATATATAAAATCACCCAGAGGATAACCAGAGAGCCTGGATTAGAACTCATATATGTCTGACACCAGGAGTTCTGTGCTCCACTTTCATTAGATTTATGATCAAAGAGAAAAAAGAACAATATTGCTACTTTACATGAGGAATTTTCCTTTTATTTGACTAAAATGCTCCTTAATCTGTTTTCCTTAATTTGATAGGACACTAAATGATTTGACCAATTGGAAGAGCATAAGGAAGGGAAACATAAATTATTATTTAGTGTTCATAATTATATATCTTACAACAGAACCAAAAATGAAACATTGTAAACTAAATATGAAATAGTTTTCTGAGTCTCTCTCCATATACTGGCCAACAGCCTATACTAAAACTGATAGGCCATTAGGAGGGTATTAGCAAATAAAATGAGATATTTTGCCCTTCTAGAACAAAACTATAAACAGCTGTCTGCCCATTTAGCAGCAACAATTTTTAATGCAATTCTAATATGGCAAGGCTGCCTGAAACACAGTATTTTTTAATCATAAGACCTAAAAATGACAAACAACCCAATTGAAAAATGGGCAGAGGACTTGAAGAGACATTTCTCCAAAGAGGACATACAAATGGCAAATAGACATATGAAAAATGCTCAACATCACTACTCATCAGAGAAATGCAAATAAAAACCACAATGAGATATCACCTCACCCCAGTCAGAATGGTTATCATCAACAAGACAAATAGTAACAAATGTTGGAGAGGCTGTGGAGAAAAAGGAACCCTCATACACTGTTGGTGGGAATGCAGACTGGTGCAGCCGTTATGGAAGGCAGTGTGGAGGTTCCTCAAAGAATTACGAATAGAATTGCCATATGACCCAGCAATCCCTCTCCTGGGTATCTACCCAAAAAATCTGAAAACATTTAGAGATAAAGACACGTGTGCTCCAATGTTCATTGCAGCTTTGTTTACGGTGGCCAAGACATGGAAACAACCAAAATGTCCTTCGATAGATGAATGGATAAAGAAGTTGTGGTATATATACACAATGGAATACTATTCAGCAGTAAGAAAAGATGATATAGGAACATTTGTGACAACATGGATGGATCTTGAGAGAGTAATGCTGAGCGAAACAAGTCAGACAGAAAAAGCAGAGAACCATGTGATTTCACTGATATGTGGTATATAAACCAAACAAGAGGAAAGAACAAGACAAACAAATGAGAAACAGAAACTCATAGACACAGACAATAGTTTAGTGGTTGCCAGAGGGTAAGGGGGGCGGGGGGTGGGGGGTGGGAGATGAGGGTAAGGGGGATCGAATATATGGTGATGGAAAAACTGACTCTGGGTGATGAACACACAATGGGATTTATAGATGATGTAATACAGAATTGTACACCTGAAATCTATGTAATTTTACTAACAATTGTCACCCCAATAAATTTAATAAAAAAATTAAAAAAAAAAAAAAAAAGACCTAAAAATGGAAGAAACTCTGGAACACTCCCAGCCTCAGGAAGGCAAATATGTCTCATGTTACATACCAGCTTGCATGGATGGAGACCGTCTTGGGGAGCACTGTGTTCAGAAGCGTTATATAGACAGCTTCTGGCTCCAGAGATTTGGGGTGCCTTTTAATATGGGGGATGTAAGCAAGGGAGATAAGATATTTGCCAACCTTTAACTGATATCCTAAAACTAGAGCAAATTTCTCCTAATAAAATATAGTAAATACTGCTTCATATACATTACCTATGTTAATCTCCTGAAGCTCTCAATTGTTTTGGTATTACTGTTATTGCCCTTTTATAATAAAGTTGAGAAAACTGAGGCTTAGGAAAGCTAAAATTTTGTCCAAATTATTTTCTAATAGTGAATGAGTTTGTGCTTGTCATCAATTTTAGTGTGGCTTCAAGGCCATGCTTCTTCCAGAAAATGACTCATTGCTCACTTGAGTCATTTATTGACGTGAGTCATTTATTATTTGAGTTTTTATTTGAGCTGTGAGTGTGGATAGAGATGTGTGTGTGTGTGTGAGTGTGTGTGTGTTCCCCTCAGGTGACTCATTTATGAATACCCCTTGCACTGCCACACACTGGATCCACCTACTTCTAGGTCAAACTCTATACCAGCCCTGTTTAGTAGGCTCCCGTTCAAGTGAGATCGCCAAAGTTTCTTTAGTTACATCTCAATGATACCCGTAGAAAAGATAAATGCACACATATAAGCATTTATAACATTTGGTGTCATTGCTTTAGAACTGTTTAATATGGGGTTTTTTTCAGCTTATAGATTTGAGATATTTGCATATTTTTTTTCTTGGTCCTGACTTCTTTTTTCTTCCGTCTTATGAGTTCATTCAGGATTTTATACATATACACATATATGGCTTTGCTATATGCGAGATACTGTTCTAGGCATTTGAGAAACTTTGGTGAACAAAACAGACATAAATCCCTGCCCTTGTGGAACTTAATATCCTACAGAGGGAGTTGGAGAATACACAATAAAAATAATATATCATTTGATATGTTAGGAGTTGAAAAGTCTTATGGAAAGTAGTGCAGCATGGGGGAGGATTTGAAGAGATGTGTGTAGGGATGAAAGTTTCACTTTTGATTAAGATGGTCAGGATAGGCCTCTTCGAGAAGATAAATTTTGAGGAAATGTTAGAAGGAACTGAGAAAACTAACCATTGATATCTGAGAAAAAATGTTCGAGGAAGAGGGAACAGGCAGTGCAAAGCCAATGCTACGGCATGAGCATGCTTGGCATATTCACAGCACAGCAAGGAAGTATATTCCCGTGGCTGGAGTAGAGTCAAAAGGGGAGCAGAATAGGAGGTAATAATGCTGTAAATCAACAGGGTTATTGTACAAATTTTTCATGTATTCTAAGCAAGAAATGGAAAAATTAAAAGAATTTAAGTGGGGGAGGGGGTATGACTTGGTTTTTACAATTCCAGCTGCTGTGTTTAGAATAGATCATGTGAGTGGTGGTGGTAAGGTTTTGGAAGCATGAAATCAGTTTGAACACTACTGCAGATTATGTTGACTTGGGTCAGGATGATAGCAGAAAAAGGGGTAATATGTTGTCAGATGCCAAATATACTTTGAATGTAAATCCAGCAAGATATCCTGACACTTTGGATATGGGTATAAATGAAAGATGGCAGTCAATGAAGATTTCTAGGTTTTGGCCTAAGCACCATGAAGGAAATAGTTGCCAAAAACTGAGATGGAGAAGTCTGTATACTACTCAAACTTGGGGAAAGGAGGATAAGATTCAAATGTTCTGCTTAGTCACATTGAGTGTGAGATGTTATTAGATTTGCAATGGAAAGGTCAGGTAGGCACTTGGCTACACACATCTGAACTTCAACAGAAAAATCCAGATGAAGTAAAGCTGAAGATATAGATCTGGAATTTATCAGAATATAGATGTTTTATAAACTCGGCGAATAAATGGAATAAGCAAAAGAGAGGTTTTATTTTTAAAAAACAAAAAGAAAGAAAAGGAAAGAAGAGAGAAAAGAAAACCATTCCTTGGGACACTCCAACATTAAGAATTTAGATAAAAGAGGAGAAACATGAAGAAAGGAACCAAAAGAACAGCAGAATAGTATGCAAATCACAGAGCCAAGCAAGGATACTGATTGTAAAATATTTTGTATTTTAAATCCCTGAGTAGTTAAGAGAGATGAGGAAATGTCACCTTGAATGGACAATTTATTGCAGGTAAAATAAGCTAAAGGTAAGAATTGTAAACTGTGAAGTCACTGTACTGTTCCCGATTTCAAATAACGTCTCTATCATTTGTGTATTGACTTTGGAAACTAGGACTTATCATTTAACCTTGCTAAGCTTAAATTTTCTCGTCTGGAACACACTGCTATTAACAGTACCTACTGCATTAGAGATTCATGAAAAGGATGCTGGAATAGGTAAATGCTGTGCCTGCTGATGAAAAGCAAGGCCCTACAACCAAGATTACTCTACCCAGCAAGGCTATCATTTAAAATTGAAGAAGAGATAAAGAGCTTCCCGAAAAGAAAAACCTAAAGGAATTCATTACCACCAAACCAGTATTACAAGAAATGTTAAAGAAACTTTTTTAAGAAGGTGGGGGGAATATAACAATGAATAATAAAACGGAAATAAATGTGTACCTATCAATAATCACTTTAAACGTAAATGTAGTAAATGCTCCAATCAAAAGATACAGGGTAGCTGAATGAATAAGATAACAAGACCCATACATGAAAGTAAAGGGATGGAAAAAGACATCTCATGCAAATGGAGATGAAAAAATAATCTGGCATAGCAATACTTATATTGGACAAAGTGACTTTAAAACAAAGACTATAGTAAGATACAAAGAAGGACACTACATAATGATAAAGGGATCAATCCAACAAGAGGATACAACCCTAGTAAATATCTATGCACCCAACATAGGAGCACCTAAATATATAAAGCAAATATTGATGAACAGTGAGAGAGATTGACTTTATACAATCATAGTAGGGGACTTTAACATCCCATTGACACCAATGGACAGATCATCCAAACAGAAAATCAATAAGGGAAAGAGGCCTTATATGACACACTAGACCAGATGGATTTAATATTTTTACAGCATTTCACCCCAAAGCAGACTACACATTCTTTTCAAGTGCACATAGAACATTTTCCAAGATAGACCACATGTTAGGCCACAAAACAAGTCTCAATAATTTCAAGAAGATTGAAATCATATCAAGTATCTTCTCTGCCCACAGTGGTATAAAACTAGAGATCAATTAACACACACACACACACGCACACCCTAAAAAGCACACCAACACATGGAGGCTAAATAACATGCCACTAAATAATGAATGGGTTAATGATGAGATCAAGGAAGAAATCAAAGGATACCTTGAGACAACAAAAAATGAAAACACAACAACCTCAAATCTATGAGACACTGTGAAAGCAATTCTAAGAGAGAAATTCATAGCAGTACAGGCCTTTCTTAGGAAACAAGAAAAATCTCAAATAACCAATGTAACTTTATACTTAAAGGACCTGGAAAAATAAAAGAAAACTAAACCCAAAGTGAATAGAAAAAAAGAAATAATAAAGATCAGAGTGGAAATAAACAAAATAAAGTCTAAACCTCCCCCCAAAAAAAACACACAAAAAAACAAACAAACAAAAAACCAACAACAACAACAAAACACACACCAAAAAAAATCAGTGAAACTAAAAGCCGGTTCTTTGAGAAGAAAAGCAAAATTGATTAACCTTTAACCAGACTCATAAAAGAGAGAGAGAGAGAGAGAGAGAGAGAGACAGAGATTCAAGATGGCAGAGTAGATAAATACTGTGTCTATTTCCTTCCATGAACACATTAAAACTACAACTAAATTATAGAACAATCAACCTGGAGGATCAGCTGAAGTTTGGCTGAATGAAAGTTTTCTGACTAAGGATATAAAGAAAAAGCCACATCAAGACTGGTAGGAGGGGTGGAGACGCAAAATAAGCCCCAAACCTCCGTGTGACAGTTGAGAACCAGGAGGAATATCTCGGCCATGGAATTTCCCTCCTGGAGAAGCGAGAGACTTGAGCCCCACACTGGCCTTCTTAGCCCAGGGTACTGGTACCAGGAAGAGGAATCCCTGAAACATCTGGCTGTGAAAAATAGTGGGGATTCTGACCATTCGGGTGGGACGGAAGGCTATAGGAAACCCAGACGTCTTCTTAAACAACCCGTGCACAGATTCTCTCACAGGCACTCACCTTGGATTCCAGTGGAGGGACAGTAACTCAGGGAACGTTGGAGGCATACAGGGGGCAGACTGAGGTGTGTGGCTTCAGACTAGGACCGGAGCACAGTCACCATTTTTCTTGTGTGGGGATACTTCTCCCATGCAGCCAGCAGACAGGCACCATTTTCCTCTTTTTAGCCCGCCCCCACATGGCCAAATCTGAATCTGATTGGCTGGTGAGCTCTGCTGCTCCATCCTGCTGACTCACTGGGACCCCGCCCTACCTGACTCTGAGAGCAGCTAGCCCCACCCGCATTGCACTCTTTCTTGAAAAACTACTGAAATCTGCAGGACCCAGGTGGGCAGCAGCTGGCCTCAGTGCACTCTAAGACTTTTGCTGAGTAGCTCCAGACTCAGGACTGCCACCAAAGCAGAGTCTACATTAACCTATTGACCACAATTTCTTGCACTGTAATGACTCCTTGAAACTCTGCCTCACCCAATTCATGTGCCACAGGAGTCTTTATCAGGGGCTGAACCTTAAGTGAGCTAGCAGGTGGAAGCAGAACCAGGGTGTCCTGGATTTTTGCAGAGCTACTCCAGGCCAGGTACTGATGGCAGACATCTTCAGTTTGCAGTGTGGCCTCTCCGACACACCTCCAGGGTTAGCACAGGCAGCAAACAACCACTGATGCTTTGTAGCTCCTATCAGCTACTCCCCCAGTCACAGTCAATGGTTGAACTGGGCCTGCAAGAGGCCCCAGAACCAACATACTTGGAGGTTTGCTTCAGACCACAGGACAGCACCACCAAATTAGCCCCACAGATGGCACACTCAAAGGGCAGTCTCAACAGGCACCAGAGCCCAATGGGGCAAATCCCACAGCAGCCTATAAGCTGTGGATGTGGTCAGTGCCACAGTCAATCAGCCTGCGGGTCAATCCCACACACTAAACTGCCAATAGCAATCAAGACTCAACTATAATATAACAGGAGGGCACATACAATCCACACTAGGGACACTTCTGGAGTGTCAGATGAATACTATATTTGTTGCGGTGATAGATGGGAGCGGGTTCAGGGACAAGGTGAAAAAGGTGAAGGGATTAAGAATTACAAACTGGTAGTTACAAAATAGTCACGGGGATATAAAGTAAAGCACTGGGAATATAGTCAATGATGTGGTAATAACTTTAAATAAGGCCAGGCGAGTACAGACTAATCAGGGAGATAATTTCTTAAATTATATAAATGTTTAACCACTATGCTGTACACCTGAAATTAATGTAAAATAATATCGAATGTCAACTATAATTGAAAATTTAAAATGGGAAAAAGGTGAAGGGGAATAAGAGGTCCAAATTTCCAGGTATAAACAAATAAGTCATGGGGATGTAATGTACAACATAAGGAATATAGTCAATAATATTGTGATAGTGTGATACAGTGGCAGATGGTTGCTGGAGTTATCGTGGTGATCACTTCTTTAGGTATATATTAATAAATGTTGAATAACTATGGTGTACACCTGAAACTAATAATATTGTATGTTAGCTATATTTTAATAGAAATCTTAAAAGAGAGAGAGAGAGAACCCAAATAAATAAAATCAGAAATGAAAGAGAAGTGACAACTGACACCATAGAAATATAAAAAATATAACAAAACACTACAAGCAATTATATGCCCACAAATTGGACAATCTGGAAAAAAATAGATAAATTCCTAGAATTATACACTCATCCAAGGCTGAATCAAGTAGAAACAGAAAACCTGAACTGGCTAATTACTACTAATGAAATTGAATCAGTAATCAAAAACCTCCCAATACACAAAAGCTCTGGACCAGGTGGCTTCACAGGTGAATTTTACCCAACATTGAATAAATAATTAACACCTATTCTTCTCAAACTAGTCCAAAAATAAATCAAACTAGGGAAGGCTCCCAAGCTCATTCTATGTGGCCACCATTACCCTGATTCTAAAACCAGACAAAGACATTACAAAAAAAGGAAGCTAGGCTGATATCTCGATGAACATAGAGGCAAAAAATCCTCAACAAAACATTAGCAAATTGAATTCAACATTACATTAAAAAGATCATACGCCACAATTAATTGGGAATACAAGGAATTCTTGGGATGCAAGTTTGGTTCAGTATCCACAAATCAATTAATATGATACACCACATAAAAAAAATCAAAGATAAAAATCATAAAACCATAGCAATAGATGCAGAAAAAGCATTTGACAAAATCCAGAATCCAATTGTGATAAAAACTCTCAACAAAGTGGGAGTAGAGGGAACATACCTCAACATAATAAAGGCCATGTACGACAAACCCAAAAGCTAACATCATACTCACCAGGGAAAAGCTAAAAGAGTTCTCCTTAAGGTTAGGAACAAGACAAAGATGTCTATTTTCACTACTTCTATTCAACATAGTTTTGGAAGTCCTAGTCACAGCAATCAGAGAAATAAAAGACATCCAATTAGGAAAGGAAGAAGTAAAACTGTCATTAGTTACAGATGACGTGATGCTATATATATGAAGAACCCTGAAGACTTCATCCCCCAAAAAACTATTAAAACTGATAAATAAATTCAGTAAAGTAGCAGGGTACAAATGAATATTTAGATATCATTGCATTTTTATACTAATAAAGGACACTCAGAAGGAGAAATTAAGAAAATATTCCTATTTACAAGTGCATCAAATAAATAAAATAAAATATCTACGAATAAATTTAACCAAGAAGGTAAAAGTCTGCACTGAGAAAATTAGAAGACAATAAATGGAGTTCCTCAACAATTTTAAATTAAACTACCTCATGAGCCAGCAATTCCACTTCTGGATATTTATCTGAAGAAATCCAAAACATGAATTCAAAAAGATATATGCACCCCTATGTTTATTGCAGCACTATTCACAATAGCCAAGACATGGAAACCACCAAAATGCCCATAAATAGATGCCTGGAAAAATAAATTTTAGTACATTTATACAATGGAGTCTTACTCTGCTGTGAAAAAGAATGAAATCTTACCATTTGTGACAACATGGATGGACCTAGAGGATATTATGCTAAGTGAAATAAGTCAGAGAAAGATAAATACTGTATGATCTCACTTATATGTGGAATCTAAAGAATAAAGAAAACAGAAACAAATTCATAGTAATGAAGAACAAATTGATGGTTGCCAGATGGGAGGATATTTGGGGGGCTGGGTGAAAAATGTGAAGGTTAGTACAAATTGGTAGTTACAAAATAGTCATGGGGATATAAAGTACAGCATAGGGAATATAGTCAATAATATTCTAATACCTATGTAAAGTGCCCAGTGTTTTCTAGACTTATTGGGGGGAATCACTTCATAAATTATATAAATGTCTAACCACTGTGCTGTATACTTGAAACTAATATAAAATAATATTGATTGTCAATTATAATTGAAATTAAAAAACACACACACAAAAAAAAAAAAAAAACACAGTACCAGGGTGGCCGGATAGCTCAGTTCGTTAAAGCGCAAGCTTTTAAAAAGATTGCCCATTGGATTCCCACCTGGGCCAGTGATCTGCTCCCTCCACAACTAGATTGAAAAACAATAGCTTGAGCTTGGTGCTGAGCCACAGGTGAGCAGCCGGTTGGCTCAGTAGTTGGAGCGAGGTGCTCGTGATACCAAGGTCCCCGGTTCTAGTCCCACATAGGCCAGTGGGCTGCAATCTCCACAACTAGATTGAAAAACAATGATTTGACATGGAGCTGATGGGTCCTGGAAAATACACTGTTCCCCAGTATTCCCCAATTAAAAAAAAAAAGAAAAACAGTACCAACTTCATTGATGTTTTGTGAAAATTGCATGCAGTAATACATATAAACCTTTTAGCAAAGTACCTTATATATACTAGGCATTCAATAAACGTTACCTATTATTATTATTATTATTTCTTTATATTTATTAACATTAATAGCTTTTGAGGTATTTTACTGTGAAGGGAAGCACAGAGGTGGGAGTTATGAGACGTAAAGTTATGTAACTTTAAATGTAATTATAGCTCTTCTTGCTACAAATATACATGCAAAATAGTGTGCAGACACCACATCTCTCAAACATTACTTGATATAGGAATAAAAATTCCCATGATGCACATATTCAGTAATCTTATAATTGGTTTCCATTTTAAAATTTGAATATAACAGCAATTGTGATGTCCCTGGAAATATCATTAAACAGAATTCACCTGTATAACCATTTAGATCAAAGAACATAGATCTTTGAAGAGAGATTTTAGAAGCACAAAGCTTAGAACTCTATCCATAAACTACTAAACTGTCAGATGATTCAAATTGTCATTGAACCATAATTTCTTAAAATAAATATATGCTATGACTACTTGGAAACCATTTCCTTTGTACGTACCTTTGAGTTTATCTAGTTTCCGATCCAGAATGCTACATGGGAGTCAAATATCATATGTTATTTCCATTGGATGAGGGTACCTTAAATGCCAGAAGTGCAACCAAAGAAAAATCCCACAGAGCTGATCCCCAGAGTCAATCAATACAGAAGACTGGATCACACTCCAGGGATTCAGCCACTTCCTTGTTGATACAAACAATGAAACAAACAATCCTGAGCAACTGTAAGTACCTCCAAGGCTTATTTAAAAACTAAAGTTAAAAAAAATTACTCATTTTCTTATTTCAAAACCACATTTTACCACATTTTATTTCCTGTCCCAGCCCCCAGAGTCTTACACACTCTATCAGGTCATTAAAGCAGCATAGTGACTATCACTGAAGTCATTTACTCAGTGATTCTGAAAAATATATGGAGGAAAAGTTTAAATTTTGGAACTTCTGAGTGAGAGGAAGGTGGATTCAAAGGTGACATTCACTAAGAAAGGGATATAGAAGATTGACCAAAGCTGAGGCACAGGATGACCACATGAGTTTGAGATTCTCATTAGATCTCTAAGAGGAGATGTCAAGAAAGTATTATGAATCAGTGGTTTAGAGCAAGAATCTGGGCTAGTGATAAATATTAGGGAGACAGCATGTAAGTTACCATTTGACACCTTGAATCCAAGAGAAAGGAAGCAGACTGACAAGAGACTATAGCCTAAGACTCTAAGTCTAAGACTAGAGCCTGAAGAACTCTAATAGTCAAACTTAATATAGGGGATATTGAGCTAGTTAAAGCATCTGGGAAAAGTCCAGAGTAATACAAGAAAGACCAAGAGAGTGGTAATTCAAGTCGAAACAAACAAGTTTCAGCAAATGAGTTATATTCAATTTTTGTAATTGCATGAATGATTAAGCAAAATGAGAACTGAAACATATCTATTGGAATTGGGGCATGGAGGTCACTGATGGTCTTAAAGTAGAAGTTTGATGAAGGAGTACATGAGAAGTATATGAGAAATTGAGAAACGCATAACTCTCTATCTTAAGAAATCTGAAAATGAATAGGAGAAATATATCCTTTTCAGATAGGTTGTTGTTGTTATATAAAAAAAAAAAAACTACTGATTTTTCTATGTGGATTTTATACCTTGCAACTTCACTGAAACTAAATGAATAACACAATCCCATTTATAATGCCATCAAAAAGAATAGAATACTTTGAAATAAATTTAATCGAGGAGGTGAAAGATCTGTACACTGATAACTAAGGCATTAATGAAAGAAACTGAAGAAGACACAAATAAATGAAAGATATCCCATATTTATAGATTGAAAGAATTAATATTGTTAAAATGTTCATACTACCGAAAGCAATTTACAGATTCAGTGTAATGCTTATCAAAATTCCAATGACACTTTTCACAGAAATAGAAAATCCTAATATTCATATAGAACCATAAAAGACTCTAAAAGACTGAAGCAATCTTGAAAAAGAAGAACAAAGTTGAAAGCAACACCCTTTCTGATTTCAAATGATATACAAATTCATAGTCATGAAAACAGTATAGTACTGGCATAAAACCAGATACATTGACCAACAGAATAGAAGAGAGAGTCCAGAAATAAACCCAAACCCATATGGCCAACTCATTTTCAGCAAGGGCTTCAAGCACACACAATGACCAAAAGATAGTCTCTTCGATAAATGGTGTTGGGAAAACTAGGTACCTACATGCAAAAGAATAAAATTGGACCCTGTGGGGACAGAGCCAGGAGAGCAGTTTCCAAGCTCTCGGCCTCATGTGGAAAGGTGCTGGCTCAGGTAGTAAATGGCCATCAACTGTGATTGGATGGCCATCAGCTGTGGCTAGTTGACCATCAGCTGTAACCAGTGAGCCATTGGCCACTGATATAACTGCTGCGGCTGTGGTGGAGAGGGAGAGTCGGTCAATTGGCAGAAAAGCGGAAGCAGGTCGCACGTCGTGTGAATCCAGCCTTCAGTGAGACTATAGTGGTATGACTCCCCTACCTATGGCTCCATGGGTGTTCCTTTTTGGCCTCAGCGTATGCTGTGTTCTTGTGTGGGGAGCAGGAGCTGAGACCCCGCAGGCTGCCCCGCACAACAGACCCTTATATTATACCATAAATAAAAATCAACTCAAAATGGATTAAACACAAAACATGAAACTATAAAACTTCTAGAAGAAAACATAGGAGAAAAGCTCTTTGGTCCTCGCAATGATTTTTTTGTTTTGTTTCGGATATGACATGAAAAGCATAAGAAACTAAAGGAAAGATATATATGGTACTACATCAAACTAAAACACTTTGTGCAGCAAAGAAAACCATCAACAAAATGACAAAGCAAACAATAGAATGGGAGAAAATATTTGTAAACCATATGTCTGACAATGGGTTAATATTCAAACTATATATAAGGAATTCATACAACCCAATAGCAAGAAAACCCACAAAAGAACCTGATCAAAAAATGGGCAAAGAACTTGAAAGACATTTATTTTTCCCAAAAAAGACATATAAATGGCCAACAGGCATGTGGAAATGTGTTCGACATTACTAGTCATCAGAGAAATGCAAATCAAAATCACAGTGAGAGACTGCCTCACACCTAAGATGGCTATTATCAAAAAGATAGCTAGTATTGATGAAAATGTTGAGAAAAGGGAACCCTGTACACTGTTGATAGGAATATAAGTTGGTACAGGCATTAAGAAAAACAGTATGGTTTCTAAAAATATTACAAATGAAACTACCATAAGATCTAGCAATTCCACTTGTGGGATTATTAAGCCCATAAAATTTTCTTGGTTCATATTTTAGATAAATGGAATCATATTGTATATACTAATTTGTGTCTATCATCTTTCTTTCAACATACTGCATTTTATTTATCTTTTAAAAAGTTTGCTTTTTCTCATTGAGATAAAATTTGCTGACAGTGAAATACACAGATCTTAAGTGCATGATTCAGTGAATTTTTATGAATGGGTAACTATCTTCTCAATAAAGACAGAGAACAATTTTTACTTCAGAAAAGCCCCTAAGATAGCCATATGTAACTTCTTTTCTGATTTTTATCCTGTAGATTAGTTTTGCTTCTTCTTTAACTTTATGTAAGTGGAATTGTACAATATATAGCCCTTTGTATCTAGCTTCTTTCATTTGACTTAGTGTTTTAGAGATTCGTGCATGTTGTAGCATGTTTCAATAGTTCAATCTCTTACAGTGCTGAGAAGTATTCTAATGTATCAATATACCACAAATTCCTCATACATTCTCCTGTTAATGGACGTTTGTATTCCCCACCATCCAATTTTGATCAGTCTAAATAAATCTGCTTTAAACACTTTTAGGCACATCTACTTGCAGACACATATTTTCATTTCTCTTGAATAAATCCCTAGAATTACTGGGTCATAAAATAGATGGAGGCTTATCTTTATAAGAAAATGCCAAGCAGTTTTTTTAAATGATTGAACCACTTTGCTGACCTACTAGCAATGTATGAATGTTAAATTTGCTCCACATTCTATTCAATATTGGGGTTGTCAGCTTTTACAAATTTTAGTCATTCTAGTGAGTATGAAGTATTATCTTAGTGTGGTTTTAATTGGCAGTTTTCTATTTACTAATAATATTGAGCATTTCTTTATGTAACTATTGGGCATTTATACATCTCTTGTGGAAGTTTATGTTCAAGTCTACTGCAATTTTTTTACAGCTTTTTGCACTATTTGTTTGTAGAGATTCTTTATGTACCTTTGATAAAAGTCCCTCTCCATATGCCTTTTCTTTCTCCATTGATAAAATAATATGCTATTTCATTATGTTTATATGGGTTACAGGATAAAGTTACTTTACAGCTGGATTAGAATAGTATGCTTATTCTCAAGGATGCCTGAAAATTTGGGAATGACTCTTGACCAAGATGAGGGCAGAGGGACATGTAATGATTTATTGCGTGAAGTTTCATATTTGAAACTCCCCTGGCAACACCTCTATCTGGTTTATTAATTGTCCATACTTGGCAAAATCAGTTAGATGTCCTCATTTCTCCACATGGCCAGAGGAACATAAAAATCTCTGCTGCCAAGTTTAGAAAACTCTCCTGAAACCAAGTTTCATTGCACATATTTTAGTGGTTCAATCCACAAGTGAAATACATCCTTGTGCATAAGTGAAATAAGAAAGATCTTAGGGAGCTATCTGTGCCTGGAAGTTTCCTGGACCCTGATGCTTGTCTGTATGCTCTGTCTCCTGCTGTACCATATTCTTTGCATTACCTAAGTATGATCTGTGAAGTTTGTGGGTCCTTTCAGCTATTCACTACTGTAATCTTTGCAACAGGGAAATACATTGATTGATGTTGCAGCTGCTAAACTGAATTTGTAATCCTTTGATTAAGCCTACTTGAGACACTGTTCTTTTTTTTTTTTTTTTTTTCAAAATTTGGCCATTTCATACAAATTGTCAACATTTTAGCATACAATTGTTTGTACAATTGTACAATTTTCTTTTTAGACTTTTAATATTAGTAGTATCTGTAATGATAGCTTCCTTTTCATTTCTGATATTGATAATTTTCTGTCTCTGTTTCTCTCTGAGTCTCTCATTCTCCCCCCCACCCCACCCCTGTGTGTGTGTGTGTGTGTGTGTGTGTGTGTGTGTCCTCTGATTAGTCTTGCTTGGGTTATAGCAATTGTATTAATTTTTCCAAAATTAATTTCTTAATTTTCTCTGTTGTTACATGTTTTTCATTTTATTATTCTGCTGCCATATTTATCATTTCCTTCATTTTATGTACTTTATGGTTAATTTGCTTCTTTTTTCTAGATTCTTAAGTGGAAAGTTTTTCCAGATTAAGTGGAAAATGATTTTAAACATTTCTTCTTTTCCAATAAAAGCATTTCAATATATAAATTCTTCTTTAGCACTGCTTTAGCTGCATCCTCCAAATTTTGCTGTTGTATTTTCATTTTTAGTCAGTTCAAAATATTTAAAACTTTTTTTCTTGTGATTTCTTTTTGACTCATGTTATTTAGAAGAGTAAGGTTAATCACAAAATACATGGTGCTTCCTACGTTTCTTATATTTACTTTTAATTTTATTGTATTATGATAAGAGAAGAAATGGTAATGTTTAAACTCTAAAAATTATTAGACCTATTCAATTCACCATTATATGGCTTTCCTTTTGAAATCTCCATGTGCACTTGAAAAGGTTGTCTATTCTGTAATTGTTTTGTGTAATGTTTTATAAATATCAACTAGTTCAACATTATCCATACTCTTGCTATCGAGAGAGGAGAGCTAACATCACCACAATAGATGTAGGCTTGTCTGTTTCTTTCTTCTGTTTTCCTAGTTTTGCTTTGTGCATTTTGGAGCTTGACTCTTATATCATTATGCGATGTCTTCTTCAGGTCTGGAAGTATCCTTTTCTTGAAGTCTATTTTATTTAATATTAATCTGGCTACTCTAATTTTATTATGCTTACAGTTTTTGTGGTGTATTTTTCCTTCATTTACTTTAAACTTTCCTGGTCTTTTTAATTAAACTGTGCTTCTGTTGAAAAATTTATAGTAGTTGGAGAACTTTAGTTTTCTACCCAATCTGACTAATTCTTCTTTCTTTGCCTATTTAGTCTGTTTACATTTAATGTAATTATATATAGTTACTCTAGGTTCACCATTGTGTTACTTGTTTGGTTTAATGTTTTTGTATGTAGAGTCTCTGACACTTAAGTGAAACCATATGGCCCTACTACTATGAGTTACCATGATTTTCATTGAATTCAGGGAGCCCAGTTCTATTACAGCATCTTTCACTGTCATTCTTGACCAAAAGAATGGTCATTATAGACCACTTCAAGAATGACAGTGCTCCCCACACCATTTTCCTTTTAAAGGCTTGATAAATGGAGTGTCCTTTGCACCCTTCTGTGGGCTATAGTTATGGAGTGTATGAGCAGGTCTTCCATAGTAAATCACTCCAGCATTTTAAATACCCTTAGTCCTTGGATATTTTCGCTACAATATTGGGCAAATTTTGGCATCTCACCTTCAGTTATTATAGGCACATTTATATTCATGTTTCAGTCATGAAACTGTTACAAGCCAGTCCCAGATGACTATGCTAATACAATCAATCAAGAATCCCTATTTAGGGTATCCATAGCAATAAATTCAGCTCAAAGGATAAGAAAACAAGTCTTATACATATTCTGCCTATAAGAGACTCACTTCAAATCAAAAGACACATACAGACTGAAAGTAAAAGGATGGAAAAAGATATTTTATGCTAATGAAAAAAAAAAAAGAAAGAAAGCTGGGGTAGCAATACTTACACCAGACAAAATAGACTTTAAAACAATGAGACAATAGACTATAACAAGAGACAAAGAAGAACTCAGTAATTCCACTTCTGGGTATTTATCCAAAGAAACTCAAAACACTAATTTGAAAAGACATATGCATCCCTATGTTCATTGCAGCATTATTTACAATGGCCAAGATATAGAAACAACGTAAGTGTCCATTGATAGATGACTGGATAAAGATGTGATACATACATACAATGGAATATTACTCAGCCATAAAAAAGAGTGAAATTTTGCCATTTGCAACAACATGGGTGTACCTAGATGGTATTATGCTAAGATTAATACGTCAAACAGAGAAACACAGATACCATATGATTTCACTTACATGTGGAATCTAAAAAACAAATGAACAAACAAAAGAGAAACAAATTTATAGATACAAAGAACATTTTGATGGTTGCTAGATAGAAGGGGTGTTAGGAGGATGGGCGAAAAGGGGGAAGGGATTAAGATGTGCAAATTGCCAGTTATAAAAACAGTCATGGGGATGTAAAGCACAGCAAGGGGAATATAGTAAAGAACCTGATAATAACTATGTATGTATAGTGGCAGATGAGTACTAGACTTATTGGGGTGATCACTCCGTAAGTTATATAAATATCTAATTACTATGGTGTATACCTAAAACTAATGTCATATTGCATGTAAACTGTAATTGAAAAATTTAAAAAAATTATTAAAAGTAAAAACTAATATAAATTCCGCCCAACATAATTACATTTATTTCACTCCTATTCAACATCCTTAGAATTATTTTCCACACTCATTCCTTAGCTTTCCATAAATACATATTGACATATTTTTGCAAAAATGAATGAGAGAAAGGGGTGTATTGTGTGCATTTTCGGGTCACGTTTTGTACTTCACCTCTTGGACCTGTTGGGGTTGAGCCCCACTATATCTAAGAGCAATGTTTCTAGTATCAGGAGTCTTCTTCAAGACAACCTCAGAAGAGGCCCTTTATGTTCTTCTCAAATAGGGGAGGGAAGGTGATTCTATTGGCAAAGGATGTTTAGCAAAATTTGGAAGATCAAAGTCTTTATCTTGATAACATCAACCAGATGTCACCTTCCCAATATAAGGTCTTACTATTTTGCAATCAATGCCCTAACATTAACAACAAAAAACGAAACACCCTCCAAGATTATGAATCACTTACACTGTCATCCAGCCACCCACAAGCTTAGTCTTTGGGTTTATGTTTCAGAAAAGTCAATTCTGTGATCAACAGAGATAGAGCTTCTTTCAGTTCATTACACAGAATTTGAAGTGCAAATTTAAAACCCTGCACTCAAAAATTTTTTTTCTACATTTTTCTACAGTAACTTAGAAGCAAGTAAACAAATCCATAGACCCAATACTCCATTTCCATAAAATGCTCTGTAACATTAAGTGTTTGGTCACCCAAAGCCTTATTGACACCAAATTCCTGGTGACCACATGTGACAACTTAAGTAAATTTTACCACATCATGCTACAGACTACCAATGTGCATACTACTGTTATCAGGGTCGCCAATGCTTCTAAATATAGTCTGATAGGAGAACCAATCTAGGTCCCTATCTGTAATGTTCTGTCCCCCTCAAACCACTCCCATACTGAAAACTGATCAACCAGAGATCAACCAGAAAAGCAGAATGTTGAAGGCAATTCAGAGATTATCAGGGCTGCCACTCCCATCATAGACCCAGAGTGCAAGGGCCCGGGAGGCAGAGTGGATTTAAAGGAGCGACCTCTGGTGCCTGCAAGACATTAGCAGGCACTAGCCAGCACCCCATCACTTTGAGGGCTTCCCATCCTGCATTCTGACTCCATACTCAGCCACCTCCAATGCAGCTCTCATGGGCCTCAGTGCAGTGTGGGCCATGGTAGAGGACACAGGCTGCATATTTTAGCAGTGACCATTGCAGTGCCATCTCTGCAAGCACATAAAGTGCACCAGCCTGGCCTCCATCGAGATTTCAAAAGATGGGATCATCTGTCACAGCCATGGTCTCAGAACCCCAGCCAAGGTTTACCGTTTTTGTTTTCTTGTTGAGGTGTATGTCTAACTCAGTTAATTTTCAGTGTTTCTGTCTTCTAATGCATGCATTTTAAGATATCAGTTTTCCTCAAAAAATAATTTTAGATTCATTCTTCATGTTTTGAAATGGTTTGCTTTCAATGTCAATCCATTTTATGTATTCCAGAATTCACAATTCTATTTCTTATTTCACCTTTTAGTAATGTGGAAGTATGTTTCATAGTTTCTAAATGTATGAAGATTTTTTGCTATTTTTTATTTTTATCACTTTTATATAATGATTTTGAGAATGTTTCATTTGTACTCGAAAAGAAGGTGTACTCACTGTTAAAATTTTGAGTGCTGGGCTTGGAGAAATGACTCAGAAGATTCATTTTGTCTCTGCTGAAACCCCATAGGTGTAGCAAGCTCAAGGATAATTTATATATTAATTTTCCCTCCTAGCAGCATGCATTTGAACCCATCCCATCCCAGCACACACACGTACATGCATTGTTCATGTTCTAATAATTGTAGGTAACTCTTCTGGCTATGGCCCTCGGAAGGCTGCTTATTTCTCTGTTGAGTTCCCAAGCTATGGGTGGGTTTGTGTGTGTGTTTGTGTCCCTTTTTGCTAATAGTCGTTCTGTCCAGTTTCCTGTCTTTAAGAAGTAAACTTGGTTCCAGCTCCTGCCTATACAGAGTGGTCTTTATTGGGCATCAAACCCCAGCCTTTGATACATGTTTGGTCATTTTACTCCTGTGCACAGCTAAGCTTCACCTTCTAAGATCATTGTCATGGATTTGAGTTTCTTTTTCAGGTAGCATTGAGTATTTCCTTTTGTTGCTTTCAAACTCAGACATATGTATGTGTATTTCCTTTGTTTGTTTGTTTTTCAATCATTTTTATGTATTTAGAGGAAAGTCAGGTTTTATGCATCTGTGCTGTCTCACCACTGAGAAAAAGGGCTCTGGCTTTGAATTCTGAGATTGTGTTGTGGCTGCTCACTCGTGAAAGATTTCATGAGGCAGGTAGAAATACAGAAGGAAGAATTATTAAAGTAAGAGGAGGTTCGGCTGGGCAGATTGGCTATCTTATACATCTAGCATGCACTGAGTGCCATATAAACCAGAGTCACAAATACTAATACAATAGCTAACATTTACTAACTTATTGTTGAGGATTCTGAACCTAAAGTTCTACCTCTGTGCTAGTCATAGGTAGTATGGCATAGCAGCTAAGAGTGTAGACTAAAGAGCAGACTACCTTCTTTCAAATACCAGTTCTTAAATTAACTATGTGAACTTGAGCAAATTACTTAGCTTCTTCCTTTCATAAAAGCAGTTTATACATATAAGGTAATTACCACAATGCTCAGCACATAATAAACACTTGATGATTCAGCTATTATTATTGTCAATGCACAGCATATGTTATGGCTTTTAATCCTTATTTCTCTTATGAATGATGTACTATCATGGTCCCTTAACACATTTCTTGGCACAAAGTAGGTTCCCAATGAATACATTGTATAGATAAAAGAATACCTAATATTTAAATGTAGAAACAAAAACTTAATGTGGGCAGATAATTGAGCCTGTGTCACATAGGTAATTAATGGCAGAGCAGAGTTTTGATTAGTGTCTGTTCTACTATTAGTCACAAGCATTTCATCATCATTTGGAAACAGGAACCCCTCTCTAGCCACCACAGAAAAGGGAGGTTGTTCAGCTATAAGCATCAGCAATTTCCCTTCCACCCTTTTCCTCCTACCCATTTTTTTCATTCTATTTCCTGTGAAGTAAGAGGCCCTCATTATCTTTCATTATTTTCCTTCTTCCTCTGGACTTCTGAAATCTCCCTGCTCTCTTGTTTTATACCAGTGCCTTTGTTACTGTGACTTCATTGGGTGATGTTTTTCTCCTTCTCTCTTCTCTAGATCAATAGTCTCTGTCTCCCTCACTTGATAATTCCACCTGCTTTTATTTTCAAGTCTCTTGAAGCTCTAGGGAAAAAGCCATTTGAACCCCTTCCTTTTACAATGCTTTGTTTTCCTCCACCACAGAGCAGTTCCCTTTACTATGGTGGCAATTTTGTCCTTTCCTATGCATTTTCTGCCAACATTTCTCTATCTGCAGAGGCTACTACAGCTCTCGGCAAGGTGCTAGGATATTAAGAAAATGTGAAAATTATATTGGGTGGCCAACCTGGTGAGTTTCTAATATGAACAGTGCCAGGAGCCTCTGAAGTGTCTGTTACAGAATCTTGCAGGCATTTATTACAAAGAAAGGTCTGTCTTTCTCTGGAGCTTTTTTCGCTTGTTTTGATTATTATGAAGGGTAAGCCAATGCCAGGATGGTCTGACAATGGAAAGGTGGGAGACTCGTTTTCCATGCGTAGTAGAACAAATCGAAGAATCACAAGTGAAAGACCCAACACATAGCCAGTGTCACGTGTGATCAACTCTAGTGTGGCCAGTTTGATCTCTAAATACCAATGGATGAGAAGAATGCAACTTTCTCTGAATCATTTATCTTTGTAATTCCTTCACCTTCTGTGAAATTAAGTTAAATGCCCTAATGAGCTCTCTCTCTTAGTCAGAAAAAGGAAAGTTTCATCATTACAAAGGAAAACCTAACAGTCATTTATTTTGTGCCTAGTGTTGTCAGCCCTAGTGTGTATATCTTCTGTTGAAACAGTCGTTGAGGAGATGAGTATGGTGTCTGCATTTTATGGATGAGAAGCGTGAGCTTCACTCATGTTAAGTGATTTGCATTTAATACCAGGGCCAGAATTAAAATGCGGAGTACATTTTCACTGGATTTGCAGCATATTCTCTCCCATTCTCACCCTGCTGGCTCCTTGCATGGGTGTGGCCATGTGTTCCCTCTGCTGCAGCCCCGGATTAATATGGATTGAGTTTCAACTCTGAGGCAATCACTATGCTGGGCTGTGGGTTCTGGGAGAAATGACAGAGACATCAGCTATGTCCCTGGCACTGCGGACCAAAACCATAGACATAACTGCCATTACTAAGAGGAAAGCAGGTGGACTGTTCTCTTTCCATTACTTTCTCTTCTAATCATTACAACCATCTGTGCTTTACAGACAAACGGAGACACAGAGATTTAAGAAATTTGCCCAGAGTCATAGAGCTAAGGAAGCCAAGGGGCTAGGATACAAATACTAGATTGTCCAGGTTATTTTCTCTTATTTTTCTGCCAAAAGGTACAGTAAACACCCTCTTTTAGTTTGTTTGCTTGTTTTGGTCTTACTCGGGTAAGTCAGGACTGAAGGCAAGGCTAGTCAGGAATATACACTGTAAGTAGCACATGACAAAGACGCCTATAACATGACCATTTCTCAAAGGGTGCAGATTGCTGCACAGGGCACGCCTGCAGCAATTATGGGATCTGCTGATGCCCTTGTCCCTTCAATCGCATGCTTCTCAGTAGCCTGGAGCTTGGGGTTTTCTTACTTAATATTACAATTGGGGAGCCACGTGTGGCCTGGAGCCTTTTCCTAATCACTCTGTTCCATGCATTCCCAGTGCTAAGGTGTCTACCTCCCCTCACTCAATATCAGCTTAGTCAGCTCCTCTCTCCTTGCTATTCCCAGCATGTGGTTTATCAGGAACACAGCATGTACTCAGGGCCATAAATCACAGCTAACTTGGTAGCATTAGTTCCCTTCCAAAGGTGGATGCATGGCAGCCTTCCCTCTGCTTGGCAGAGAGGCTGCTGAGAATCATGTTGCTTCAGCATTCTAAATCACCACAGGCATGCCAGAGCATCCTGACAGCAGGACAATTATTGTCCTGGAAATAAGAAATGCAAATTCCTCTTCCCTCATTGCAAAGGCAACCAGAGGACTTATTCTACGATGTTGATCAATGACTATAATCTATGCCCGCCCACAGTTTATAAAATCTATGTACCACCTGTCACCCTTCTTGTTCTCAGCTCAGGACTGAGGCAGTATTTGATTTCCCTGCGTGTCACGTGAGTCATTTGGGCCACTTCGAAAAGTGGCTATTAAAATGATAAGTTTTGGAGAGCAATTTTAATGGTAGCTGTTTCACCTGTAAACTGAATCCCAGAGACTTCAACACTTAGGAGCTGTGTGACCTTGACAAGTTAGTTGGCCTCTCTGAGCTAATTTTTCACACAACAAATGCAGACAAAAATACCTATAGTAGAGGTTGGCTTTGAGGGTAAACAGGGAGACTTTCTCATCTTGTGTTTACTAGACTGTATTTAGTATTACTGAGCCAATGAGCTAAGTAATTTAAATGTAAAGAGCATTATCAATATCTGCCTCTGAAGAATGTGATTGGCAAGGTGGTGTAGGGGTTGGGGTCCTGGGGGTTTAAGGAGAGGATGGGGACGTTCATGTTTTGCTTTATAAACTCTGTATTTGATTTTTTTACAATGAATATGCATAATTTCATGGTAAAATTTTAATTCATTAAAAATAACAGGAAGGAAAACAAGATGAAAAAACAAATCCATACTAATGGATCAATCAAGGTAGATGAAACAGAGGAATGGATGCTTTACCAAGAGATTATATGACTTTATTTTTCACATGGCAATTGACAAGCAGATCTGGCTGAGTAAAACCTGGATTATAATCACTAGAGGAAAAGGAGACCAGTATGAATTAGATATCTGCTGTGTCTCAATCACTGTGCAGGACCCTTAACACATATAAATTATCTCTATTATTCTTCATTTATCCTCAGTACCAAAATAGTCTCTGGAAGCTTACCCTTGGAGGGATGGTATTAATAGCATCATTGGTAGTCAGGATATAGGAAGATGTATTCTAATCTATAATTTATGTGGGATTTATTTTATTTAGTTTACAATTTTGATGCAGAATTCTGGGTGTTCGAGAAAGACATATGTTTAAAGAAATCCATTTGGGTTCCCACCTATGTGGAACCCAGATGCATCACACACTGAAGACTAATCAGAGGGCTAAAAACTATAGAGCTCCCGAGTGTGCCAGGAGGGTGGAAGGAATCAGATCCACCTCTCTGAATAGGAGCAAAGGTGCAATTGCTGGTGCAACACTTCAACTTCCCTGATAACCACAGTTACTTGTTAAGGACTGTGTTATTATAATGACAGAAGGACCTTGAACTGTGCCCTTCCACGAAATGTTGCTTCGTGCAGTTAATATCATTTCTGAGAACCAGAATGGTTTATCTTCCTCACATTAATGCAGAAACCCAAGCAGGCATTGCAATAAGAGAGATCCTTGAAGTACTTAAACTTCAGTGGCATCTTGCTGCAAGAAAACTGAAGCAGTTATGTAAGGCCTCACACAGCCATTATGGCCAGAAATATTCTGGCTCTACTGGATGACTTATAGACCAGTTGATCACAAAGAAAAATGAATATGTAGCGGAGTCTGATCAAAGCTTTGGACTCTCTATGAAAGAGGTTTGTAAATAGAAAGGTCATCTGTGAATACTTCCTGCATAGTCAAAAGGCTGGCCATGATGATCAGAGCAATAACTGTGTGTGTGTGTGTGTGTGTGTGTGTGTGTGTGTGTGTGTGTACATGGGAAGAGAGTAGGAAAATTAATGAGGGCTTTCCTTGAATCTTTGAGATTAATAAGAATATAATGTGACTATTAAGGGCTGAATATTTGTGTCCCCCAAAATTCATATGTTGAAGCCCTAATGCCCAATACAATGGTATTTGGAGATGAGGTCATGAGAGGGGGGTCTTCATGATGAGATTAATAACCTTAAGAGAGGACACCCAAAGACCTTGTTCTCTTTTTCTCCCTATGCACTCACAAAGAAGAGCTCTTGTGAGCACACAGGAAAATGGAAGCTGCCTATAATCCAAAGGAATAAAACCTATCTTGCCAGCACCTTGATCTTGGACTTCCCCGATTCCAGAACTGTGAGAAATAAAGCACCCTTGTTTAAAGCATTCTTGTTTAAGCACTCAGTCCATGGCATTTTGTTATGGCAGCTCAAGCTAAGACAGTGCTACGTCCAAAAATTCCATTCTAAGTTACTGCCCTTGAAAAACTAATTTTAGGTTTTATTGGACAGTGGCATAGAGCAGAGTAATGGAGAATGCAGTGAGCATTTAGAAAAATATTCTGATGTGTTAAAATCCAAGCAATAAATTGTCTCTGGTAAGAGGTTTGAGAGGTTTGATATGGTGGATGCTGAGAACAGCCCTAATTGCTACAACCACCAGCTTGAATGCTGCTCACACAGCATCCCTTACCAATCCCTTGCTCCCGACTTCAGTGACTTGGCCTGGAAATACCAGTCATGCTATTTGGTAGCTAGTTATAAAAACAAATGTGGAGGGGAGTACTTGGAGAGAGGACACGGAAAACTGTGTCAGAATTTACTCAGGCATCCAAGCTGGAAATTAATTATTTTCCATCCAGGCATGCGCTTAGCCTCCAGTGTCAGTTGATTCTTTAACAGAAAAGCTTTCAAATGTTTATCTTGTATCTCTTCCCACTAGCATCATCATAAGGCAGTGTCCCATCATTTTTTATATTTTTTACTATGAGATTATTTCAATATTCCCAGCTTGGATGTTTGTGCCTCTCATTCCTCCTCAAAGCCACCCTCTTATGGTTTTCCTACAATCCCAGCAATATTCGAGGTCTGACAATTAAGCTCGTGAACTTGTTGCAATGATGTTGCTAAACTTTTTTGATATCAGAGGGATTATTCATTATGAATTTGTACCAACTGGATAAAGAGTTAACTGAGTTTACTATTTGGAAGTGCTGAAAAGTCTGTGGGGAAAAGTTAGATGACCTGAACTTTTCATGAACAAGTCATGGCTCTTGCATGACGACAATGCACCAGCTCACACAGCACTGTCTGTGAGGGAGTTTTTAGCCAGTAAACAAATAACAGTATTTGAACACCCTCCCTACTCACCTGATCCGGCCCCCAATGACTTCTTTCTTTATCTGAAGACAAAGGAAATATTAAAAGGAGACATTTTGATGATATTCAGGACATATCAAGGGTAATATGATGACAGCTCTGATGGCCATTCCAGAAAAAGAGTTCCAAAATTGCTTTGAAGGGTAGACTAGGCACTGGAGTCAGTGCATAGCTTCCCAAGGGGAGTACTTCGAAGGTGACTGTAGTGATATTTTGCAATGAGTTACGTAGCATTTTTTTCTAGGATGAGTTCGTGAACTTACTTATCATACCTCACATCTTTTTCCTAGATTTGATCACTCCACAAAAACAGTTGATGGCTCCCTATCACTGAAGATGCTCTGATTGTGATTTGCTGCTCCAGGGTCACCCCTGGCCAGTTCCCTCTCAAACCACTGAGCAACCTCCATCATTATACTACTCATCTTTCCCTGAACAAGTCTTTCACTTTCTCACCTGCAGAAGTGTCCTTCTTAAACTTTTTCCTGTCCCGAGTGCCCTTACCCTACCATATGTCATCAGAAAGTAATTACTTATTATAGTAGGCAGAATAATGACTCCCCAATGATGTCCACATCCTACTCCCCATAACCTGTGAATATGTTGTCACATAGTGAGGGAGAATTCAAGTTGCAGAAGGAATTAAAGTTGCTAACTGCTGCCCTTGAAATTATCCAGTGGGCCCAATGTAATCAAACAGTCATTTGAATGTGAAAGAAGGAGGCAAAAGACTCAGGGATAGAATGTGGGAAACACTCAATTGTCCATTGTAACTTTCAAGATGAAAGAAGTCATGAGCCAAAGAATATGAGCAGCTTCTAGAAGCTGAAAAAAGCGAGGAAAAAGATTCTCTCCCAGAGTCTCCAGAAGGAACACACCTGCTGACAACTTAGTTTTAGGCGCAAGAGATCCATTCTAATGGAACATTTTGGAAATAAACATAGTCTAAGTCTGTTTCCTTTTCTGCTTTGAAGATTTTGCTTCGTTTTTTACCCTCAGGAAAGGCTTTGAGACAACATAAATTCTGGGAGGCAACTGAGCATTTCTAATTATTCCAACTTTATAGATGAATTGTGAGGTTCGGAGATATCTAAAGATTAGCTCATGTTCTCTCAGGTCATGAATGATTGGCTGAGATTTGAACCCAGTCACCTTCTCTAACATGAGCGCCCATTCCATTCTACCATTTTTCTATATAAGAGCTTGTTAGAGATTTAAACAGCATTGCCTCAAAAAGAAGGTAAGCCCCATAAAACAAAGCAGCAGGGCAGATGTTGTTGAATAGAGGCTGAGCCAGATCTGTTGTAGGTGCCAAATTGCTGTCTCAGCATTGCCACTGATGCACAGTTTGCTTGCCCACCTCAGGTGCTAAAAACAATGAGGAAGACCTTCCATATGTCACAAAAGTCTCAAAAGCCCTAGAAGGCACAGCCGTGTGATTCCACTGAATTTGCTCTCAGTGGAAGCAAATACCTAAGCCAGGCACAGCTAGGGCAAGGGTCTAGCTTTGTTCAGGATTAGCTAGGAGGCTGCCCACAGAGCTCACCTGATGTCCAGTTCCAGGCAGAGCCACCCTGTCAAATGCATTCCTCAGCTAAGCAAGCAAAGTAGTTACAGAAATTGCAGTTTTGATATTTTAATAATGAACGAGACTTCATGAGATATTGAGGGGTATCCATGAGCATATGCATATTTATGCCATGAAAGCATTTTGGGTTTGCTTGCATCTTGATACTGCGGGGCACAGTTGGTATCTGGCAGCTTGAAGCAAATAAAACGAAATCCATCCCTTTTATGATTATACAAAACTAAGTCATGGACCAGGAAGTTATCTTGTAAATCAACTCATGTACTACTTTCATTTAAAAAATGAAGGGACAGAGGTCTTGGGGCATCAGTGCAATTCGGTTGTGGTCACAGAGCTAATGCTGGCTGGAGCCTGGGCTTCCACTGTGACAACTGGCCTTGGGGTTCCACACTCTTGTGCTGGGGACTCAGACAAATAAGGTCTGAGTCCTTTCTCTCCTTTCATTTTCTCTTTTCCTTTTGCTTTTGTTCCCTTTTATTACATTGTTCTTCAATTTAATGTTCAATAATTATCTCATTCTTTGTCCATTCCATGTACTTGCCTCCCTTTTCTCCACTTTCAAATAGAATAAGAATATTCTTCATGTAGTGTGTTCAATATGAAAGAGATTTTTTCATTTGCTTGTTTGTTCGTTTGTTCCTGTTTTCAGGGCAACGAGTTTCAGGATTTACCAAAGGTGTCTATAAAACACACCTTTGTTGTGATGTTTCATACAATAAATGCCTTCTAAATGCTTTCTTAAAAACATAAAAGTATATTTTCAACAACCATTGACACTTTAATGAACATATATCACAACATTAGTACATACTTCTCAATCTATGTATACTTGCCAAATCTCATTTACTTTGTTCCTTCATGTCTTTATTTCAAGGATTACCAACATTACCCTGATTAGCCTAGATTTACACGAAATTTATTTAAGAAAAAGGATCTGTAAAAGTTTGTCTGATGTTATGTGTCGGATAAATTTAATCCAGTCCCACTGTGTGTATCTAAGCTAGACTTACATGACCGCGTCTCCTTCACCATTACCCCCATGGGACTCTGGGAATGCCTGGGCAGGCTAGCAGGGTAGGTTAACAGATTTTCTATTTGCTTGAGGGTGTAAAGGATCTTGTGGATTGTTAAAGACTGAATGAGTTAGGCTAATGGCTGACAACAATGATTAAGACTACTGTACTGAATTCTGGTATTTTTGCTACTTGCCTCCCCACACTCCTTTCTAAAGGAATCTGTCTGTCCTTCAGCTAGTATATGACCTTTCTTTCTGACCCATGGTCTACAGGCTCTACAACTATTTGAACCAAAGATGAGATGAGCACTTCATTCAAGGGCAGCAAGATAATGGGGTAGACAATGATACATGACTTAACACAAAGAAGTGAATGTGGTCAGTTATAGTTTTCCTCTGGAAATTTGAAATAAGAAATGTTGAAATAAGTGTTCATAATTAAAGAGATTTATAACAGAAAGGTGAAAAAGCAAGACTGACACCTTGCCCTGTTTCTATATGGATAAATATGTTTATTATTTAGTGTAATCATATATATATATATATATATATGTATATATATATATATATATATACATATATATATATATATATATCTTTGCATTAAGAGATAAACCTCAAAATATAAGAATACACTACCTACTACTCTTCCCCAATATCAATAATGCCTTGAGCCCGTTTCCTATATATTTCTGATTCCCTAATAAAAACAACTTTATCTTAGACCTTTGTAATACTGATATCTACAGAGGCATGCCTCCCTTGTAGATATAATAATTATAAGAAGCAACTTATGTTTTTCTACTAATGATCAGACTAATGGAAATTTTCTTTTCATCTACAATCTTAATGTACTTTTTATACAGATAGCCCAGTTCTTCTGATCTTCTGAAGGCTAGGCTTTCTCTGTAGCAAACATTTAAAATAAATAAATATATATATATATATATATATATATATATATATATATATATATATATATATATATTTCCTTTTTATGTTCAGTATTTCCTTTGATCGTATATATTTTTTTATGTACAAAGATCATGAGTAAGGTACCATGAAATCAACAGAGCTTGTGAGTACTAGGTCAATACCAGTTTCACTCAACATGTATACTTAAAATCAACATCCTCTTTTGGGAAAAAATACAGATGACCTGTTCATTATAACCAAAGATTAAAATTAATACATGTCCCAATAAATTGAGAAAGTCTGAGCATGTTTAACACTGAGATGAGTGTATGAAACACTTATGTTCATGGGAGGTCTCCAGGTGAACTGATGATCCTTGGCTAGGGACCAAAAAGCAGTGAATTATGGATCATCATTTTGTAGACATGCATAAAATTATTATCTAAATGATCTTCAAATTCCCTGTGGGTTCCTAGAAATGTATAGCGCTGCCTTACAAACCCTAGCTCATGGACCACTGTCCATTTGTTATGATTTGCATAGGTGTCATGGCTGCTCAGAAGCCAATGGGGCCACCTTGGGAGCCCGCAGATTGTGAGGAAGCATCTGGGGAAGCTGGAGTTCTAGTGATTTTAATGACAAGTAGGCATCAAACACTGCTCTTTGTTACCATCACTATGACTTTATTCCCAGAAGCTATCTCCTTGTCAGTGAGGCCTAGGGAAGATGGATTGTATAAAGAAGTCAGGACTAAGTGGAAACTAGATCTGAAGTAGGTGAGATACATCGGCATCCTTCAAATACCCCCTTTTTCTACACCTGTGTAATTGTTTGACTTTTCCATCTACACCTATGGTTCTTATTCTTAGCAGCATTTTAGAAATGCCTGGGGAATATAAATAACTTCCCAAAGAGCACTGTGATTAGCTTGCAGGCCTTGACCTCACTCACTGCGTGCCCTGTGAAAACCTCCTCATTCTAGCTTCTTAAAACAAAATGAAGTTATTGGAATAAATGTTCTCCTTCTAACTCAGATGTTCTATGATTCTACCATTGTTTTTTCCATAAAGAAAATGCCAAGTCTTGATCCCATGACAGAAATGTTGAGTTAATTTTGAATATATTTCCATTCATTTTGAATTAAATAATAAAACTGAATTCTAGTTACTAGGGTTTTGTCTCAAAAAAGGAGAGTGTAAAGAATGAAAGTATACTAATTCTTCCTTTGTTGGGGAAGCAGAGCAACAGCTCACTGAAGGTCAGACAAGTACCATGGTGACATATGCAAAGAACTTGCTGGAACTACACTCTCCAGAACTTGCTAAAGAGCTGTTCACAGGGAGTATCTCATTAGAGGTAGCCTTCTACAAAACCACTTGAGGAGCACTTGAGAGGGAAATCAGTTGTTGCCACTGGACACTGCAGGACTCGGATGCTGGAGAAACTGCACCCACAGCTCGTGAATTCCTATGTGCTACAGGAGCTAGACCTGGAGAAGCCACATACTCTATAGGAGTCTGCTTAAGCAGCACACTGGAACCAGGAAGCAAAACTCCTTCCTTTCTGATACAATCACTCTCTAGCGCCCTCTACAATTAAAATTTAGTGTTGTGTTATATACCAATAATGAGCTATCAGAAAAAGAAATTAGAAAACAATCCCGTTTATAATTGCACCAAAAAAAAAAAAAAATACTTAAGAATAAATTTAACCAACGAAGTAAAAGACTGTACTCAGAAAATTATGACACTGAAGAGAGAAATTAAAGAAGATACAAATAAATGGAAACATATACCATGCTCATGGATAGGAAGAAGTAATATAGTTAAAATGTCCATACTACCAAAAGCAATATATAGATTCAATGCAATCCCTATCAAAGTACCAATGGCATTTTTCACAGAACTAGAACAAATAATGCTAAAATTTATATGAACCTATAAAAGACCCCAAATAGCCACGACAATCCAGAGAAATAAGAACAAAGCTGGAAGTATCATGCTACTGATATCAAATTATACGACAAGCCTATAGTAATCAAAACAGCATGATAGTGGCACAAAAAAGACACATAGAACAATAAAACAGAATAGAGAGCCCACAAATAAATCCACACCTATCATTTAATCTATGACAAAGGAAGCAAGAACTTACATTGGGGTAAAGAGAGTCTATTTAATAAATGGTGCTGGGAAACCTGGGCAGATACATGCAAAAAAAAAATGAAACTGGACCACCTTCTTATACCATGTACAAGAATAAACTCAAAATGGATTGAAGACTTAATTGTAAGACCCAAAACGATAAAACTCCTAGAAGAAAATATAGGAAGTAAACTCTAAGACATTACCCTTAGTAATATTTTTACTGATATATGTCCTTGGGCAAGGGAAACAGAAGAAAGCATAATAAATGGGACTATATCAAACTAAAAATTTTTTCACAGCAAAGGAAACCATCAACAAAACAAAACAACATCCTACTGAATGGTAGAAGATATTTGTTTTTTTTGTTGTTGTTATTTTTGGGGGGTTTTTTTGTTTTTTTTTAATTTTTTTATTAAATTTATTGGGGTGACAATTGTTAGTAAAATTACATAGATTTCAGGTGTACAATTCTGTATTACATCATCTATAAATCCCATTGTGTGTTCATCACCCAGAGTCAGTTTTTCCATCACCATATATTCGAGAAGATATTTGTTAATGACACATCTGCTAAGGGGTTAATATCCAAAATATATAAGAAACTCGTACAACTCAACACCAAAAAAACAAACAATACAATTTTAAAAAATGGGTGAAGACCTGAATAGACATTTCTCCAAAGAGCGCATACAGATGGCCAATAGACATATGAATAGATGCTAAATATCACTAATCATCAGAGAAATGAAAATAAAAACCACACTGAGATGCCACCTCACTACTGTCAGAATAGCCATCATCAATAAATCAACAAACAACAAGTGTTGGTGAGGATGTGGACAAAAGGGAACCCTCATGTACTATTGGTGGGATTGCAAGTTGGTGCAGCCACTATGGAAAACAGTACGGAGGTTCCTCAAAAAATTTCAAATAGAATAACCTTATGACTCAGCAATTCCACTACTGGGTATTTATCCAAAGAGATCCCAAACACTATTTCAAAAAATATATATGCACCCCTATGTTTACTGCAGCACTATTTGCAATAGCCAAGCTATGGGAACAACCTAAATCCCCATCAGTAGACAATTGGATAAAGAGATTCTAGTATATTTATACAATGGAGTATTACTCTGCCTTAAAAAGAATGAAATCTTACCATTTGAAACAGCATGGATGGATCTAGAGGGTATTATGCAAAGTGAAATAAGTCAGACTGAGAAAGACAAGTACCATATGATCTCACTTATATGTGGAATCTAAAGAACAGAATAAATGAGCAAAAAAAAACAGAAATAGACTCTGAGATACAGAGAAAAAACTGATGGTTGCTAGATGGGAGGGGGTTGGGTGGTGGGTAAGAAGGTGAAGGGATTAGAAAGTACATTTTAGTAGTCACAAAATAGTCACAAGGATGTGAAGTACAGTATGAGGAATATAATCAATACTGTTATAAAGACTATGTAGGATGTCAGATGGGTACTGGGCTTATTGGGGGGATCACTTCATAGATTATATAAATGCCTAACTGCTAAAATATACACCTGAAACTAACATAAAATAATGTTGAATGTCAACTATAATCACACACACACACACACACACACACACAGGATGCCAAAAAATATATACACATTTTAAGAAAGGAAAAAACTGTATTAAAATTGTAATACAAGGAATAACGCTAGCATGGTGTTAATCATTTGATTAACACCATCTTTTGCGTGAACATCATACTACACATTGCTACCGTAATTCAATTCAACTTTGAAAAGTAATAAATAGATAACATCTCTGAAAATGGGTATACATTCCTTTGGTGCCCCCAGTATACATATATATATATATATATATATATATATATATATATATATATATATATATATATATATGTGTGTATGTGTATGTGTATATGTATATGTATATGTATAGATATAGATCTATATCCATATATCTATATATATGAGTATATACATAGTCACGGGATATAACATACATAAGGAATATAGTCAATGGTATCATACATAACAGCTATGTATGATGTCAGATGAGTAGTAGGCTTGGGGGTATTATCACTTTGTGAGGTGTGCAAATGTCTAATCATTATGTTGTTTTGTACACCTGAAACTAATCATTAAATTAAAATAAGTAAAAATAAATAAATAAAATAAAACAAAATAACCAAACTTTACAAAAAAAGAAAAGAAAAACAATTTCCACCTATTCAAGTCCATGTACATTATATGGAATCTACTTTTAGCAGCTGAAGAACACAGAGATTGTTGTGATTGAAAAAAGAAATTTAGTGTTGTGCTTACTAGCAAAGCAAAAATATTTAAGTTCCCAGATTCACTTTCTCAGAGCAGGCTAAATGGGTTAATTAGAAACAGAGATGCAATAATTTGAAAACTGACATAAGCTTCTTGAGGGATACACGTTTGGTTGTTCATGTGTTATTCTTCCTGGGTGCTAAAACAATTGCAGAATATCTTTGGAACCTGCCATTGATGTACACACCAATTGTTCTCTGTGTGCTGCTCCAAAGTCCGCACTGTGTGAGTGGCCAAGCGATTGAATTTTGCCCTGATCCCTGATCTCCTCTTATTTTTCTTTTCTTTTACTTTTTTTTGAAAAATGAATCTGCCATTATTTGCCAATTGACAAATTTTTTATTGTAAATGTCTAATTATATTGCTTTGTACACCTGAAACTAATTTTAAAAATGAAAAATAAAAATGTGTCCTCCTTATTTTTCTTTACCCTTCCTGTCTTGTCACTGGGACTGGACTCCAGCTGTGTAGCTTTGACCCCTGAATAGTTTCCTTCAAACTCCTCCTTAATATGCTGTGATTCCACAGGCTAAAGTGTGAGGAAATTCACCAAAGGATATTAGGTAAAAGCTGGTATATTTACCTTCCTATCTAGGGTGGAGAAGCAGCAGAAGACATGGATGCGCATAGAGGAGAAAAGGACTGAGCAAACAGGGGCACAGCATTGCAGCCTGTAGGCTACAGTCCACGAGGCCAGTGGTGTTTGCAAGCAGCCTATCACAAGTCAAAAGTGCTATGGGGCTCTGCTGGGTGAGGGAGGAGTCAGGGTTCCAGAAACCAGAAAATCATAGACACACATTTTAAGAAAGGAAAACTGTATTAAAATTGTAATACTCAATATATACCGATAGCAAAAGATGAATACAAGTCACATTTGACTTCTTCAATTACAAGAGGTGCTCACAGTGGTTACCATCAGCATCCAGACACTTCTGATTACGGCGAACTACTGCTTGAGCAACGATGACCAAAGTGTCCACTTGTACACATTTTTGGCACCCATGATATATAGACATAGACATAGACAGACGTAGACGTAGAGGTAGACATAGAGATAGAGATAGAGAGATAGAGATAGAGATAGAGATAGAGAAATTTTAAATCAATGCTTGTGAGTTTAATTTTTAAGTAAACTTTTCCCAGTATCAGAGGATAAAAATGACTTGGGCTAACACAGAGAATGGAAGGGGAAAAGATGAAACACTGCGAAGTTAGAAAGCAAAATTACTCATAGAAACAATCACAAATACTAAGCAGAACTTAGAATTCTAAGAACTGATCACACACTAGGCACAAATGAGTATAGTTGACCATATCTCCTCATTGCTTCTCCTAATAGATTTCTCATTTTTCCTGTTTGTTGTTCAGGAACATTTCCTTAAGCAGGATGGTTAGAGCATAGACAAAGCATCATTGGTGCCACAGTCCCTTGCTTCATGCAGTTTGAGAGAGAATGCGTAACATTTTCACATTTGATATTAGAGCACAGAGCAACTCAGCCATGGCAAATGGAGGCAGGATATGTTGAGTGTATTTTTTTCTTCCTTTACTAGTGCTTGCTATTATTATCTACATGCTACAAATATTCTCCCAATTAAAGCTCTCAACAACCCTAGAAGCAAGAAGTGCATTTAGTCCTGGGCTTTGCTCTATTGTTTTTGAAGTGATGAGAGGAGAAATCTCAACTGCCCCATGCAGGGTCCCACAAGTGAAGGAGATCTTTGAATGTGCCAAGTTCCAGAGTCAACCTTCATCTCTACAGGTCCTGAAACAAAATCACATTGAAATCACATCAGTGTGGCCAGTGTTGACAAGGATTTCAGAACCAACTCATTAAAAATACCAGCCAAGCCCTTCCCGCTGTTTATTTAAACTGAAACCACTCATGTGTCTGGTTTGCTGAGCATTTGACTATATTTTATTTTAATAGAAAATCAGTATTTTGTTCCTTTAAAATATAACTTTTACCTCTAGTTATAAAAGTAATACATACAGGTTATAAAAACTTAAGGAAATATAGAAGAACACAAACAGGAAGATAAAAATTCCTGTAGCCCTCATAGAACAGAGTTTGATTCTAGAGGTCTCCAGATACTGACATCCACTATTTTGATAAGAAGGGGGAAGAGAAGAGGGTGGAGACTCTGCACACATCCCTCTTTTATTATTTTTTATTAAATTTATTGGGGTGACATTGGTTAGTAAAACTATATAGGTTTTAAGTGTACATTTCTATAATACATCTTCTATATATTACATGTGTATTCACCACCCAGAATCAGTTCTCCTTCCATCACCATATATTTGACCCCCTTTTCCCTCTTCTACCACACCCGTTCCCCCTTACCCTCTGGTAACCACTAAATTGTTGTCTCTATGAGTTTTGTTTCTTTGTTTCTGCTTCCAGTTTTATATTCAACATATAAGTGAAGTCATATGGTTCTTGACATTTTCTGTCTGAATTATTTCAATTAGCATAATAATCTCAAGATTAATCCATGTTGTCACAAATGGCAGTACTTCATCAGGACATGTCCCTTTTTCAGTTCTTTAGTCTTTCTCACTTCCCAGTCATGCCAAGTTTAGGCCAGAGATGACACTCAATAATTTTAACTTTGTTATCTTGGCTTTTAACTCGTGTCTTAACCTCTTGAGTCTCCATTTCCTTTCCTCACATATAATGGATAATTTTTTAATTGTGTTTTTGCATGGAGATGTCCTTACATATTCATTGCAGGACCAAGAAAAGGTGTTAGCATGGGACCAGTATGACCATGACACGAGTTTTCCAGACTAGGTTCCTAAGACAGAAGCAGACAGGGACAAAAGTTCGCTAGAGGTGGGGGGCTGGGGGTTCCACTACAGGGTGGGAAAATGGAAGCTCATTAAATGAAATGTCATAGGGAAAATGTTCACGAACTGGAGACCAAACCTCCATGGTCAAAACAGAATCTGATGAAGCTGGTACAAATTCCATCTTTGCCACTTATCAATCAGACTGGTACACTTGAGCAAGTTACCTAACAACTTGTTACTTCTATTTGTAAGTAATGGAGAGTAATAATCATACCTTCCTCATTGGATTATTTTCAGAAATATGTTAAAAAGCTAGGCAAGCCCATCGCATAGTATCTGGTACACAAGAGATGCTTAATAAGAATATTTTCTCTCCTCTCTGCCTCCTCGATGCTGATTTATAATCTATTGAGGTCTGGAGTTGAAGCGGGTGTGACACATTTGAAGTCATTTTTCCTTAGATTTCTTTTTGTTTAATATGTGTCTGTCTCCAGTTTCTTACCTGAGAGCTTGTAACCCCAGGTTAGCAATATTGCAGGTGTTGCCATGGCTACCACTATCCTGTGACTTCAGGTCATGATAAAGCAGCAGGAAGCAGAGTCTATGCTTTCATGCAGATGTTCTCAAATCACAGAGAAAGAAGGATGAGCTTTGTGAGTACACGGGTATGATATTCTTGGCCTTCAGTGGGCAATCTGGTGATATACGGTCAATATGTATGTGACCACCCTACATGGAGTGCTTTTTGCAGTGTCAGCCCTTCCAAACGAGCAATTGTCACATTTGGGACAATTGGGACTCAAAACACCAATTCATTTTTCTCTGTGTTTTGTCTCTTTTTTCAATCTGTTCTCCATTTCCAACCTGATATGCTCTCCTTCGTTCCTCGATTCTGCCTGATTTTTACCCTGGAGGAAAAAAAGAAAAATACCCTTTTTCCTTTAATTAAAGTTGCTTAGTGAATCAATTCAGTTTAGAATCAATTCAGAAAGCAGCAACATGCAGGCACATCGCTTTTCTCCCATACCATACCATTCATTGTGTGGTATTGATTCTTCCCTTTTTTGTCCAGATTATCTTTGGCTTTCTAACCTGGGACCACACAAGTTCACAGTTTAAGCAGAACTGATTTATTAATTCAGTCAAAATCCTCAACCTGAAAGTCAAAAAGGAAAAAAAGAAAAAGAAAAAGCATGAATTATGTAACCAGGCCTTGCTCTGGTCATTTGATATAAAATCTCATTTCATCTTCCCAGCTATTCCATGGAGAAGCTGACACTTCCTCGTTTTACAGAGGTAAGCACTTGGCCTGAGGTCATGGAGTTGGTAAGTGTCTGAGCCACTATATGATCCTGGGGCTATCTAACTGCCAGACCTATTTCTTTCTGTTTAGTTGCCTGATGATGACATAGACATATTATGCTCAGCACAGAGCATTACACCTATATGACATTATTTATAGCATTAATAGCTACCTGTTACAACTGGCCGGTAATGTGTCTGCGATTCTTTTTTTCAGTACAGTATTCATCAGTGCAACCTGTTTTCAGCGTTGCTGGTCTTTGAAAAATATATATCTAGGAAAGAAGGTTTTGCCTGTGACATGTCACATCTAATGCATAATACTATATTCCTCAATCTCTGGAAATGAATTTCTTTTTCTCACTTCTTAGAAGGTATGGTCACTATTCACACAACAGAGAAATATACATGCTATCCTTTTCCAGTCTGAGCCTCACCTTCTCCATTAGGCTGTACGGAAGCAACAGGGTGTGATGAAAAGAAAATGGCCGTTAGATGAGGAATAACCTGGGTGTGAGTTCTGAACACCTTCCGCAATCTGGCCCTACTCTTCATCTCTAAAAGAATTGGGCAAGGGTCTCTCCTAGCAAGGGTTGAAGTCACACCTGGGAGATGAGGTGTGTGCAGCGCCAGGCCCACTGGACACAATGAATGCGCTCTGTGTAACATCATGTCATTCTAAGTAAACAACTACCGCATTCGGGAGACTCAACGTACAAATTTATTTTACCTATATTTTTTTGTCTCTATTTTTGGTGTAATCTCTAGTTTCAAGTATAAATCCCTAGTACTATTGTGAGGATTTAATAAAATAACCTATTTGAAGTTCTTAGCACTTTATCTGGCATATACTAGATGCTCAACAAAATGTGTTCCCTTTCCCTTTTCCTTTTCCTTTCCAAAGGAGAGGCCAATCCACTTCTTTCTTTCATGGTAGAGGCTACTCTGAACTTATTGGAAAATGTAATTTCCACAGATAATAGCTCCTTGTGATCAGGAAGACCAGTATTTACTCAGCAAAATGGTATTTTCGTGTTTTTTCCTTAGGGAGGTTAATTATTTGAGGAGCTTACAAACATCCATTGTGTATGAAAGGAACAAATACAGAGAACAACAAATTAGGGACTTGGGCCCCAAATTCTCACAGCCTGCCTGGGGAGAGAATGAAGCAAGAGGGAGATGTGAATGTGGGCTACCTGACTTGGGGTCTCCAGATTAGAGCCTTGGATTCACATGAGTGTGGGAAGTCTCTCTCACCTCAGGCCAAGTGGATTGCTGATGATGGAAAAAAACTCTTCATGAGATTTAAAATCCTACAGCTCTTCCAGTCTTCAAGACGAAATAGAACTTCCACTCCGGAAGATAGAGCTGAATCTCCACCACAGAGAGGCCTATTAGCACTCACCCTGATATCCAGAGTTTGCAATCAAAGAGAACCAACCAGTTCAGGAATTAACTGATTGAAAATATTAGTTCCTAGTGAACCATATAATCAATATTGAACTGTGAACCTTAGAAACACTGCATAATAGATGCAAGCAGAAAATCTTTGTCTACGCATTTTCATCTGCATTGACATTGCTCAGTGTGAAACAGAAAATAGGCAAATCCCTGAGCTCTTTGAGAAACAAACCCAACCAGATATGATGGGTCACATATTACACTGGGAGGTTGTCCTGCTGATCCAATCAGATCCTGATGGCTGTCAGATGAAAGGATGATACAGGCTCCCTTCCAGAGACTTCAGAGTTTTCTCAGCAAGAAATCTTTCCATAGGGGAGACTTTGGACTGCTAGAGGGATCTAGCTAATATCTTCACTTAGGAATCTCTGCTGAAAACACTGGACATTTTGGCTAGTTTGTCTCTCCCATAGTAAGAAGTTTAAAGAAAACAAACATTGGGAAACAGAGGAAGGGAGCCAACATTTATTCAGTCCACATTTGAGGTCAGGCCCTGCTCTGTGTGCTTCTCTCTCATCGAGCGTGCAAGATGTCATTCACCCTGTTCCCCAGGTACACATCAGGATCGTGGGATTAAAGTGACTTTTCCAAGGTTATTAGTTGGTAAAAGGTGAGATGGGATTCAAACCCATGACTCCTTGAATGAACTAACTCACACTATTTTCCATTATAGCAGACTGCACTTCTCGAAAGGACCAGATCTAGCTGTTCTTCTCTTGTTCCTCTTACTTTCCCTTTACTTTTGCTTCTTTGTCTCTCTTAGTGTCCTCTTCCTTCTGTTCTCCACATCCTTTCCTCACTTTCAGCCATATTTCAGTGCCATAGAGGTCACGCTTATTGACACTGTTTCATGTTCCTCACTGCCCTTCATCTTTAATTCAGCCAGTTCCTATCTTGGGGACAAAGCTTTCAGTGGAAAGTTAGAAGACAACATCGTGCCCATCAGATTACAAGGATCATTAGTTGTCTTCTGTTCGTCTATCTTTTTAATATATTTTTGGAGTAATTTTTCTCTTAAAACATCCGTTTGTCAAATAACACTTCAGTTATTGCTCCCAAAACATATAGGGTAATGAAGGGACCATATGCTTGCAGACAGAATAAAATTGTCAAAGGAAGAATAATGCTTTTCCCACCATTTAATTCTATAGAAGATTTCTATTATATTCATATTTGTTGTTCTTAGTCATCCTTCATATGTGGTGGCTGATAAGCATTGTGGCTGCCTTTCACTTGCCATTAATGTTCAGGAGAGTATTTTATTGCTATGACATGAAATGCAAGGTTAATATTAGTCACCAGGTCATAGGTACCATTTACTGTCCACCATAAAGAACTGGGATTAAGATTTTAAGCAAATAGGCTGTCAGAAAGGAGTGTGCATCACTTTTAAAGACACAATTTCAGTTTCATTGAAGAATCTGAACGGCTGCAATCCCATTAACTACATCATTTATTTTGTAGACTGGCAGTTTTTTAAACAGCTGTTAGAGCACAAACGTAGGTCAATGTAGGGAAATCATGCGGGAATTTGTTCCATACTTCAGAACTGGGCCATGCTTTGAGGTCAGCACAAATATAACACTACCATGTCACTCTTCACAGCTGCCTCCTGGCTATCCCAGCCCAACCCCTTTAGGCAGCCACATCCAACCTCATACGTGCACGGAATATATATAACATAAAACCTCCAAATCTTCCTGGCTCTGAATTGCCCAGCTTGTGCTGGTGCTTGAGCCTGGATCTACTCGATCCTGCTCTCTTGGCCAACAACTTCTGTTCTTGCCTTGTCCTCCCATCTGATGCTGGGCTGACCAGGGCTGGGGTTCCCAGGATTATTTAGTGTGGAGCTTTATGTGGTTCAATAGTTCAGATATTCTCATTCCTTATCACGGTTAACAGATAAGGTTGCAGGAAGTCAGAGTGTAAGTTAGAGTTGTAGCAAGTAGGGGAGTGTTCCAGCTATGGAACAGGAGTAACAAGCCACCTCAAAACTTAGTGGCTTACAATAACTACATTTATTTTGCTCACTAATTTGCAGTTCGGGAGAGCGGGAAGGGAGGGGACAGCTAATATCTGGTTTACGTGGAATTATCCATTTGAAGACATTGATGTAGTCTGTACAAGTCAGCATCTGGACCTCAGAGGAGGGTGAAGATGAGTGGAGAATGGAACTGGAGGGATAAATGTATGATGTCCCTCAAAGTCATCTATATGGAATAGGGTAGATAAAGGAGCAAGGGAAAATGTCCACTGAATAAACAGGTAAGTAAGTAAGGGGACATCTTATGAAAAGCATCTAGCAAAGCTTATAGCTAAGGACTATTAAGGGTCATTTGGACAATCAGCAATAAAGGGAAAATTCCTTGCTGTGGTCCTCCTGGAGACGGGCTGTCTCTATGACATGAATTTGAGAGAGTCTACACCTAGTCCTTGAGAGGGCATGGGTGTTTTAAACAGTCTTTGCCTCTTTACTCTTATTTAAGAGAATGACACATCTAAAAACACATATAAACTATGGAATACCATGCAATCATCTGATTTTGTGTTTTAAACATAATTTTCTCTTAAAGCGACAGGTTAGAATTATCTAGCTCTAATCATTTTTGTTGGCAGAAGCTTTACAATGTAGGGAGAACTTTTGAGAAACAAATATATATTTCTCAAAAAGCACACATATATGTCCACATATACTTACATATATACATTTACAATTTGTATCCATATATATGGAAAAATTAGTTTTTGCACATCAGAACTGTGCACAATAATTTGTATATACTAAACTTTTGACCCAAAAGTTGCTCTCCCTAAGTTGCACACACACACACACACACACACACACACACACACACACACACACACACACTTTCTAGGGTGATAAACTCTTAGTCTCAACTTCAGGTCTCTACCACCTGCTTTTCCTGGAGTAGTGTTGTGACATTGTGCCTCAGGTTGGGGGACAGTGGAGAGAGATTTATTCCATGATGTGCTCCATGGCATCTCCTGGCCGACACTGTGTACGATGTGACCACACCCCCAATCCTGCCCCTCTCCACAGCTGATTGGGCCACGTGTCCCAAGCCGGGCTAATCAGAAGCTTATCTTTAAGTATTAAAATGTAGAGCTGAATGAGAACTCATTTCTCTTTGTTTGGGTAATACCAATAATGTACAACTCAGAAAGTATGAGTCACTTTTTTTTTCCAATTATGTGGGTTTGGAAGTGGAGAAATCTGGCCTACAGAGAAGAAGAAAAATAAGACAGCTCTGTAGAGAGCTGTCGCCGCCATACAGCTGCCAAGCCGCTTGTTCCCCAGTGCTCTTCCCAGGATTTCACAAGGGAGTGCCTCGGCAAACTGAGGCCCGATGGAAAGATACCGGAAAAGTTCCTTTGACGGGAAGTCTCAGCAAACTGAGACCCGATGGAATTGTATCGGTTCCTCCCCTTCAATGGATTCCCTGGAGATGTGCATGTGTGAAGGCAAAGTCCAGGTTGGAACACAATGGGAGCTTTCGGAAAGACGGCCAGCAGGCTACTAACACACAGATCTTGAGATTAATAATCATTACCTCTTTAGAAGCTTACCAATGAAAACTACACGTTGGTCCGATTCGGGGTTCAGTCCCTGAGACTGTTCCCCTTGACCTGTGCTTATACTCTATTACTGGCTACTGTCTTTTCTTAACTCTGCGCTGCCCTTCTCCTTCCCCACAACCCACAATGTGCTGGACGCGACAGAGAGCAACTGTCAAGTCTCACTTCCAGCATTGCATTCTTGCCCTTGGGTTTCAAAAGACATCTCTCTCTCCTTACAAGAAGTGTCCCCATCTGTACTGACTGATGAAGTATGAGATATCTGTATTTGCTGTAATCAAGTCCTGAAAGAGCAAATGGGTAGGTATGCGATCTTGGCATGAGCACTGCTTATGCTCACTCGGAATATCTGCCTCTTTGAATGTATAGTTTAGCCTCAAGTAGATTTTCTTTTCCTCCTTCTCTCAAAGATTTTTTTTTATCTTACATGAAAACATTAAGACTTGCTTGCCCTCTCTTTGGCAGTTTTCCTCTGAGACTAAATGAGATAAAGGCAGTTATTTTGTCTTGTTTCATAATTGCCCTTCAAGATGATGAAAATTGTAAATTTTTTTTGTTTATTGACTTTTATCTTCTTACAATTTTTTTATGTTTTCATTTGACAGTATCTTATGCAGTGGATAAGGGGAAAGGACAGCACCGAGTTATTTCCTAGTATTGTGTGTGAAGATGTCAGGGATTCTCATTGCCAAAAGAGCCAGTTCTGTAGGCCACCTCCCCTTGGCAGAGGAAGGAGAAGCGCTCGTGGGCATCGCAGACAGCAACAGAGGAAGTGTACCCATTATGTGCAGACTTGCCTTCCAAAAACGTACATATGGGACGGAGATCAATCTCATAGGCAGCAATTGCAGACTCACCAGGGAATCGATGCAGCTACATTTACACTGACCTCAGCGGAACAGTGTATAGTGGAGTCAGTACCTGTTCAGGCTCTCGTGTGGGGAAATTCAAATAGATACAGACCTAAATGTTCCTCAGACAATCCTTTTCTGGGAACACATAGTTGACCACAAGGATAAAAATGGATACTAGGCCACATGGCATCTGTTAGACCTTAATTTTTGTGGTTCAGTTTAAACAAGAAAAGAGAGAGCATCATGAAGAAATTAACAATAATAACAGATGCGTTTATTGGCCATTTACCATGTGCCTGTCATAGTGCTTATAATATATTCCACAATATGAGGAAAAGTGTTATTATCCCCATGTTATCGATGAGCAAACTGCAGCTCAGGAAAGTTAAGTCACATAGCCCCAAGTTTCAGAGCAGGGACTTGAGGCAAGCAGTCTGACTTCAGTGTTCAGGGTTTGAGAGCTCATTGTGAACCATTCCCTCATCTGTCCTTCAGACTATGGTTCATCTGCTAAGTTTCTAGTCCCAGGGTCCAGGCAAGGACTGTCACAGTACCCAGGGTTGAGGAGCAGAGAGGAGGCTTGGCATCCAGGTCTGGAGAATCATGGAGGAAGCTAAGATAAATACAGGGACAGCAAGTAGCCAAACTTGGTAGAAGGCCAGGAGGGACACAACAGTTCAGTTCATGATCAGTTAAGATCATGGATAACGAGTGTGTCCAAGCCCCCCTGAATGAATGCAGGAGCCAGGCATGGGTGCTTCAGAAAGTTCTGACTGTGTGTGTTAGGGAAGGTGCTCAGGCACCCAGGACTTTCCCAAACGACAGATAGAAGACAGCAAGCATCCTCATCTAACCACCAGCCCATTCAGCTGTGGAGGGAGCACTGGCCTGAGGCAGCGTCCGTGGCACAGTTCTGGCTCTGTTACTCCATCTCTGTGCAGGTCACATGACTATCTAAACCCTTCCTATGGGAGAGAGGGAAATCTTTGTTTCTACTGTATTCATAGCCAAGTCATGTGAGGAGGAGTTGTAAAACTAGTGTTTAAACTGAGAACTCCAAATCTCGAGAATCTTTCTACCATAATTCCCAGCAAGGTTCCATCATAGAAGGGTTAGCATCTGCCAAAAATGGTGTGATCTGTAAAATGCTATGCACCTGTATGTTTTAGAAGAATTTGTAGACAGTGGAGAGTGACCACCTCACAGACCTCTTCTATGTTCTGTGCACCCCAAAGGCTGCCCTTCCCAGTCTGTAGCAGTAGTATGATAAATATGCCCGAATGGCTTTGCTTCTGCCATGTATTGTTTAGCCCACTTCACTCTTGAAGCCGATTGTTCCATGGTTTCTTCCTGATCCCTTCTCTCCTCCCTCACCTCAGCCTCCCTGATCCTCACCCCTCCATCAGCTAGTATCTCTCGGCCCAGGCTCCCTAGAAGACCCAGTGAAATTTCTCAAAGTATTTGAGAGACTAAATCCATGCTTTTACAACTTATCTTGTTCTCTCTGCACATTTCTGGTAGTTTCCGGTCAGCACAAAATATTTCTCAATACTTTTCCATGACTTTTTACCCCCTAATGAAACAGATAGGAAATGCCTGGTTTTATTTTCCATGAATAGCGGGCCTGGGGAGACTCAGATTTCCCAGAAGTTAGGACTCCCCACATTCAACAAATAACCCTCCCATAACCAGAAGAGTTGCATGTGAAAAGAAAACAAGGAAAATGGAGCTATTTAACATTCCTGGGGAATAAAGTGTGATATAGCATCATCTTTCATGTGTTGAAAGCTGGAGAAGGTGGGCTTTTGCTTGACCTGGCTAATTATGAAGAGTGACTATTTAGTACAAAAGTTAGTCGGTTGCGTTTCATAATCACCTTTATCAAAACAGTTGCTGGAGCACTGCCTAACTGGTTTACCCATGGGAGTGTCTGCAGAGAGATCTAGAACACCAGGAAAGAGTCAGCACAACTCCTATTCTGGAAGAAAGGTTTTGTTGTGGGCACAGAGTTGTTTTTTATGTTATTTTATTTCATTTTTCTGAAGAGCATTCTAGAATTGAAGGACAATAACACAGTTGATTCAATGGCTGCACACAGTTTGATTTGCTTGTGAAGGCCCTCACTAGAATTCCCCGCTTTTCTGCTCTAAGTGGCTTTAGGTGAATACAACCCATAACCTCCACATCTGAGCCTTTGAAAGAGAATGTCTAGGGAAGAAGGAGTGAGGGTAGATCTCTGTCTTTGTGGTGCTTACATCCCACTGGGGAGAGAGGTCTCTCTGTCTGATTGATGATGTCGCCCATAACCCTTTGCTTCCTGAATGCATTGCTTTGCCTTCAGAGCTCTGACTCAAGGGACACGGAAACACTTTGGTGTAGATGACATAAGCTGGTGTTTTCACAGGATGTTCTCAAATTCTACAGGTGATCAAAATGGAGAATGGGCCAAGTGCGCCAACCCTCTGACTCGTCATACAGAACTTCTTTGACCCTATCTCAACTTGCTCCTACTTTCAGCTCACAGGCCCTGGATGATCTCACTCTGTCTCCTAAGGTGGAAATCTTGATCCCCAAGAATCAGCTGTACTTCCCGTGTTCCTTCCTTCTGGGGTCCAGCCCCACTTGCACATGCAGAGCCCCAGCTAACATATGAGACTTTTCCTAGCACTCTGACTTCCCTCGTTGTCAAGAGAACATCCCAACACTCATGTCTTCATGCTTAGAGCTTGACCACTCAAACTCCATTTCTGGTTGGAAAGACCTTCAGCGGGGCACAGATTCTCTGACTGAGTTCTCTCTACAGGTGTGACTCGTCCCTCACACAGGGGTATGGCCTATCTCGTGCAGAACCACTCTAAGATATAATTATCATTATTGTCTCCGCTTTACATATCAGTTCACCAGGGAACAAGTAGAATAAATGATGTTTCCAAACTCACACAGCTCACGAAGTGGAAGGTTGGGATTTGAATCCAGACAAATTGCCTTGCTAAGAAAGCCGCAGTCATTCTCTGCTGGCTTCGGCAGTCTCAGGCTTCTAATGCACATCTTATATTTTATGGAAACAAACAATCTGTCATAACTGACTCCAAACCTGCACTCATATGTTTTGAACCAGACAACTTTTATTTATTAAGATCTCTGGGTAAACCTGTTTAGGCTCACTATTTATTATTGCTTTTCTTGCTCTGGAACGGAACTGGCTGGTAACTTGAAAAATGGATGGAGAATTGTATCTTTGCGCTCTGACTGTTGAAATGCCCCCTTCCAAGCTGAAATGTTACTGTGTACTGTCAGTTGTTCAAGGCATTCATCCTGAAATTATAGTGCAGACCATTAAGCTTGGGGGTATTCTCAGTTCTTTACAATTTCATAAGCTGTGAAGGCCCCACTGAGCACAGACGGCTGAGGAATAAGTGAATGTGTATTGTTAGTGAAACGCTTTGTGCTTAGAGAATCCCTGTAGAGAAAAGCAAAGGGAGTGGAATGTGAAACTTAATTCAGGCCAACTGGAACCTTGTGACCCCCGCCTGTTCAACCTGACAATATCTGGTAGCCCATTCTCTTCTGGAGTAGCTGTTGGCAGTGCCCTAAACCACCTTGTGGAATGCCTGCTTCTCTAGGACCTCCTGAGGGGTGCCTAGGCCCTTGAACCTCATCCAGGCCCTCCCAAGACCTCAGCTGAACTACTTCCTCAGGTCTACACTGCTGCCTGCTTCCTGTTGACCTCTTGTTCCCCATTTTTATCTGCAGTACTTTCAGACTTGCTCTTTAATTGATTCTTTCTTTCTCCTTGTGCTTGGATTTTCTAGTATCCATTTGTGACAGGCTCACTACCAGCAGGAAGTTGGCCCTTTGCTATCCATCCCTCAGCTCCCTGCTATCGAGCTGGTCTCCCTGAATTTCTCTCTCTACATTTGGTGTTTGGGGAAAATGGGTTGCCAGCATTGGTAAGAAGCACAGACTACCCTGCAGCAACCTAGATACTGGGATGTTGACAGTGCGGCCATTTCTAAAGACAAGGGTTTTCAACTGTTACAGCCCTCTTCAAGCCTATCATTCTCCCTGGGTGTCAGTGTTTAAATTTCACGTGTGTGTGAGTGTGTGTGTGTGTGTGTGTGTGTGTGTGTGTGTGTGTAGAGGTGGGAAAAGCAGAGAGGGCGGACCCTTGACCAACTTTTCCATATTGTTATTGACCCAACAAGTAATTCCAGGTAGGAACCAGGGCGCCAGTGTGAGTTTGTTAACTCCCTGGTGTAGTACCGCATGCAGGTCAGTTTTCACACCCCTCAGTCATTCCTAGAGAAGCTCCCTGGGAAGCCTTGTGATCCCCTCACCCTTACATGCACAGGAAGCTGGAGAAGGATGGGAAAAGCAGGGTTGGGCTAGAGACCTGACTGAGGGCATGGATGGTCCCTATAGGAAGTACTTGTGGGACAGAAAGTAACACATCAGAAGCTATTGCTGCTGGACACAAGGAATGGTGCAAGATTAGAAAATCACCAGTGTCCAGGTAGTTGTGAGGGTTCCTAGGGGACAGTGAGTGAAAAACTATCCTTCGAACTTGACAGCACTCTATCCCGTATGCAGGTCGATGTGGAGAAAGAAGAAAGCAAGCTCTCAGACACACTTCCTGCACTCTTTCCCCCTTGATTCATTTCAATTCTGCCTGGGCAAGGGTTTGTGCTGCTTAAGGGGTGGTGGATGTGGTGACTGTGGTTCACATCTTTGGTTCCCAACTTTAGAGATGATCTCTGAACATACACATGCCCTGCTTTTTTTTAGTTCAGCATGAATGTCAACATTATAAAGCTTTGTCCAGGAAAGCAAGCAAATTTACAAATACGGGAAATTAGATATCGTCTCTATTTAAATATATACAAAGTCCACTTTTCTTTTTAAAATAGAATTCAATGAGAAAAACATCAAATGGCTGACCATGGACAACTGTAAACTTACACTTCCTCAAACGTGCCCTGTACCATGCCCGCCAGCATCACCCGTCATTCTGCAGCCCCCTCGGCCCCCATACTCACAGGTACACACGACAGTGCCTTCTCCACCTCTGGACCATGCTGGCCTTCTTCATTCCTAACAACTTCTCTGTGCCTTCCTTCCTTGGGGGACGTGCTCTTATTTTCCATTTGCCTGAAATAATGTTTACTCTGTTTCTTGCTTCTCTGACTCTGTTCAGCGCTCTCACTTCTTCAGGACACACCCTCCTACTAAGTGCTTTCTCGTTTGTGGCCCTAACCAGACACACAATCATGGTGACATCAGAATTTCTCAACGGCTACTCAGGTGTGCATACCAAGGCTATTTTCTTGTGCTGAAGACCTTATTGCTGCTGATTGAAGGTGGGGTTTAGACTGTGATCGAAGCTGTCTTGGTCCACTTACATTCACAACACTCTCTTTTTGATAAATTATCCAGTTAAAATTTCCTAATTCCCTATTGGATCTGTTTCTCCTCTTTCAACTGCATCCTCCCTCCCTAACCTCTCTCAATAAGGCATTTAGGGGTAAGATAAGGTTTACACATCTCCAGGACACAGGGTAGACCAGAAAAAGGTGATTGTCCCCTGCTGCACTCAGGGTTCTCACCAGCCCCTTATCCTACCTGGTGACTAGGCCTCCTGTGCTAGTGTATGCTCAGGTGAATCTGGGACTTCCTAGGTTGATGCCTGTTATGCCACACCCACTGTTGATGACCGCAGACCCTGCTATTGTCTTCAACCAGGATGCCCCTGTACTTGTGGCCCCTTTGTCCATCCCCAGGCCTCTCCTGGTCCACTGGGCAGTGGTGCTATAGAATTGGACATCGGAGCCCATTTGGGGATAAAGCTACTAGTTGAGGAGTTCTCCAGGTAGAACTAGGCAAAGGGGGTGGGGGATCTGTATTCTGTAAGACCAAGAAACACAGAACCTGGTCCTTGGGCCATGACAGTTGGTAATAGCATATTCCAATGCCAGTGTTAGGGGCAGGTGCATATGCCTATCTTTGTCCAGATTGCTGGCCCAGCAGTGACAATGGTCTTGTGGATTTGTTAGTAATAGCAGCAGGTTGGCACATCCCTGGACCCCTATTTATCTAGTAGCTTCTGTCTAATTCACCAGCATCCAGAGGGCATTTCCTAGTGCTGACTTAAATAGCACTGTGAAAGCAATGAGGACTGACCATTCAATATCTGGGGCTCATTGTAGGAATATGGATCTGAGGACCAAAGAAAGAAATTCTCACAATAGCACAGTCATTTAAATCTAAATAACAGTTACTAAACATTCTTTCAGAAAACACTTATTCTGGCAGATACTCTTCTCTTGCTATAATTCAAAATCAAGGCCCTGAAACTGAGGATCACACAATGCAATGGAGGAGAGAAGTGACTCAGATGTGATACGTGTATTCACAGAGTGTTCTGGAAGAACTGGATTTGGGGGATGAGAGATGTCTACATAAACTCACCAGAGTTTTAATTACTATGCAGTGTTGTATATAATATTTTGATGCAGAGAAACTTTTCGTTGAATTACAATTATACCACTTTCATGAAAAAAAAATCTGGCCTTAGGTAAAGATAGACTTTATTCCAAAAGGTTATTGGAAAAGGAAGGAAAGGGATTATTGCAATAGTGGGAGAGAGCCTGTTTGAAACAGGGAGAAGGCACAAATGTCCTCAGTCTTACAAGGGCTGTTCTTGTCCAGGGAGGAGAAAAGGACAGAAAGAACAGGGTGTGGGAAGTGAGATGAATGGATGCCAATGGCAGGTGGCATGACCTAGTAGATCAGATCTACTCACTTTTCCCCTGTACTCAGTCTATTCCTTGGAAGGGCCATGACGGAAGGGTTATATGTCAGCTCAGGTTGAGGATAGGTCAAAATCATTGGTGTGGGTGAAGGAGGGAAGCTTAACTAAAGTTTGTTCAAGTCATGGTAGCAGGTATTTTGTCCATACCAGGTAACAACAGTTCAGCTAATTATTCACGGGAGAAGGATGGGAATTTGGAGGGTCTGTGTCTGGCCTCGTCATAGGTAAACAAGGCGGCCACCTGAGAGTTTCATCTAAGTCATAGGAGGAAGGGTGTTCCAGTAAACCATATCCTGGAACACAAAAAAATGGGGGAGATTTCTGAATCATTGCAGTTTTCTTGGAACACAGAGCTCAGATAACATTCAACATTGTCAATTACTTTCTATGTGAGTTTGATCCTCAGTTTCCTCATAGGAAAATTGGATAAATATGGTTTCTATGTCAGGGTGAGGACCATAAATGGAAACTTACGTAAAAGAAGTTAGCATGGTACCAGGAATATTTTAATAGTCCAATACTAGTAATCATTATTATTCAGATTATTTTTATTGTTATTATTACTGCATTCTGGGCTTTGCTTTTATTAAAACAATTGTAATTATCTATTTTACAGTTAAATATAAATGATCACAGTCTATAACAAAGCATTAAGTGAAAAATGAATATGTGATTAATCTTACTATGACCCCATTACCATCCAAGAGAGAGCCAATGGCCTGGAAGCATTTGACCAAAAAGGACATACTAGTTAGATCTTGTTAAACTGATTTTCAAATATGATTTCATTCAATTCATTCCCTGCAACCCACACAAAGTGCTGTTTGCAATCTAAATAAACCCAGGCCTCTGGGGTATAGAAATTGGAGGCTTCTTTGCTGGCTAAGGGAGGGTGACTCTCTGAGGACTTTTCCTCTAGATCTCAATGTGTACTCAAACTCATGCTGATATGGCCGCAGCAGCTCTTTTTATGAACATTCTGACTCTTCCAGATCTTTCTCTCTTCATTGGGGAATGGAGCTTCTCCTAACATTTTCTTACTGGTCTAGAAAGGATTCCTTAAAGAATTTATACAGGAGCCTTAAAGTTTTCATGGTCTCATTAGACTGTTTAATTTTGTCTACATGAAAAAAAGTCTTCCTGGCTAGGCATATATTTTGCAGTTCTGTTATATAAATATTTAAACAGCTGGGTTTCTCTGTGTCCTCAAGAAATGTACCAGTCTTTACTTGGGAAGACAAGCCCAAAGTGAGGAAGCTGTGGAATTGTATATATACATAGATCTCCACATACAAATAGGTGACTAAATTTTTAATTTTAAAACTAATCGGATAATAAAAACGAATGTTTGCCCTTTGCCTTGTTTGCCAGGGTAACTTACAAGATGCTATAGTGGGGCTTTGGAGTAAAAGAGGCATAAATGAGAATTCTGATTTTACCATTTACTGGGCAAAACCATGCGAGTCATTTAAGTCCCTGTGCCTTATTTTCCTTATTTAAAAATTGAGGGGAATAATGGTGCATTCACTGTGGAAAATACTATAGCAAGTCCTCAAAAAAAAAAAAAAAAACCCAACATAATTATGGTATGGTATGATATAGTCCAGCAATTTCACTTCTGATTATATGCACAAAATAATAGAAAGGCGCTCAGATATTTGTATACCATGTATTTGTACACTGTGTATATCATTCACAAGAGCTAAAACATGGAAGCAACTGAGATGTCTATCAACAGATGAACAAATAAAACATGATGCACATACAAAAAATGGAATATTATTCTGCCTTAAAAAAAAGAGGAGATTCTGACACCTGCTACAACATTGGTGAACCTCGAAGACACTGTGTTAACTGAAATAAGCCAGACACAAAAGGACTAAAATTGCATGATGCCACTCACGTGAGGCAACTAGAGTAGTCAAACTCTTACAGACAGAGATAGAATGTTGGTTGCCAGAGGCTGAAAGGAAGAGGAAGTTTTAGTTTGGGAAAATAAAAAGTTCTGGAGGTGGATAGTGGTGATGGTTTTATGTCACTGTGGATATACTTAATGCCACTGAACTGTACACTTCCAAAGGCTTAAAACAGTAAACTTTATGTTATGTGTATTTTACCACAATAACACAATGGGATTAATAATTATCTTTTCCTTAAAAGAGCCATTTCAAGTGCCAAGTAAATCACATATATTACTAGGAGAAATGCTTTGTGCAGTAGATGGCACTTGGAAGTTCTCCAAAAGATGCCAATGCCTTTTTCATTCTGAGTTTGGGTTTACAAGAGTGAGTACTTTAGAGCTTCATACATGGCTTGTGCCTAGGATGGCCAAAGTTGGGAAATCCTACCATAGGGGAACAGTGATGCTTCCAGTGTGGCTTCATGACATGAATAATACGGTTCCTCATGTATATTGTAGTGAAGGTGAGTGGAATTTTAAACGTTATTCTCTCCCATGTAAATACATGGTTTTAATTAAACTTTTTATTTTGAGATAGTTGTAGATTCACATACAGTTGTAAGAAATAATGCAGAGAGATCTCATGTACTTTTTACCCAATTTTCACTAATGGTAGCATCTTACAAAACTTCAGTACAATATCACAACTAGGATATTGACATTGACATTGTCAATATCCAAAACATTTCCATCACCACAAGGATCCCTGCTATTAACCTTTTACAGCCATGTCCACTTCCATCTCATCCCCACCCCCACCCCCTTACATACACACAACCACCTCTAATCCCTGGCAATTACTAATCTGTTATCTATTTCTATAATTTTGTCATTTCAAGAATGTTATATAAATGGAATTATTTAGTACGTAACCTTTGGGGACTGGCTGTTTTCATTCATCTTAATTCTCTCAAGATTCATTCAGGTTGGCAATGATAATGTTTTAAATAAAGGTATAACTGATTATTAAAGCAACTGTATTCATCAGAGCCCTAACAGAGATTTAATTCTCTCCAGATGGTCACATAAATGGACTTTAATGAAGGAACTAGTGCTACAGGCTTGAGCAGCATTAAAAGGAGCCAAGAAAAGATGTCGACACACTTGAGACCAGAAACAGTGCGGGTCCATAGCCACCCCTAAAACTGACACAGAGAAAAACTCATGTCACCAGAGCCGAGTGAAAGCGGCAGCAACGGAGGAGAGGAATGCCTGATGGGAGCAGAGGTCAGGGAGACACATACGAGTAGTTATCGCAAATTGCAGCTGGAAAGACATGTCCTCCCCTCTCCTCCTGTCCCCAGATTTCCTACCTAGCCTTAGATGATCCCAGCAGGAAGCCAGTGAGTCAAGAAACCCAAGTAAAGCAGTCTTTAGAAGCCAGTTTCCTCTAGCGTGAGAAAGTCCTGAAAAGGGCACAGATGGATTTAGGGCCAAACAGCAAATAATCTGTACAGCAAAGAGTGATAAAAATGTCTGTCCTTAATTTCAAGTAAAGGGAAACTAATATACTATGCTGAAGTGATACCCTCGAGTGGGAAAGATTTGATGGGCCCCAGCGCATAAGAGGCAAGTTGGCTGTAGATAGGGACATGCTCAGTGTACAATGATTCCAGCTGGGGAGGCAGAATAAATGAGTCGAGATAAGTAAAGGTTTGTATTACAGATGCATGATTGGAGAAGTTCTCTGCTATTGGTTCTATTTTCTCAGTGAAAAATAAAGTAAGCTAAGAAAAAGTTAAGAGATTTGAGGAAAGAGATGTGGAAAATGCTGAAGTATAAATGGACTAAGCCAGGACATCTTTTAAAGATTCACAGCCCAGGCCATAACCCTGACTAATTAAATCACAATCATTGAGATTGTGACACAGGCATGCATATTTTTTGATGCTGTACAGTTGATATTAATGTGCAGATCATTTTGGTGAGCACTAGGCTAGGGAAATGTGGTATGACTGCTGAACAGCACTAAGGTTAGAGGTCATGGTTTTAACATAAGACCAATATTGTAGGTCAAAATAAATGCAGAAAAAGACTTTTACCCATAGTACCGTGGGACATGGTATCAAATTCCACTTTTAAAAACAAAGTAAATGATAGAATCATTTAATAAAAATTTAAGTCTCATATACAAAAGAACATTATTAACTTGATTTCTAAAACCAATGCCAATGTTTTCCATTTTTAAAAACTAATGTGTACCTATTTCTTAAACTCAAACGCCTTCAGCTTTGGTGTTTTAAAAATCAGGGTGTTTTTTTCATAGTTGTCTAATGTAATTGCAAAACAACAAAACAAAAGTCTTCACATTTCCATGACTTCACTTTTCTATTTTATGTTCAGTGGTGCAGCAGCAAAAAAAAAAGAAAAAAAAAGTGAAACTAGAAAACTTTTACAACAGCCATACAGAAGACATTGCAATATTGCACCGATATCCTAAGGTCTGGCAGGTTCTGCCAGTGTAGATTTAGTCTGTATTAGATATAGATTCTACTCAGGAGAAAATGGCATCAATTTGAATGAGCCATTCCCTGGTTATTCTTAATTTTGTGAATTATGTTTTTCCTTCAAGTTCAAAAAGAGTTGAAAGATACGGCAAATCCTAAAACACAGTACAAATGCTTTTAAACAATTACTCTTGATCCATTCTGAACTTTGAGGTTACTGTCCTTCATGCTAGTAGTTTTCAGTAAATAAAACAAAAGCTGAGGGCTTACATGCCCAGTGCCGCTAAGTATTCTGTACATAACAAACAAGTAGATACGACCAGTAAGATTATAATCCTACTCCTTACCTCTAAGTCAAAACTGAGCTCCGATTTTCCACAAGTTGCCACTTTTCATTCAATAACAGATGCAGCTGCTTTATTGAATGCAAAGAATGGGAGTTGTGCTTACTTTTAGGGACCTTTGTTTAGGAATCTGGTATTACCTAAAAAAACCATTGTTTTGAGAAGATAAGAGTAGCGCAGTGATTAGAAATAGACTTTGGGGGAAGGTCCTGGCTCTACCAGTTCTCTGTATGTGACTTTGTGCTGATGATTTCACCTCTTTGTGACCTACTTTAGTCTCCTATCAATGTAGATGATGGTAGCATCTTCCTAATCGTTTTGTTATGAAGAGTAACTGACGTGGAAACTGCAGCGTGCCTAGAACATTGCCTGACGTTACCACATGTGAGTTGTTCACCATATTTCTCAGTTATCCTTGCTTGTTCTCAATCTGAAATGACTCCAAGGAAGGCGTCCTCATGTTTGAGAATGCATCAGAATCATCTGGATGGATGGAAAATATACTGGGCCCCAATCCCAGAGTTTCCGATAGAGGGTGGTGCCCGAGAATTTGCATTTCTAAAAGGTTCCCAGGTTTAGTTGGTTCTGCTGGTTTGTGGCACCACACTTTGAGATCAACTGTTGGGGAAGGGCCCAGCAGCTGTGTTTTAACAAACCTCCTCCCCGAGCTGATTCTTACCATAGGCTAAAGTGTGAGGCCTGCTGTAAGGCTTATTAAAATAAACATACTTAAACCCTTCTTCATGTCTGCTCCAGTTTAGCATGTCTCTAAAGTCTTCAGGCCATGGTAGCATCAAAACTCTCCTTTTCTTTTTCTCCAGTAAAAACTGATGAATCTATTTCTGCTCAGTCTCTTCCTTGCTTAGCTGCCTAAATAATTTTCCAGATAGCTTGGTAAAAATTAGAAAATAATGGTTTTCACCAAATGGGTTGACGTGATTTTTCAAACTTTCAAAGGAAACATGCTCTTACTTCCAATCATTGTTTTAGTTCTAGAAATGGTAAGATTTAATCATGGAAGGCTTTACCATATGCATTCTCACCCACTGTTTTAGGAGGCTTTCTATTATCAGAAAAATAATCTGAAACTTGAAAATAAAAAAGTGGGTGTCACACCCGTTCAATAAATATCATGTATGGGGCAAAGAGCATTCAAGGCTTGTTTAGGAGAACATGCATAGTTCGTCACATTGTTTAAGACTGAAAGTTACAGATTTAATAATGTTACTTGTTAATATAACATTTTTGTCCAGTAGTATTACAAATAAGTTTTGCCAAATAAACAGACACCGACACAAATGTATGGTCTATTAGACATTAAACAGTTTACACCTAACTCAGCAATGGTTTCTTAACATTTCTTTGTTAAATTGCCTATAAATATTCTTGCCTTTTAAATGTTCTTTGAATGAGTCACATCTTTTGATTCCCTCAGTATTTAATGAGTTAAAATCTTTGACATTTGATCATTTTATATTTGCCTGAGAGACATGATTCTGCATTCCTGAAAATTATACTTAAACACTGTTCACTGAAGGACTCATTTGAAATAGTCTTGCAAAGGATTAGGTTTGAAGCTTGGTGAAAATAACCACTCTGTGGCATAAATGTAAGACTAGTAGTTAAATTTTATTGTAATCGGTGCAAAGATACATAGCAACAAAGGATATGAAAATGCATCAGGATAAGAAAACTAAACCATGGCTTCTCAGATTATCCCAGTTTCCTCATGAAAGATGTACTCAGATGGTGACTACTGAGGTAGTCTATCTTTCCATGGTGAAGTCCTGACAGGACACGAACTCCGGGGTGGGAACTCTTAATCAAGTTAATAATGTTCTTTTGTATATGAGACTTAAATTTTTATTAAATGATTCTATCATTTACTTTGTTTTTAAAAGTGGAATTTGATACCATGTCCCACGGTACTATGGGTAAAAGTCTTTTTCTGCATTTATTTTGAACCTTGAAAATTGAGTTAGCCTTGGAAGGTTGTACGCCTCTAGAAAATTGTCCATTTCTTCCAGACTGTCAAATTTGTTGGTATATAGTTGCTCATAGTAATTTCTTAATTTTTTTGTTTGTTTGTTTCTGCGGTGTCTGTTGTCACTTCTCCTCTTTCATTTCTGATTTTATTAATTTGGGTCCTCTCTCTCTCTCTTTTTTTAATGAGTCTGTCTAAAGGTTTGTCAATTTCGTTTATCTTCTCTAAGAACAAACTCTTGGATTCATTGATCTTTTGTATTGTTTTTCTGGTTTCTCTTTCATTTATTTCCACTCTGATCTTTATTATCTCCTTCCTTGTACTCCCTTTTGGCTTATTTTGTTGTTCTTTTTCCAGATCCCATAAGTGTGAAGATAAACTGTTGATTAGTGATGTTTCTTGTTTCTTTAGGTAGGCCTGCAATGCTATGAACTTCCCTCTTAGGACTGCTTAAGTGGCATCCCATAGATTTTGGGTCATCGTGTTTTCATTTTTGTTTGTCTCGAGATATCTTTTGATTTCTTCCTTGATCTCCTGCTTGACACATTCATTATTTAGTAACATGTTATTCAGCCTCCATGAATTTGTGTGTCTTCCAGTTATTTTTTCCTGTAGTTCATTTCTAATTTCATAGCACTGTTGTCAGAGAAGACAATTGGTATGATTTCAATTTTCTTAAATTTATCAAGACTTGTTTTGTGGCCTAACATATGCTTTATCTTGACAAATGTTCCATGTGCGCTTGAGAAGAATGTGTATTCTGCAGCTTTGGGGTGAAATGCTCTGAAAAAATTGATTAAATCCAAGTGGTCCAATGTATCATTTAAGGCTGTTGTTTCCATATTTATTTTCTGTCTGGAGGTCCTGTCCCTTCTTGTCAGAGGTGTGTTGAAGTCCCCTACTATGATAGTGTTACTGTTGATCTCTGTCTTTCTGTCAGTCAATATCTGTTTAATGTCTTTAGGTACTCCTATGTTGGGTGCATAGATGTTTACTAAGGTTATGTACTCTTGTCGGATCGATCCCTTTATTATTATATAGTGCCCATCTTTGTCTTTTAATATGTTCTTCATTTTAAAGTCTATTTTTGTCAGCTATAAGCATTGCAACTCCGGCTTCTTTCTCATTTCCGTTTGCATGAAATATCTTACTCCAACCCTTCACTTTCAGCCTGTGTGTGTCTTTTGATCTGAGGTGAGTCTCTTGTGTACAGCACATACAATGATCTTGCTTTGTTATCCACTCAACCACCCTATGTCTCTTGATTGGAGCATTTAATCCATTTACATTTAAAGTGATTATTGATAGGTACATAGTTATTGCCATTTTTAAATTTGTAGTTAGATTGTTTTCATCTTTCTTCCATTTACAGAAGTCCTTTTAGTATTTCTTGCAATGCTGACTTGGTGGTAATAAATTCCTTTAGCTTATTCTTTTCTGGGAAGCTCTTTATCTCTCCATCAATTTTAAATGATAGCCTTGCTGGATAAAGCAATCTAGGTTGTAGGCCTTTGTTTTCCATCACCTTGAGTATCTCCTGCCACTCCCTCCTGGCCTTCAATGTTTCTGCAGAAAAGTCATTTGATAGTCTTATGGGAGTTCCCTTGTATGTAACCCTCTGTCTTTTTCTTGCTGCTTTTAGGATTCTCTCTTTTTCTTTAACCTTTGCCATTTTAACTATAATGTGTCTTGGTGTGGACCTGTTTGTGTTTATCCTGGTTGGAACTCTCTGCACTTCCTGGGCTTGTATGTTGGTTTCCTTCATCAGGTTAGGGAAGTTTTCAGACATTATTACTTCAAATATGTTCTCAATCCCTTGCTTCCTCTCTTCACCTTCTGGTATTCCTATGATGCACATGTTGTTGTGTTTGATGTTATCCCATAGTTCTCTTAAACCATCTTGATTGTTTTTTATTCTTTTTTCTTTCTGTTGTTCTGTTTGGGTGATCTCTGCTAACTTGTCTTCTAAGTCGCTGATTCGATCCTCTGCTTCATCTAACCCGCTGTTAATTCCGTCAAGCGAGTTCTTTATTTCGGTAATTGTGTTCTTTAGTTCTAACTGGTTGTTCTTTATGATTTCTACATCCTTCTTGATGTCGTCTCTAAGCTCCTTAAACATTATTATCATCAGTGTTCTGAACTCTGTTTCTGATAGGTTGGTTACCTCTGTTTCATTTGGTTCCATTTCTGGAGGTTTCTTCTGTTCTTTTATTTGGGACATGTTTCTTTGTTTCCCCATTCTGGCTGACTCTCTGTGTTTGCTTCGATGTATTAGGTAGATCCTCTAGAGTTCTTAGTTCTTGCTGGGTTATCTTATGTAGTATGTGTCCTTTATATTTGACTTCAACTGTTTCGTTCTTCTCCTCTGCGTGTGCTCCAAAGGTGACTCTTGTGTTGTGTATATTGTCCTGCAAGTAATCCTTGTGCAAGTCTCTTAGCTGTTCTGCGTGATAAGCAGAGAGTCCTTTGATGGGTTATAAATGTCCCGTTTCTGATAAGATCTGGAGGAGAACTCAAAAAGTGCACACCGCTGCCACCATTCCTGTGACGTCACTCCTCTACCTGGACATTTTTAAATGTCTGTTGTAACAAAATTGCTACTGATCTCTCATGAGAAACTGTCAAGCAGTTTCCTCCTTTTAATTTTGCTATAACTAATAACTATTATTTTCCTTTTATTTTTTGCAGATAGCCAGTAATTTCTACATGAATAAACAAACAAATTCAGACAGATCTGAAAACAAAAGTTGTTTCAGTTAATGAGGTCCTGGGGTGAATACAATGCTTGAGTCACAGGAAATATTGCCTCTGAGACCAATGAACAAATTCAGGTTATATTAGATGCAAGAGAACCTAGAGTATTTCCCAGACAATTAAGAAAATCTTATATATCCAGAAGGAAGCTGGTTGGTTGTCTAATATTGCAGTTGGCTGTCAAGATCAAATCCAACAGGTTATCAATTATGGTCCCATTCCCTGATAATGTTCAAGAGGAAGTTGTAAGAATGACATTAATTTTCAAGTGGAAAGAACATTTGAACATCATATATATATATATATATATATATATATATATATATATATATTCCATAGAGGCACAATTATACACTATTAGATAAACCTTATATCTAAGAAAGACACAAAAATTGCTCTGATTGTTAAAAACACCACTTGAATATTCTTTCAAGTTGCTAAGAAAATGGGTGAGATTGAGAAACGGGGTGCTGTGATTAAAGAGAGTAGATGACAAGACAAAACTGAAGCTCTTTAATCTATAAGACAAATCTGTTCTGATAACTATGGAAGGCTGATTGAAAAGTGTTTTATTATAGCGAGAGAAGACAATTAGAACATATCTACAAACTTTTAGATTATTGTAACCAAAGTGTAAACTCTTCTTTGATATTCAGTTGTCCAACTAATGTTTAATTAATTTGAAAAAAAGGGAAAACATGAGGAAGGAAGGGAGGGAGGGAGGGAGGGAGGAAGGAAGGAAGGAAGGAAGGAAGGAAGGAAGGAAGGAAGGAAGAAAGGAAGGAAGGAAAGAAGGAAGAAAAGAAAGAATGAAGGAGGGAAGAAAGGTGGCATATAGGAAAAAATCAACAATACAGAAGTATTAAAGTAGAAAATGAAAGTATGTCACAATTTATCTCACCTGTACTTCGAGAGCAATTTTTAAATAATTATATATTTATATGCTTAAATTATGTAATATATACTTATATCTTTATGCATTATAACTAATATATTTCCCACATATAATATTATTATTTTCCTTTTTTATTTTTTGTGTCTACACAAAGATAATCTCATACGATAGATGATGTCCTCTAACATTATTTTTCATTTAAAAATATATCATGGACTTTTGCTGGTGGGAAAATGGAATAGACCTACTTTTTCCTATTCCTCTAACTAAATACAATTAAAAACCCTAGACATTACATACAAAACAACACAAAAAGACTCTAAGAGATGAAAGTAAGAATGAAGATTGGCTAAGAACCTCAGGACCCAAAAAAGAGCAAGGTGAGTTTTCTCTGGTTTGTTTCCATTTTTGTTATTTGGATTTTTCCCCCTAATATAACCTAGAGTTAGAGCTGAAGAGCCCAGGCAACTTGGAGGCCCGAACAAAAGCCTATTCCAGATCAGATGGTTTCTTTGGAGATTTCTACTAGATCTTCAAAGAAAAATTAACACCAATTCTACATAATCATTTCTAGAAAATAGGAGAGGATATTTCCCAATTTATTTTATGAGGTTAGTATTATTCTGATATTCTGATATCAAACCCAGACAAGGGGAACAAAAGGATAAAGACACATGACTTTCATGGATATAGATGCAAAAATCCTTAACAAAATATTAGCAAATAGAATTCAGCAATATACAGAAAGACCAAATGAGGTTTATCCCAAGATTGTAAAGTTGTTTCAATATTCAAAATTCAATCAATTCAATCTACCACACTGACAGGTTAAAGAAAAAAATCACATGATAACTTCAATAAATGCAGAAAAAGCTTCTGAGAAAATTTAACACCCATTCATGATAAAAATCTCTCAGCAAAATAGAAATCTATGGTAACTGTCTCAACTTCATAAAAAGCATCTATAAAAAACCTGCAGCTATTTTTATACCTAAAGATAAGAGACTGAATTATTTCCCCTAAGACTGAAAAAAATGCTTGGATACCTGCTCTCATAATTCTTGTTCAACTCAGTGCTTGAATTTCTAGCCAGTGCAATAGGACAAGAAAAGGAAATAAAAGACATACAGGTTGGAAAGGGACAAATAAAACTGTTCCTATTAGCAGATCACATAATTGTTTACACAGAAAATCTCAAGGAATCAACAAAAAACTCTAAAAATAGTAAGCGAATTCACTAAGGTGACAAGATACAAAATAAGCGTACAAAATCAGTTGTATTTCCATATACTAACAATTAGCATGTCAACATTGAAATTAAAAATAAAACACCACTTACAATCTCTGAAAACACAAAATACTTAGATGTAAATCTAACAAAACGTTTTTAGGACTTGTGTACTGAAAACTACAAACACTGATGGAAAAAATCACCCAATGTCTAAAGGAAATATACATACTGTGTTCATGAATTGGAAGACTACATAGGAGTGATGTCAATTCTCCCTGAAATTGAAATACAGATTTGATGCAGTCCCTATAAAATTCCCAGCAAGATACTTTTCTAGATATACACAAAATTATTCCAAAACATATGGAAATCTCAGGCACTAGAATAGCTAAAACAATTTTGAAAAAAGAATAACAAAATTAGGGGAGTCAGTCTACCCAATTTCAAGACTTACTATATAACTACAATAGTACAGACTAAGCGGTATTGGCAGAGGCACAGACATATAGCTGAGTAGAAAAGAATGGAAAACCCAGTAATACACCCATGCAAATATGCCTAACTATTTGTGAAAAAATTAGAAAAGCAATTCAATAAAGGAAAGGTAGACTTTTTAACAAATGGTTCTGGATCAAATGGATAAGCACAGGGAAAAAAATAAACCTCAATTTAAATCTTACACCTTAAAAAAATTAACTCACAATAGATCATAGACTTATATTAAAACCTAAAACTGTAAAACATTTAGGAAGAAAAAAGTGAAAATCTTTGGGATCTAGCACGATATAAGAGTTCTAACTAAAATTTTTTGATCTATGGAAGACCCTATTAAGTCAATGAAAATGTAAGCTATAGTGTGGGAGAAAATATTTACAAACCACATAACCAACAAAGGACTTGCATATAAAGTACATAAATAACTTTCAAATCTTAACAGTTAAAAATATATAATAATGCAATTAGAACGTAGGCAAAAGGCATCAAGAGACATTTCACTGAAAAAGATTAAAAAATAAGCACACAAAAAGATTTCCAACATCACTGAATATTAAAGAAATGAAAATGAACACCAAGCTGAGATATCACAATATACCTCCCAGAATGGCAAAAATAAAAATAGTGACAACACAAATGCTGGCAAGGATGTGGAAAAACTAGATCATTTATTTATTTCTGATTGGAGCAGAAAATGGCACAGAACTCTAGAAAACAGTTTGGCAGTTTCTTATACAACTAAACTTACAACTACCATGTGACTCAGTAAGTGCAACCCTGGACATTTATTCCAGAAAAATGAAAACATGCATTCACACAAAAACCTGTATGTGAATGTTTATAGAAGCTTTATATTTGTAATAGCCCAAGACTACAAAGACTCCAGATGTCCTAACAAGTGAATAGTTAAATAAACTGTAGTACAAAAGGCAACAAGGTACTAAAATCTGCAATAACCTAAAGGAACTGCCAGAGAATTGTGCTAGTAGAAAGAGCCCACCCTAACAAGTTACATACTTTATGATATATATATATATATATATATATATATATATATATATATATGAATGAATTGGATATATACACATATACAAGGGTGTGTGTGTGCGTAATTATACATATATATGTATATATATGAAATATAATTATACATATATAAAAAAATTGTAGAAAGAGATAACACTTCAGTGGTTGCCATGAATCAAGGAGAGGGTAGAGGTGAGAGAGAAGTGGGTGTGGCTATAAAAGTACAACATAAGAAATCCTTGTGATAAAGGAAACGCTGTGAATATTGACTATATCTATTTCAATATCCTGGCTGTGATAGTGTAGTACAGTTTTGCAAGATGGTATCTTGGACAGAAACTAGGCAAAGTGTACGAAGAATTTGTGTGTATTATTATATAACTGTATATAAATCTAAAATTGTCTTAAAATAAAAAGTTTAATTTTAAAAAACCTCAATTGGCAGAAAGTCATAATCAACAGGTGAATTGTAATATTAACTTTTCCATACCTTTCTGGGATCCAGTGATGGGAATTAAGCATGGAGCTACTTCTCACATTAACTCTCCCCTCTTTTACAGAGATGTATTCAAAATTGGGTCATAGTAGAATTGAAATAATATGTTGTATCCCAGGTTTTCCTAAAGTCTACTTTTTAAATACATTTTAACATATTTCTTTCCATTTCCTCTGGTAGCCCAATGCTGATTGGAGGAATGTGGGCTCTCTCTTGGTTCACAGACTCCAATATTTCCTGTCAGTGGGCTGCATGAATCCCTATATTTTTCTTGTCTCTGTATTTCAGTATCTCTAGCAATCCCAAAGCCCTCAGGGACCAAAATAAAAGCATTATGATTTTTTCCAAGTAGAGTTACCCAAGAGCCCCCATTCCTCAGTTTTTGGGGGTTTGTTTGTTCAATTCTGTGCACCTTAAAACCTACTGCTTTAATGAAAACATTGAAAAAAATCATTTTCTTAGATTCATTGTCTTGATCCAGTAGGACTTAACTGCTAAGAATTTGGGGTAAGTGATAGTAACCAAAATTACCCCTCATATCTCCTTCTCTTCAAAAATTTTGGGGACACTCCCCATAGACCATAATAGCCAGTGAGAAACTTTATTCAGCATTAAGAAAGCACTTCATACCTTAACGCAATGCTCTGTTATAAAAACTGTTTGATAAAATATGGTAGAGGCCAAAGACTTCAGTCATGACTCTTGTTCTCCCCACCTAGGTCTTCAGGAAGAATCTGATCTTACAAATCCATCTATCAGAGATGGATAAGCCATAACTGAGAAGCAAGGATGGTGGTGCTTACCTTGAAGAGGCAATACATTGGCTTGATATAAAATCTTACCAAAATTTCATCTAAAGAGGTCATTGACTTGTCCTTTGAGCTGTTTAATATTTTTAGTGCTAGTTAATCTTTCGTCCTCATTATTTAAAAATAATTAAACAAACAAAGCAGTAGATCCGGATCAAAATGGCGGCGTGAGGTGAGCCTCTGTAAACCTCCCTTGGAATTTACAATGAATCAAAAAACAATAACTCCACAAAGGACTCCCTGCACAGCAGTCAGGCAAGACAAAGGGGCCCACTACTGAATTCACCTAAAGGTGGGGGAATCGCGTGAGCGGGGCTGGAGAGAAGGGAGAAGAGTGGAGACGGAGCTGCCCGGGCGCAAGATGCAGACCTAACTCAGGGCTCCGAGCTCGCTGCTTCCCGGAGCTACCGCAGCTGCGGGAGAGAGAAGAACTTGGACTGCTAGGGCTCCACTTGTGGCCCACAGGGCTGAGGGGGCAGCATATAACACGACTGGGCCCAACGCTCATGGCAGAGACCTCGGAGAAAAGCCTGAGGGAAGGTGGCTGAAAACGGCAGTTTAAGCCCTCACTGCCGAGCAGAGAATGGAAGCCTTAGGCACGGAGACTAGACGCCCCCTCCCTACCCTCACAGAGCTCGCCCCGCCCCCACCTGCCCGGTGCTAGAAGCGGAACAGTAGCAGTGTCAGATCAAAAGAACAGAATATTTGCTGTTCTGAGAAGTGTGGACCGCAGACACAGATTCGCAGCCCAACTAGTTCTGGCAAAGGGGAGGGAGCTGTGGAAGCAGGACCAGCTGTGGTGGGGGTCGCTGCCATTGCTCTGGGCCACCTCTCACAACTCACCCTGCCCCTGGCCCCACCTATCTGGGCGGATCCCTGCTGGAGTAAACAGAACTGCTGAAACATACGGGCTCTGAATCAGGTGCAGGAAGAGCTTTGGAACTTCAAAAGCTCTCCACATACCCACACGGACACTGCACCCTGTGACCCAGGCGAACTATTAACAGGCCCATCTCGCAGGGAAACCTCCCATTGTGTGAGAAGCTGGAATAGTGCAGAGAAAACATAGCACTACCGTGTGAGCGAGAAAAAATAAGGCTGCAGTCAGAGAGAAAATAAAATATTCAACCAACAAGTACTGGAAAACAAAAGAAAGACCGCTTCCTATCAACCTGTTGCAGAAGCCACTCCTGTAGATGTCTAGGAAGAGAAATAATAAATCAGTAATTGCCGTGAATAACCAAGGCAACAACACAGCTCAGAAAGAAAGTGAAAAGTCTCCAGAAAGGGAACTTAAAGATATGGAAATATGTGACTTAAATGACAGAGAATTCAAGATAACATTTCTGAGAAAACTCAACGAGATGGAAGAAAACACAGAAAGGCAGGTTAATGAACTCAGAAACACAATCGAAGAACAACATGAGCATTTTACGAAAGAGATTCAAATTTTAAAAAAAGAACCAAATAGATTTTCTGGAGATTAAGAACTCAATGGAAGAAATTAAGAATGAAACAACAAGCTTAGGTAGTAGAGTTGACCAGATGGAGGAAAGAATCAGTGACATCGAAGATAGAAACCTGGAAATGACACAGATGGAAGAAGAAAGAGACTTGAGACTTAAAAGAAATGAAAGAACTCTACAAGAACTTTCTGACTCCATCAGAAAGAGCAATATAAGAATAATGGGCATACCAGAAGGAGAAGAAAGAGAGAAGGGAACAGAGAATATATTCAAACAAATTGTTGATAAGAACTTCCAAAACTTGTGGACAGAACTGGATCCTCGAATCCAAGAAGCAAACAGAACACCTAATTACCTCAATTCCAACAGGCCTCCTCCAAGGCACATTGTATTGAAGTTGTCTAAAATCAACGTCAAAGAAAGAATCCTCAAGGCAGCCAGGGAAAAGAAGACGGTAACCCATTAGAATATCACCTATATTCTAATAAAGGAAAACCCATTAGGATATCATCAGATTTTTCAGCAGAAATTCTACAAGTCAGGAGGGAGTGGAACCAAATATTCAAACTATTGAAAGACAGAAGTTATGAGCCAAGAATAATATATCCAGCAAAGATATCCTTTAGATATGAAGGAGGAATAAAGACCTTTCCAGGCATACAGAAGCTGAGGGAATTTTCTAATACACGACCTGCACTACAAGAAATACTGAAGGAGGCTATTTGACCACCATCAACAGGGACAATTTGTGGCAACCAAAACATAAAAAGGGGGAGAGTAAAGGCCTGACCCGGAATATGGGAATGGAGAAAGTAAGCGTGCTGAAAAAAAATGGAATACTCTAAATATCAAACTTTCTTTTACATAAACTTAAGGGTAACCACTCAAAAAAATCCAGAACTGAAATATATACTGAAATAAAAGAAGAAACAGAGGGAAACATCATAGAATACCACCACACAGAAATAATAGACAACAAAAAAAGGCAAAGAAACAATGGAGACACAGCCTTACCAGAAAACTAAAGACAGAATGACAGGAAATCCTCACATATCAATAATCACCCTAAATGTAAATGGACTGAACTCACCAATAAAAAGGCACAGAGTAGCAGATTGGATCAAAAAACTAAACCCAACCATATGCTGTCTCCAAGAGACACATCTCAGCTACAAGGACAAGCATAGACTCAAAGTGAAAGGGTGGAAATTGACACTCCAAGCAAATGGTACCCAGAGAAAATCAGGTGTAGCCATAATGATATCAGATGAAACAGACTTCAAGGTGAAAAAGATAACAAGAGACAAAGATGGACATTTCATAATGGTGAAGGGACTGTACAACAAGAAGACATAACAGTCATCAATATTTATGCCCCCAATCAGGGAGCACCGAAATACACCAAGCAACTACTAACAGAACTAAAGGGAGAAATTGACCAAAACACAATTATACTAGGGGACTTAAATACATCATTGACAGCTATGGATAGATCATCCAAACAGAAAATAAATAACGAAATAGTAGCCCTAAATGACACATTAGATGAAATGGACATAATTGACATTTATAGAGCACTTCATCCTAAAACATCAGACTATACATTCTTTTCTAGTGTACATGGAACATTCTCAAGGATAGACCATATATTGGGACATAAAATCAGTCTCAACAAATTTAAGAAGATTGAAATCATACCATGCATATTCTCTGATCACAAGGCTTTGAAATTGGATATCAACTGTAAAAAGAATACCAGAAAGAACACAAATACATGGAGATTAAATAACATACTTTTAAAGAAGGACTGGGTCAAAGAAGAAATTAGAGGAGAGATCAAAAGATACATAGAAACAAATGACAATGAAAATACATCCTACCAAAATTTTTGGGATGCAGCGAAAGCAGTTTTAAGAGGGAAATTTATCTCATTACAGGCCTATCTCAAGAAACAAGAAAACTCCCAAATAAATAACCTCATGTTACACCTTAAAGAACTAGAAAAAGAAGAACAAGTAAAACCCAAGGTCAGCAGAAGAAAGGAAATAATAAAAATTAGAGCAGAACTAAATGAAATAGAGAACAAAAACAATAGAAAAAATTAATGTGACAAAGAGCTGGTTCTTTGAAAAGATTAACAAAATTGACAAACCCTTGGCTAGACTTACTAAGATAAAAGAGAAGACACTGATTAACAAAATCAGAAACGTAAAAGGGGAAGTTATCACGGACACCACAGAAATACAAAGGATCATCCAAGAATACTATGAAGGACTATATGCCACCAAATTCAACAACCTAGAAGAAATGGACAAGTTCTTAGAAACATATAGCCTTCAAGGCTGAACCATGAAGAACTGGAAAATCTAAACAGACCGATCACCAGTAACGAAATTGAATCAGTCATCCAAAACCTTCCCAAAAGCAAAAGTCCGGGACCAGATGGCTTCACTAGTGAATTCTACCAAACCTTCAAAGAGGATCTAATACCAATTCTGCACAAACTCTTCCAAAAATTGAAGAAGAGACAGTACTCCCTAACTCATTTTATGAGGCCAACATTACCCTGATACCAAAACCTGGTAAGGACAGCACAACAAAAGAAAACTACAGACCAATATCTCTAATGAATACCGATGCAAAAATCCTAAATAAAATTCTAGCAAATCGAATACAACAATGCATTAAAAAGATTATTCATCACGACCAAGTGGGGTTCATCCCGGGGCACAAGGATGGTTCAACATCCAAATCCATCAATGTGATACATCACATAAACAAAATAAAGGACAAAAATCATATGATTATATCAATTGATGCAGAAAAAGCATTTGACAAGATACAACATCCATTTATGATTAAAACACTTAATAAAATGGGTATAGAAGGAAAATACCTTAACATAATAAAGGCCATATATGACAAGCCCTCTGCTAATCTCATAATTAATGGAGAAAAACTGAAGCCCTTTGCTCTACGTTCAGGAACACGACAGGGATGTCCCCTATCACCTCTGCTTTTCAACATAGTGTTGGAAGTCCTTGCCAGAGCAATCAGGCAAGAGAAAGAAATAAAAGGCATCCAAATTGGGAATGAAGAAGTTAAATTATCACTCTTTGCAGATGACATGATGCTATATATAGAAAACCCTAAAGACTCCACCAAAAAGCTATTAGAAACAATCAACGAATACAGTAAAGTTGCGGCTACAAAATCAACGCACAAAAGTCCATTGCCTTCCTATATACTAACAATGAAATCTCAGAAAAAGAAATACAAAAAACAATTCCTTTTGCAATTGCAGCAAAAAGAATAAAATACCTAGGAATAAACTTAACCAATGATGTGAAAGACCTATATGCTGAAAACTATAAGACATTTTTGAAAGAAATTGAAGAAGACACAAAGAAATGGAAAGACATTCCGTGCTCATGGATTGGAAGAATCAACATAGTTAAAATGGCCATATTACCCAAAGCAATATACAGATTCAATGCAATCCCCATCAAAATCCCAATGGCATATTTTAAAGAAATAGAACAAAAAATCATCAGATTTGTTTGGAACCACAAAAGACCCCGAATAGCCAAAGCAATCTTAAGGAAAAAGAACAATAATGGAGGTATCACACTTCCTGACTTTGGCTTGTACTACAGGGCTACAATAATCAAAACAGCATGGTATTGGCAGAAAAACAGACACATAGACCAATGGAATAGAATTGAGAACCCAGAAATAAAACCACATAAATATGGACAGATAATTTTTGACAAAGAAGCTAAAAACATACAATGGAGCAAAGACAGCCTCTTCAATAAATGGTGCTGGGAGAATTGGATAGCCACGTGCAAAAGAATGAAACTGGACTGCTATTTGTCACCATGTACCAAAGTTAATTCAAAATGGATCAAAGACTTAAGCATAAGACCTGACACAATAAACTGCATAGAAGAAAACATAGGTACTAAACTTATGGACCTTGGGTTCAAAGAGCATTTTATGAACTTGACTCCAAAGGCAATGGAAGTAAAAGCTAAAATAAACGAATGGGACTATATGAAACTTAAAAGCTTCTGCACAGCAAAAGAAACCATTGACAAAATAAGGGTCCCACCAACTGAATGGGAGAAGATTTTTGCAAACAGTGCCTCCGATAAGGGGCTAGTATCCAGAATATACAAGGAACTCATGCAACTCAACAACAAAAAACAAACAACCCAATTGAAAAATGGGCAGAGGACTTGAAGAGACATTTCTCCAAAGAGGACATACAAATGGCAAATAGACATATGAAAAAATGCTCAACATCACTAATCATCAGAGAAATGCAAATCAAAACCACAATGAGATATCACCTCACCCAAGTCAGAATGGCTATCATCAACAAGACAAATAGTAACAAATGTTGGAGAGGCTGTGGAGAAAAAGGAACCCTCATACACTGTTGGTGGGAATGCAGACTGGTGCAGCCGTTATGGAAGGCAGTGTGGAGGTTCCTCAAAGAATTACGATTAGAATTGCCGTATGACCCAGCAATCCCTCTCCTGGGTATCTACCCAAAAAATCTGAAAACATTTAGAGATAAAGACACGTGTGCTCCAATGTTCATTGCAGCTTTGTTTACGGTGGCCAAGACATGGAAACAACCAAAATGTCCTTCGATAGATGAATGGATAAAGAAGTTGTGGTACATATACACAATGGAATACTATTCGCAGTGAGAAAAGATGATATAGGAACATTTGTGACAACATGGATGGATCTTGAGAGAGTAATGCTGAGCGAAACAAGTCAGACAGAAAAAGCAGAGAACCATGTGATTTCACTGATATGTGGTATATAAACCAAAAACAACAAAAGAACAAGACAAACAAATGAGAAACAGAAACTCATAGACACGGACAATAGTTTAGTGGTTGCCAGAGGGTAAGGGGGGTGGGGGGGGAGGTGAGGGTAAGGGGGATCGAATATATGGTGATGGAAGAACTGACTCTGGGTGATGAACATACAATGGGATTTATAGATGATGTAATACAGAATTGTACACCTGAAATCTATGTAATTTTACTAACAATTGTCACCCCAATAAATTTAATTAAAAAAAAAAAAAAAGAATGGTGAAGATGGTAAATTTTATGTTATGTATATATAACCACATTTTTAAAAAGAGCAAAAAAGAAAAGCAACTTTCTTTTAAGCTTTGTAGGAGGCTTACCACTTCTACCATTTTAGAGTCTAAACTTTTGAATTTATACTAAGTGGAAGAAATTCCCCATCATGGCACAAATTGTTGTGGCATTTGCTTCCCACAGCTTTCAGGAGCCCAGGACATTATTGGGTGTTCTATGGGTATTGCATAGGTACGCCCTGAGCCTGTGCCTTCAGAGACCCACAGTGCAATGTACTGATTTCTAAAACCTCACAGTGTTCTGGCTTTTTCATTTCTCCAACCTTGGTTAACTTTCATTACCTAAATGGCAGCATAAACCCCCCTTCCAACACAGACTTTCATACCATAGCAAAATAAAAAATAAATGGGGGGAAATGATAAGCAAGAAATACACTCAATTTACATTTACCATACCGTTGCTCTATGTATTAATTTATTTATTATACTAATATTTTCAAACATGCACAATGTGCTCAAATAAGACATAAATCTCAGTCCCCAACTAGCTTATATTCTAGAAGAGAGACAAGCCATAATAAAAATAAATAAACAGAACTGGCTACATAAGCTACAGGGCTCATTGCCAATCATAAATGTTGGACCTTTGTTCAAAAGTTATTAAGAATTTTAAGAAGGTGGCAGCAGAGCATAAGACCATACTTGGGGCCATGAAACTGGCCCTGAGTAAACTGATATGTAATGTTAGAGTGTACGTAGTAAATATGAAAAAGAAAAAGAAGGTATAAAAGATTGATATAGTAAAAGGTTTGAAATTTTTAGGGAAGGTGAAGAGGAAAGACCTCTCTGAGGAAATGTCTTCTAACTAATGACCTAAAGGAATAGAGGGACAGAGCCAAGGGCCATCTAAGGAAAAATATTCTTAGCAGAGGGTAAGAATAAATAAAAGAATAAATAAAAACCCATAAATAGTAGCATGCCTATGACCAGCCTACTGAAGAAACAATGGCTGGAGTAGACAAAGGGAAGAGAAAGGTTAGAAATACATGAGACCAAAGACTCACTGGAGTGTGGGAGCAAGAGATATGGCAAATATCATGTAAGACCTCTTAGGTCAAGTTTGATACTTTGGCTGTTACTATGAGTGACATCACACAAAATCCCACACATCCAGGGCAGGTTTCCATCTTTACTTTTCACAGTAAAAACTGAAATACTTACTATGATGATTTAGTATTTTATCTTCTCCCTTGATCTTCAATGAAAAGGAAATGGAAAAGAAATACGTATAGAGTTCCTCTTAGAAGCCTGAAGTCAAACAATAAAGTGAATTCATCAAAGTCTCTCAAATACTATCATTTAGACTACACCATATCTACCACATGGGGTGACTCAGAGCCCAAATGATCCTCCTGGCTCCCAGGACCATGGTCTGACTCATTTCCTTCCCCCACCTCCACCCAGCACATTCATTAAGGCCCCTGTATGCTGAATGACAAATACAGTGGTTACTCTGGTACTAAACTCACAGTACTTAAATCATGTCTTTTGTGAACATTTCCTTGGAAATTTAGTTTTTAAATAAATCTTTTTTAGCAGAATAGAGAGAGTTACTTGTAGCATTTTCTCAACAGATAAAAACTTACAACTTCTGATCACGTGTTAAATTGCCATAGTAGCCATTTTATGTGTATATTCAGAAATATTTATTGAACAAATGTTTCTACCAATTGCAAGCCATTATGCTGAGGCTGAGCCTCAGAAGAGCAGCAATGAAAGAATTAGGAAAGATTGCCAAGAGCAAAGATGTATCATTAGAGACCAAGGCTAAAATCATCCACACCCTCGTATTTCCGATTACTATGTACAGATGCTTAAGTTGCACCATGAAAAAGGCTGATAGGAAAATAACTGATTCATTTGAAATATGGTGTTGGAGGAGAGCTGTATGGGTACCCTGAACTGCCAGGAACATGAACAAATTAGGCCTGAAATATCACTGGAGGCAAAAATGACAAAACTGAAGTTGTCTTACTTCAGGCACATCATGAGAAGGCAGGGTTCTTTGGAAAAGACTAAATGAAGCTGGGGGAAATAGAAGGCAGCAGGAAAAGTGGAAAATCACATATGAGATGGATTGATTCTGTAAAAGAAGCCATAGGCATGAGTCTACAGGAGCTGAGCAGGGCTGTTGAGGACTGGATATGGTGGATGTCACCCATTCACAGGGACTCAAGGAGTAGAGCCAACTCACCAGCATTTATTATATACATCCTAAGTTTTACCAAGGAGGCAATGATGGAAAAGACATTATCTGTTCACAAAAAGAGCTTCCACTATGATACAGGAAAGTGGCATGTGCTCAGATTGCTAGAAGGAGGGAGGCAAGGACAAAGCAGAGATGGATCAAGTGTTAGGAAAATCCAGGGAAGTAGGAAATCACTTCCAAGTGCAGAATAAGGTGAATATTCATGAAGATATGGTAAACTTGCCAGTCATAGTAAGATATATTTTCTAATCATCATTCAATGGGTGACAGAATGCAGAAAATATAGGAAATAAAGAGAAATAGATCTAGGAAGTGTTAATGAAAGCATAGAAAAAGTGGGAGAAATAATTGGGTGGAAAGAGAAGAAAACCTTGGAGAAAAATAGTACTTGAGAAGACACACACACACACACACACACACACACACACTCACTCACACGGAAAAGCCAAAAGGAAAGACAGAAGAGGAAACAGGATAAGGGAAAAGAGAAAGAATGTGAAAAGACTGAGGAAAATGGAATTAGAGAGCAAGGTGTGGAGGGAGAACCCTGAAAGTGAAGAAATGCCTAATAAGATGATCCAACTCCCCATAGTGCCTCAAAAGGTGTTGGGCTGTGGGTCTCAGAGTTCCCCTGAATACATAGCCTTGGGTCTGATATCTTAATCACCATCTAGTTCTAGATCCCCTCAGATAAGCATTCCTTTATATTAATAGATCGCTTCGGGACCAGCCCGGTGGCTCAGGCGGTTGGAGCTCCGTGCTCCTAACACCGAAGGCTGCCAGTTCAGTTGCCACATGGGCCAGTGGGCTCTCAACCATAAGGTTGCTGGTTCAACTCCTCGACTCCCACAAGGGATGGTGGGCTGCATCCCCTGCAACTAGCAATGGCAACTGAACCTGGAGCTGAGCTGCGCCCTTCACAACTAAGACTGAAAGGACAACAACTTGAAACTGAACAGCACCCTCTACAACTAAGATTGAAAGGACAACTTGACTTGGAAAAAAAGTCCTGGAAGCACACACTGTTCCCCAATAAAAAAAAAGTCCTGTTCTCCCTTTCCCCAATAAAAAAAATCTTAAAAAAAAGAAAAAGGAAAAGGAAAATAGTTTGCTTCTGTTCAACATAGCAGCCACAAAAAAAATCAAAACCCCAATCCAAGAACCGGCATGGGTTTTTATTTGATTGCTGTTGCTTATTTGTTTGAAAGCCACAGAGCTTGTGCACAAAGGCCTTTGCAAAAAAAGCTAGGAATCAGGAACACTTTCATGTGCCCTGAAGCTACCCGGTGGGTCTAGAACTAAAAGTGAAACTTTCCCAGCTACTTTTTCATATAGAAATAGTGTTAAATTTGAAACTGGCAGCTGTGCACTTTAACCACTTTCTCTTGTGTGATTTATTCCAATTGCACTTCTTAAATAAAACTTTCATTTCAGATGTGGAAATAGATTTCCTTCCTGAACAACTTGTTCTTCTAGAAATAAGTGTTGAGTCAGATATGTGACAATGATTTTCCCAAAAGAAATGTGCACCATATACAGCGTCTTCCTGTTTGTAGTTGACTCGTGTTGCTCTTTGATGGGAAAGCTTCTTCATCTACATTTTGGGGACGAAGGAGTGTTTCATGGAAACAGAATAAAAGAGATTTCTGAAGAATGTGAATTACCTATGGGGCAATTTAAAATGTCTTTCAGAGGCAGGAAAATGCAATTTAAGGTATTGGTAGGTACTCAGATGGTCGCTACATTCATGACTTCTCATGGACACAGAAATAAAAGCATATTTTAAAGTCATTCATCTGGAAAGAGCAATTTTCATCTCAGAATGTGCACCAGTTTATGTTTCTTACAACAGTCTTTGCTTTTGCTATTTTATAGTAAGTGAAAGGCACCCTTAACGAACATTTCCCCTACAGCTCACATTGTGGTGAGCACTCTATGTAAGTCATCTCATTTTATCCTTACAATGACCTTACAGAAAAGCATGCTGATTTCCATTAAACAGACCAAGAAACTGAGAACTGGAGAACTTACCTATGGCTCCTAAGTCATATTCCAGTAAAAGTCAGAATTTGGATTGGGACCAAGGCTAGATTATTCCAAACATTAGGCACTTAACTGCTACCCTGTGTGTGGCCTTTAATTGAAGCTTCCTTACCACAAGATGTATTCAGCATGCTACAGTCCCAGCTGGTGGGCTAGGGCAGGGAGCTGGCTCTTGAGGGGTCAACATGGACAGGATTGGCTTCATGGAGCAGGAAAAAAGTGGAGAAAAAAAGTTTAAACAAAGCCCTTGAAAAAAAAAGTCAGAACTAGCAGTTGTGTAGACCAGATGGGAAATAGATGTACTATGACCAAAAGCCAAGTTTCAAACTATATATGAACTTGATATAAATAGGAGTTGGTTAGAAATAAGTGGAAAAACAGTTTAGAGATCCCTCAAAAAATTGAAAATAGAACTATCTTATGACCCACCGATTCCACTTCTGGGTATTTATCTGAAGAAATCCAAAACAATAATTAGAAAAGATATATGCACCCCTATGTTCACTGTAGCATTATTTACAATAGCCAAGTTATAGAAGCAACATAAGTGCCCATTAATAGACTACTAGATAAGGAAGATGTGGTATATATACACAATGGAGTATTACTTGGCCATAAAAAAGAATGAAATCTTATCATCTACAACAACATGGTTGGACTTAGAGGATATTATGCTAAGTGAAGTAAGTCAGACAGAGAAAAACAAACACCATATGATCTCACTTACATGTAGAATCTAAAGAATGAAATACACAAACAAAACAAAAACAGACTCATAGATATAAAAAACAAATTGATGATTGCCAGGTAGAAAGGGATTGGGGGGCTGGGTGAAAAAAGTGAAGGGATTAAGAAGTACAAAGTGGTTGTTACAAAACAGTCATGGTGATGTAAAGTACAGCATAGGGAATATAGTCAACAATATTCTAGTAAATATGTATAGTGCCACGTCGGTATGAGACCAATCAGGGAGTTCACTTTGTAAGTTATATAAATGTCTAACCACTATGCTGTATACCTGAAACTAATATAAAATAATATTGAATGTCAACTGTAATTGAAAAATAACAAATCGTAAAAATAAAAAGAATGCCATGAAGGACAAACTTTACTGAATCTTTTTTTTTTTTTTTTTCCAAAAAGACAAATAAAAACAAGTGTTGAAGAGGCTGTTGAGATAAAGGAACCCTCATACACTGTTGGTGGGAATGCAGACTGGTACAGCCACTATGCAAGGCAGTGTGGAGGTTCCTCAAAAAATTATGAATACAATTACCATGTGACTCAGCAATCCCTCTCTTAGGTATCTACCCAAAAAATCTGAAAACATTTATCTGTAAAGATATATGTACTCCAATGTTCATTGCAGTATTATTTATAGTGGTTAAGACATGGAGACAACCAAAGTGTCCTTTGATAAATAATTGGATAAAGAATTTGTGGTATATATACACAATGGAATACTATTCTGCCATAAGAACAGATGAAATAGTGCCATTTGTGACAACAAGGATGGACTTTGAGATTATTATGCTGAGCAAAATAAGTCAGGCAGAAAAAGTCGAGAATCATATGATTACTCTCACATGTGGTATATAAAACTGAAAACAACAAAAGAACAAGAGAAACAAATGAAGAAACAAAAACTCATAGACACAGACAACAATTTAGTGGTTACCATGGGGTAAGGGGGGAGGGAGGTGGTAGAAGAGGGAAAAGGATGTATAATATATGGTGATGGAAGGAGAACTGACTCTGGGTGGTGAACACACAATGTGATATATGGATGATGTATTATAGAATTGTACACTTGAAACCTATATAATTTTACTAACCATTGCCACCACAATAAACTTCAATTAAAAATAAAATAAAATAAAATCTTACTGAATCTTGTTATTCTAAGATAGAATACTGTGATTAAATGATCTTTCAAAAGTATTTTTAAAAGCTAGAAAACGGTGTGTTTTAGTACCAGTAAAATCATTAAAGAAGGAAGAAATGGGAATGATCTGGAAGAACTGATTTAATGCGTGAGGTTGTCAGTGGGTTATGACGAATGAATTAGGCTTGCTTAAAGACTATTGCACTCTAGCAGATGGAAATTAACACTTAGTGAGATAGTGATGTGTCTGGAAGCAGCAAAGAGTCAGGAAGTTCTGTAAACTGTGTCACTATTATCATAATTATTATCATCATTAATTACAAGAAGCAATATATGGAGTCAGAAATATGTTACATATACAAGAGGTGGAGTTGTATTGAACCTAGTGTTGAATCTACCTTATGCACTAAAGCCTTTCTATATAGTACCTATCCTTTTTTATTTCATTCAAAATTTTAAAATTCTACCTATTATTATCATTTTAAATGTGCTTAAAATATTATATCCTTGTATTAAAAAGAACAAAATCAAGAAAATTTAAACTAAAATAATCTTAACATTTATAAATCATTTGGTATTATTGTAGTTACTTCTCATATTTATGCATATATAAAAAGGAAGGAAGAAAGAGAGGGAGGGAAAGAAAAAGGGAGCAAAGAAGAAAGAAAGAAAGTTAGGGTAGGAAGAAGAAAGAGAAAAAAGAAATGAAAACAAATTTATGAAACATTATATAATTGTATGATAACTTGGAATTCAGTTGAATTTAAGTGAAACATAGAGAATGAGAGACAGAAAACACTAATATAAAACTAACGGAGTGATTGAACTTCAGAGAGTTATCCTTCTGACTTTGGTAGAGCTATCGTGTTCTCACCCTCTCTGTTCTGATTTTCCTCTCCTTTGGCACTCCAGAGAGATTTACACTGCACTGTGTTCCTTTGCTGATAAGTGGAATTATATGACTATTTTTGGCCAACTAGGAGTGAAATTATAATGCAATTTTCAGGCCAAAGTATTCCATTGCCATATATGGTTATCTAACACTATTATCCTGCCATGTTCACCAAGGAGGCTACATAATCCAGATTATATAGCTACATGGTGATGAAATCTAATGGATACAGATGCCTGGATGCCTGGACCTGTAGTCAACTTTGCAATAAGTAAAAAAACAAAGCTTTCTTGTATTCAGCCACTGAGATTTGGAGTTGTATGTTACTATAATATATCCCAGCCAATCCTGAATAATATACCATATAAGAAATATCTGGTCCCTAAAACATACCTCTAGAGTTTAGAAAATGACATTAAAAATTGGCAGGTTGAACTCAAATGGTGGATATGTCATTTTACATTTGTCAAAACCCAAAGAATGAATGTACAGCACCAAGAGTGGACCCTAAATTAAACTATGGGCTATGGGTGATAATGATGTGTTCGTGTAAGTTTGTTCATTGTAAATATACTATTGTGATGCAGGTTTTGACAGTGGGGGAGATTGAGGGAGGGACCGGGTGTGTGTGGAAACTCTCTGTACTTTGTACTCAGTTTTGCTGTGATCCTAAAACTGCTTTTTAAAAAATAGTCTATTTGATACACTGTATTTTTTAAACCATACATCCCAATGTTAGTATCTACAGTAGTTTCCCCCTTATCCATGGGAGATACGTTCCAAGACCTTCAGTGGAAGACTAAAACTGTGATAATACTTAACCCTATATATACTATGTTTTTTCTATACCTACATACCTCTGATAAAGTTTAATTTATATATTAGGCACAGTAAAAGATTAACAACAATAACTAATAATAAAATAGAACAATTATAATAACACACTAGAAAAGACGTTATATGAATGTGGTCTCTCTCTCTCTCTCTCTCTCTCTCTCTCTCTCTCTCTCTCTAACTGCTCTGATAAACCAGACAGCTGCTAAGTGACTAATTGGTGGGGAGCACACATGTATAGCATGGATATAGCATGGACAAAGAGATGATTCATGTGATAGGCAGGATGGAGTGTGACGGTGCACAATTTCACACTACTTAGAATGGTGCGTAATTTAAAACTTATGAATTGTTTATTTTTGGCATTTTTCATTTAATATTTTTGGACCACAGTTGACTTCAGTTAACTGAAACCTCAAAAAGTGAAACAGTGGATAAGGGGAGGACTACTGTATTCCTCAATTCTGGCTACAATGTGTGAAAAAAATTGAAATTTCTTTCAATGATTTTTCAAATTCTTACAAAATTTTCATTACACGTATTATTATTTTTATATTGCCTACGTCAAAGTATCTTCTTTTTTATAAACATACTTTTCACAGCTGTTATATCTTATGTCTCTAACTAAATAGATTAAATGTCCACCGTGGGTGCTTTCAACATGGTTTCTATATCTTGAGTTCTGTCATTTTTCTTTTCCTATTTAGATGGGTTTTGTGATTGTTGGAGTTTGTTTGGTTGCTTGTTAATTTTGGTAGCAGGAGCTCAGATGCTTCAGTTCTGAACTTCTTGAATATCTATAAATGTCTCTTTGTTATCTTCATACTTTAATTGACAACAGAGATGCAGATCTGAGTATTAGGTCACACTTTATTTCCCACAGAATTTCTTCAGAATTTATTTTCTGTCTTCTGGAATGAGTGTTGATGTAGAAAGTTTGAGGCCCACACTCTACCTAATGTGCTTTATCTGCCTCAGTGACTAGCCACATAAGACTTCTACTTACTTTTGAAATTCAATATTCTCAAGATATAAATTGATGTTAATTTTTCTATATCAAAATCTTCTGGACATTGATGTGCCCTTTTGCTCTGCACATAACAATGTTCTTTATTTTAGAAGAGATTTTCTCTGAGTTCATATATTTCAGTACATTTTATATTGTATCTGGTCCTTTCCAAGAATGTCAATTACATATGTGTTATAGCTCTTGTCTCATCCATATCTGTGATTTTGCTATAATAAATGCTTTTTAGGTTTTATTTTACTTTGTGTTGCTTTTAATATGGCTTTCATCTCCCTAACAGATTTTGTTGTTCTCCCATTTTCATGTCCTTCTTGACCTTTTCATCTGTGTCTTGAGATCCTTTGTAAAAGAGACATATGTCTACAACATTCTAGAACCTCTCCAGAATCATTTGCCTGACCTCTTCCTGTGACAATTTAGGTAATTTCTGTCTCATATTTTTCAGCTCCTAAAAGGTTGTCAGTTGCTTTTTCCTTGAATATACATTCTTCCTTTTTATCTATCTATCTATCTATCTATCTATCTATCTATCTATCTATCTATCTATCATCTATCTATCTATCATCTATCTATTTTTCTATCTATCTGTCTAACTAGCTATGTGTGTATAAAGCAGGGGAGAAATATAAACATCCAAAATTCAGATATACAAAAACATAACTTCCTTTATTTTGTATAAGTGGGCTCATGGTGGCTTAAGTCTCTCAGTCTGCTTAGAACAGACAACTTATTCTATATGATATGCTCACATGCTTTCTTGACTTATTAACTTTGAAAACAATTGACCGATTTTCTATTAAGGTCATTGTATATTTAACTCTCTTATAAATTCATCACGGGATTTTTTTTTTAAATCACAAAACATTATTAAAGAACATAAAAATTGAATTGACAGACTCTCTCTTTGACCAAAGTCAGGCTCCTCTGAGCTTTCTTCAGATCGAGGCCTCAGCTTTGGCCTATAAAGACTTTTGGTTCTCAGCACAATTTTGTCCCCCCTGCCAACATTGAGAGTTGAACAGACTTTAGTATGGTTAACAACAGCTCAAAGCCATGTCCCTGTGATTACCTAGCTCCCCTTAAGTGCTTGCCTGGGAAAGCTCAAAGCCACCAAAAACAATTTACTAGTGATTGGAACCAAACCTGAAGACAAGAGCTCCTATATGCCAGTCTCAGTGGGAGGATAGGAGCTGAACTTCAATATGTACGAGGGAGCAAACCCAGATAGCCTAACCACACTGATCAACTGCCCCACCCCTTTCTGTATCTTTCCTTTCTCTGACTCTGCCGGAGCTCCCAATCGTTTCTCTTCTCTCAGTCTCCCTTAAATATGCTTAGTCATCTCTTCATGGATTTAAGTGGAGCTCAATTTACATTGGAATCTCTTCCCTACTTCAAAATCTATTTTACTGATTAACAACTGATTGGCTTTGTTCCTCTTTGACAGAATGTATCAAAAAATATCATGTGTATAAATTAGAAGACACGGTATTATAATAACCTCAACTCTGTCCAGATTGCACCATAAATTTAATATCATACCAATCAAAGTCTGAAATGTGTGCATGTGTAACTTAATAATCAGATTTTAATTAATATGAAAAATGAAAAGTTCAATAATAGCTACTATAATTTAAAAGAATATAGAAGAGATTTCCTTACAAAATAAAAAGTTTTCATAAAAAATTAAAATGTTTATTATAAAGCTATTTTGAATGAGATAATGTGGTCATGAAACAGGGATGTATGGTGAGATTTATGGAACACAAAGAAATTTAAAGTCAAACACACACTTATAAGTAAAATTAATATATGATTGAGATGATGTTATTAATCAATGGGAAAGGAATAAACTATCTAATATATTGATTTGGGACAGTTTGTTATCTACATTGGAAAAAATGCATTATACTTTAAATCCACCCAATTCATAAAAATAAAACATTGTCATTTATATAAATTTTAAAAACACAGTATCTACATACTTATTGTTTGTTATTTATATAAATATATAAATAACATATATATATATATATATATATATATATATATATATATATAATTAAAACATAGAGAAATGCATGGGAATGATAAACAAATAAGGGTAACAGTTACTTTGGGAAAGGCAGACAAATACAGTCAGAGATAGGACGCAGGGAGCTTTAACTCTGCCTGTAATGATTTATTTCTTAAAATATCATTTGAGGCAAATTTGATAAGATATGACAATTTTTTTAAATGGCATTTGTGTTATTGTGCTCTATAACCCTGCATGTTGGAATCATTCTAAGAAAATTGGAAAAAGGAGAATTAACATTCATCAAACTATTATTCTGTGTCAGTCATGATGCTAAAAGCCTCCTTTTACAATTCATATATTCCTCACAAGACCCTCTAAAGTTATCATTATTTAGGTCCATTTTATTTACAAAGAAATTGGATTTCAAAAAGGTTAACTTTCTACAAGGTTAAAATATCCAGAAATGTCTGCTTCCAAACATTGTAAAGGCATTTTGCTAGATCATTAATTTCTAAAATGCGTCTCTGAAGCAAAACACAATGTATCCAAAGCTCTTTTTCAAGTTTAGTTTGTCTCTAAAAGTCCCTTTAGTATAAATATAGCATGGAAATATCCGGCATTTCCAGTTGTCCGTGGTGTCTTACACCATAGAAGTTTTCAATACAATCATAAAGACTGTTTGCTAATATGATAAAAATTCTACCACTCATTTGCCAAATGACATGCAACAAGAAAGTGGGAGTGGTTTCTGCAGCATCTTCTGTAATTATTTGCCATTTTCTCCTTTAGTGTAATTAACAGAAAAATTGCCTAGATGCAAGTTTAGCTATGATGCTTGCTGTTTCAACTACTCTGCTTCTGGCTTGCCTGCCCATACATTTAAACCTAGGGCTTCAGATTAGGAAATGAGGGTTTCAGATTAGGAAAAGAGGAGGGTTGGAGTAATTGCTTTCTTTTAACTCCCCAGGTAACATCAGCCAGTAAGGATAAGGATGAATATAGAAAAAATTCGTTATATTTTTAAGGAAACTTTTCTGTTCCTATTTAGCAATTTCTCTAAGACACATACTTTGAGGTAAAATCACTGCTGTGTCATAGGGAATACAAATATTTAATATAATTATATATTTTTGAAACACTCCCTATAGTGGTCATACTACTGTATTTCCCCGAAAATAAGACCTAACCGGACCATCAGCGCTACTGCGTCTTTTGGAGCAAAAATTAATATAAGACCCGGTATTATATTATATTATGTTACCTGGTATTATATTGTATTGTATTGTATTGTATTGTATTGTATTGTATTGTATTGTATTATATAAGACCCAGTCTTATACTATATTAAAATAAGACCGGGTCTTGTATTAGTTTTTCCTCCAAAAGATGCATTAGAGCTGATGGTCCGTCTAGGTCTTATTTTCGGGGAAACACAGTAATTGATTTTGCAATAACAATAAATTTTCCTATTGTGCCATACTCTAACTAACACATGGTATGATCAGGCTTTTTAATTTGTGTGAATCTGTGAATCTGATTGGTGCGAAATGTTGTTGTTGTTTTAATTTGTAAATCTTGATTCTCAAGGAGATAGTGAGGGATATTTTCTTACTTTTTTTTTAATTTGGCTATTTTAATTTCTTCTGTGAATTGCCCATTCATATGCCTATCTACTTTAAAATTTGTTTACCCAAATTTTCATATAGATTTATAGGAGTTATTTATATACTCTGGATACCAAGTCTTTGCGAGTTATATATATTGAAACTATTTTCTCTAAGCTAATAAAATACTTGACATTCTGTTTACCTAGATGTTCTGCCATGCTATCTTTTTAAAATAAGCTGGAAAATGTAGGTATTGGAGGGATATGAATGATGGATACATTCATTCCAGGTATACCAACAGCTTAATTGAAAACTAAAAATCTCACTTCCCTAGCCCTTTTTCTGACAAATTTAAATGACCAATGCTATGGCCCTCTGAAATGTCTATTTTTTTTACAAAGCTGCAGGATGGAAACAGTGTGATATTGACAAATGAATAGACACATATATCAATGGAACAGAATATAAAGCCCGGAAACAAACCAACAAAAATATAATCAGTTGATCTTTGACAAAGGAGCAAAAGTGGTTCAATGGAGAAAGCATCATCTTTACAACTAGTGGTGCTGAAACAATTAGACATCCATGTGAAAAAAATAAAATAAAATAATCTTACTTCTTTCACAAAAATTAACTAAAAATAGATTCAATAGATTCTAGAACTAAATATAAAACTTCTGAGAAAAAAAGAGAGAATCTACGTGACTTTGGGTTTAACAATGAACTTTTAGATGTAACAACAAAAGCAAAATTCATGCATGCAAAATCAAAATGATAAACTCAACTTTATTAATATTAAAAACTTAAAAACTTTTGCTCAGTGAAAGAGGCTATTAAGGGAAACAAAAGACAAGCCACATAATGAAAGAAAATATTTGCAAGCTACATAACTGATAAGGAATTTTTATCTAAAATATATGAGAAACTCTTTAGCTCAACAATGAGAAAATAAACAACCAAAGAAATAGGTGAAAGATCTGAAGAGACATCTTACCAAAATAGGTATACCGCTGGAAAATAAGCATATAAAAAAATTCTCAACATCAATTTTCATTGGGTGATTGCAAATTAAACAACAATGAGATGCCACTACATGCCTATTAGAATAGCTAAACTCCAAAACACTGAAAATACTAAAAACTTATGAGGATGTGGAACATGAAATTTTCTTTCAGTGGTGGAATGCAAAATGGTTCACCCACCTTGGAAGACACTTTGGCAATTTCATACACAGGTAAACACAGTCTTAACACACGGAGGTCTGACAATTAAGTTTGCGAACTCATCCTAGAAAAAGTGCTACATACCTCACTGCTAAATATCACTAAGGTCACCTTCAAAGTACTCCCCTTCAGAAGCTATGCACCAATGCCAGTGCCTAATCCACCCTTCAAAGCAATTTTGAAACTTTTTCTGGAATGGCCATCAGAGCTGTCGTTGTATTACCCTTGATGTCCTGAATGCCATCAAAATGTCTTCCTTTCAGTATTTCCTTTATCTTCATGTCAAGAAAGAAGTCACTGGAGGGCAGGTCAGGTGAAAAGAGAGGGCGTTCCAATGCAGTTATTTGTTTACTGGCTCAAAACTCCCTCACAGACTGTGCTGTGTGAGCTAGTGCAGTGTCGTGATGCAAGAACTATGAATTATTGGTGAAAAGTTTGGATCATCTAACTTTTTCATGCAGCTTTTCAGCACTTCCAAATAGTAAACTTGGTTAAGTGTTTGTCCAGTTGGTACAAATTCGTAATGAATAATCCCTCTGCTATATATAAAAAAGGTTATCAACATCTTTGCAACAAAGTTCGCGAGCTTAATTGTCAGACCTTCGTATACTCCAACAATTGTACTCCTAGATGTTTATCTAATTGATTTGAAGACATATGTCCATACAAATATCTGCACATGAATGTTTAGAGCAGCTTTATTCATTAGTTGCCAAAAACTAGAAGACACCAAGATGTCCTTCAGCAAGTTAATAGATAAACAAATAATAGTACATCCATACAATGGAATGTTATTCACCAAATTAAAATAAATGTGCTATCAAGACTTGGAGGAACCTTAAATGCATGTTGCTAAGGGAAAGAAACCAATCTGAAAAGTCTACATATTATATGAGTCCAATTATGTGACATTCTGGACAAAGCAGAACTAGGAGACAATTAAATGATCTGTAATTCTGTATTAATAATGCCTTTTATTTTCTGCATTTTATAATGCTTTGACAACTTGGGGCCTGTGGGACCAGGGAGGGACTGCCTTTCCCAAAATTAGCTAATTCCTAGAGATAGCAAACAACTGGTGTGAAAGCATGCCAGTAATATGTAAACCAAGCAATCCTGAGCCCATGTCCCCAACCATTTCTTATCTAATTCTCACACACTTAGCAGATATTTCCTACATGGTGAAAATGGCACTTGATTTCTTCTTCCTGAGATAAAACACCATATAAATTCCAATAGTGGGACATACTACAAACAATCGACCAGTAATTCTCAAAACTGTCAAAATAGTAAAAAGAAGGAAAGTGAGAAACTCCACAGCTAATAGGAGCCTAAGGGGACATGACAACTAAATGTAGTGTGGTATCCTGCATGGGATCCTGGAACAGCAAAATCACACTAGGTAAAAATCAAGAAAATCTGAATGAACTATAAACTTTGGTTAATAATAATGTATCAATATTAGTTTATTAATTATAATAAATATGCCATAGTGATATAAGATGCTGATAGGGGAAAATGGGTGCAAGATATATGGGAATTCTCTGTAAAAGATTCTCAATTTTTCTATAAATCTAAAACTCTGCTAAAAAGTAAAGTCATCTGAAAAATAAAATGCAACCAATTTCCACAGTAAGGTAAAATGTTAAATACTCAAAATATTTCAATATCAAAAGAGTTTCTTGTAATTTCTGACACAAGTTTTAGAAAATACATTCTCAACTTAATTGGGGAAATTAAATAAAACACATTCTACTCAACATTTCTGAATTCAAGGTACTTTTGAAAAGAATTATGTATAGGGGAAAGCTTTCAAAACAGAAGGTTTAGAATTCTATGCATTTTTTAAAAGATAGAGAAACAAAAATTACCAGGAATAAATTATTAAAATAGCTGATTTCTTGAATTATTAAAGAATTCCCTCAGAAGTTCTTTGGGTCCAGATTATCCACAGGCATATAAAATTTTAGGGTAAGTAGAATGAGCATCCTGGTTACCCAATAACATGTTTCATAGTGCAGACACAAGAAACCAGAAATGAGGAAATGGATGTTTCCAAATAGAATCAATTTAGTTACAAACATAATTTTTAAAATAACTGTGAAATTGTCGCAAGGCAAAAGAATCAGCTCAAACAATTGACTCTGTTAACCACAACATGCTAAGCCAATCATAGGGTTGCCAGGAATGACAGATTTGAGTTATCATCCAGATACTATCATGCACAGGTGGAAAAAATAGCCACCCAAAAGAAAGGCTTTTGGTGCTCTTTTCAACAGCACACATACTAAAATTGGAACATATTGTTCTAGAAATCAGCATGGCTTTTGCACAGGATGACATGAAAGTTTTTTGTTTGTTTGTTTGTTTGTTTTGTTTTTTAATAAAGAAAACCTTGAAAATATTTATTTATTTATTTTATTTTTAATTGGGGAACAGCGTGTTTCTCCAAGGCCCATCAGCTCCAAGTCATTGTGTTTTAATCTACTTGTGGAGAGCGCAGCTCAGCTCCAAGTCCAGTTGCCATTTTCAATCTTTGTTTCAGGGATCGCAGCTCACCATCCCATGCTGGAATTGAACCAGCAACCTTGTTATTGAGAGCTCACGCTCTAACCAACTGAGCCAACCGGCCGCCCCTCCGGTAGCTCAGCAGCAGCTCATTGCATGCAATCTAGTTGTGGAGGGCACAGCTCACTGGCCCATGTGGGAATCAAACCAGCAACCCTGTTGTTCAGAGCTCTAGCTCTAAACAACTGAGCCATTCAGCCGCCCAACATGAAAGTTTATGAAGCATCTCATATTTTGGGGCACGGGGAATTATTGTTTAATGGGTATGGAGTATCATTTTGAAATGATGAAAATGTTCTGGAGATGAATATTGGTGATGGCTGCATAACAACGTGAATGAATTTAATGCCACTGAACTATATATTTAAAAACAGCTAAGGTAGTAAATTTTATTATTTTCCAAAAAATGTATACACGTTTTCAGAAAGGAAAAAAAACTGTATCAAAATTTGAATACTCAATATATATGATAACAAAAGATGAATACAAGTCATGTGTATACATTTTTTTGGCAACCTCTATATATATGAAAGGATTTGGGAAATACCAGACAGGCCCAATTCCTCCCTAAGTGACTCCTCTAATTTATTTCTAGGGCTGTGAAATTTTAGTTTGTATAATTTATTTATTAGCATTAAAGAACCACATAGTCTGCTTTTTAAATGTACTTTTTATTTTGATATAATTGTAGATTTACATGCAGGTGTAAGAAATCATACAAAGAGAGCCATTACCCAGTTCCCCAATAATAATGTGTTGCAAACGTATAGTACACTATTATAACCAGGATATTAAAATTGATAGCCGAAATGCAGAACGTTTCCCTCCCCCAAAGTTCCCTCATGTTGTCCTTTTATATCAAGTCTGTCTTTTTAGCTCCCACACTCTCTTTACCTTGGCAACCACTAATCCATTCTCCTTTTCCATAATTCTGTCATTTCAAGAATGTTATATAAATAGAATCATACAGTATGAAAATTTGGGGAACCAGCTTTTTTCACTCAGCATAATTCTTTAGAGATTCATCTCCATTTTGTGTGCATCAAGATTTTGCTCCGTTTTATTGCTAAGTAGTATTCCATGGTATGGAGTATTATAGTTTAACTATTCACCTATTGAAGGACATCTGAGTCGTTTTCATTTGGGGCTATTACGAATAAAGCTGGTATAAGCATTTATGTACAGGTGTTATGTAAGTCAAATTTTCAATTTTTCTAGGATAAATATACAGCAATGCACTTGCTGGGTCATATGGTAATTACACATTTAGTTTTTTAAGAAACTGTCAAAATATTTTCCAGAGTGGCTGTAGCATTTCATATTCCCAGCAGCAATGTATGATTGAGTTTTTCTACATCCTTGTCGGCATTTGGAGTTGTCACCTTTTTTTTTTTTTTTTTTAATTTTAAGCATTCTGATAGATGTGTACTGATAACATTATGGCTCCAATTGTTATTTTACTAATAGCGAATGGTGTGGAACATCTTTTCATATGTCATATATATCATTCAATGGAATGTCTATTTATTTTGCCCATTTTTTAACTGAATGTTTTTTTCATTTTATTGAATTTGAGATTTCTTTATATCATCTAGATACTACTGGATATGTGGAATTATTTTTTAAATTTTTCCTCCACACTACAGCTTGTCTTTCTATCCTCTCAACTGAATATTTTATAAAGCAAGGTTTTAATTCTGATAACATTTAGTTTATCAATATTTTATTTTATAGATTATGCTTTGCTATCGAGTCTTATAAAAAAAAAACCTCTAGATCCTAACATTTTTTCTATTTTTTCTATAAGTTTTATAGTTTTGCACTTATTTATTATTTAAGTCCACAATCCATTTTGTATTAACATTAATTCTTGTATAAGGTGTGAAACATATCAAGGTATATTTTTTTCCTGTAGATGTCTAACTCCTCCAGCACAAATAATGAAAAAGGCTGTCTTTTCTCCATTGAATTGCTTTTGTACCTTTGTCAAAAATCAATTGGACATATTTATGTGGGTGTATTTCTGGGTTTTCTATTCTGTTTCATTACCTATGTATGTATCCCTCCACCAATATCACACAGTTTTGATTACTGAAGCTATATAATGTCTTGAAATTGGGTACACAAATTTCTCCCAAAATTGTTTTATTCTACCCTTTTTTCTTTCCATATAAATTTTGGGTTAATTCTGGCTATATCTACAAAAATCTTGTTGGGATTTGGTAGGAAATGTATCAAGATTTTATATCAATTAAGATAGAATTGATACCTTTAATATGTTGGATTTTCAAATCCATGAACAGCTAAAATAGTAAATTTTATATTTTCTTGATTTTTTATTCAGTGTTTTGTAGTTTTCAACACACAAGTCCTGAATATGTTTGATTTCCATTGCAGTATTCTATATTTTTGAGCAAGTCTATGTCATTGTATTTTTATTTTTGATGTCCATTTGTTCATTGCTAGTACATAGAAATATGTTACATTTTTGTAGGTTTATCTTGTATCCTGTGACTTTTCTGAATTCACTTGTTAATCCTAGAAACATTATTGTAGATTCCTCATGATTTTCTACGTAGACCATCACGCCATCTGCAAATACAGATAGTTTTATTTCTTCCTTTTCAATCTATATGTCTATATACCCTTTCTTGACATTTTGTACTGGTTACAATATCCAGCATTATGCTGAATCAAAGTGATGAAAGAGATATTTTTGCCTCATTCCCAATCTTAGAGAGAAAGTATTCATTCTTACATCAAGTATAATATTACATATAGGGTTTTTGTAGATGTTTTTTATCAAATGCAGAAAGTTCCCCCCTCCATTTCTATTTTTCTGAGAGTTTTTATAATGAATGAGTTTTGAAATTTGTCAAGTTCTTTTCATGCATCAGTTGATATGATTATGTAATATTTCTTCATTGGCCTGTTGATATTGTGGATTACAATGACTGATTATTTTTTTTAAATATTGAATTGGCTTATATTCCTGGAATAAACTCCACTTAGTACTAGTGTATAATTTTTAAATATATTTTGCTGAATTCTGTTTGCTAATATTTTGTTACAGATTTTGATGTCTATATTATTAAGGGCTACTGATCTATTATTTTCTCTCTTATACTATCTTGATTTGGTTTTGGTTTCAGTGTAATAGTAGTTTCATAAAATTAATTGGGGACTGTTCCTTCTTCTCTTCTCTGGAAGAGATTGTATGGTACTGATGTTAATTCTTTAAAAATTTGGTAAAAATTTTCCAGTAAAAATCCTAACCCTACAAATTTCTTTTGTGAAGTTTCTTCCTATATTTTCTTCTAGGAATTTTATGGTTTCAGATCTTACATTTAAATCTTTAAGCCATTTTGAATTTATTTTTGTATGTGGTGTAAGGAGGTGATCCAGCTTCATCTTTTTGCATGTGTCTGTCCAAGTTTCCCAGCACCATTTATTGAATAGACTGTCTTTACCCCACCGTACATTCTTGCTTCCATTGTCATAGATTAAATGGCCATATAGGCATGGATTTATTTCTGGACTCTCTATTCTGTTCCATTGATCTATGGGTCTGTTTTTATGCCAGTACCATGCTGTTTTGATTACTGTAGCCTTGTAGTATAATTTGAAGTCAGGTATTGTTATACCTCCCACTTTGTTCTTATTTCTCAAGATTGTTGAAGATATCCGGGGTCTTTTGTTATCCCATATAAATTTTAGGATTATATGTTCTATTTCTGTGAAAAATGTCGTTGGTAGTTTGATAGGAATTGCGTTGAATATATATATTGCCTTAGGCAGTATGGACATTTTAACTATATTAATTCTTCCTATCCATGAACATGGTATGTGTTTCCATCTATTTGTATCTTCTTTCATTTCTTTCTTCAGTGTCTTATAATTTTCTGAGTACAGATCTTTTACTTCTTTGGTTAAATTTATTCCCAGGTATTTTATAGTCTTTGGAGCAATTGTAAATGGAATTGCTTTTTAATTTCTCCTTCTGATGTTTTATTATTGGTATATACAAATGCAACTGATTTCTGAATATTAATTTTGTATCCTGCTACTTTACTAAATTCATCTATCAGCTCTAATAGTTTCTTGGTGGAGTCTTTAGGGTTCTCTAAATATAGTATCATATCATCTGCATATAATGACAGTTTTACTTCCTCCTTACCGATTTGGATGCCTTTTATTTCTTTTTCTTGTCTGATTGCTGTGGCTAGAACTTCCAGCACTATGTTGAATAGAAGTGGAGAAAGTGGGCAGCCTTGCCTTGTTCCTGATTTTAAGGGGAATGGTTTTAGTTTTTCCCCATTGAGTATGATGTTAGCTGTGGGTCTATCATATATGGCCTTTATTATGTTGAGATATGATCCTTCTATTCCCACTTTCTTAAGGGTTTTTATCATGAATGGCTGCTGAATTTTATCAAATGCTTTTTCTGCGTCAATTGATATGATCATATGATTTTTATTTTTCATTTTGTTAATGTGGTGTATCACATTAATTGATTTGCGGATGTTGAACCACCCTTGCATACCAGGGATGAATCCCACTTGATCATGGTGTATAATCTTTTTAATATATTGCTGAATTCTGTTTGCTAGTATTTTGTTGAGGATTTTTGCATCTATGTTCATTAGCGATATCGGCCTGTAGTTTTCTTTTTTGTGGTGTCTTTGTCTGATTTTGGGATCAGGGTGATAGTGGCTTCGTAAAAAGTGTTTGGGAGTCTTCCTCCTCTGGATTTTTGGAAGAGTTTGAGGAGAATAGGTGACAATTCTTTTTGAACGCTCTGTAAAATTCACCTGTAAAGCCATCTGGTCCAGGGCTTTTGTTTGTTGGGAGATTGTTGATTACTGATTCAATTTCCTTGGTGGTAATCAGTCTATTCAGGTTTTCTGTCTCCTCTTGAGTTAGCCTTGGGAGGTTGTATGCATCTAGGAAATTGTCCATTTCTTCCAGGTTGTCAAATTTGTTGGCATACAGTTGCTCATAGAAATTTCTTAGGATTTTTGTATCTCTGCAGTGTCTGTTGTCACTTCTCCTCTTTCATTACTGATTTTATTAATTTGGGTCCTCTCTCTTTTTTTAATGAGTCTGGCTAAAGGTTTGTCAATTTTGTTTATCTTCTCTAAGAACCAACTCTTGGATTCATTGATCTTTTGTATTGTTTTTCTGGTTTCTATTTCATTTATTTCCGCTCTGATCTTTATTATCTCCTTCCTTGTACTCCCTTTGGGCTTATTTTGTTGTTCTTTTCCAGATCCCTTAAGTGTGAAGATAAACTGTTGATTAGTGATGTTTCTTGTTTCTTTAGGTAGGCCTGCAGTGCTATGAACTTCCCTCTTAGGACTGCTTTCGCTGCATCCCATAGATTTTGGGTCGTTGTATTTTCATTTTCGTTTGTCTCGAGATATCTTTTGATTTCTTCCTTGATCTCCTGTTTGACCCATTCATTGTTTAGTAACATATTATTCAGCCTCCATGAATTTGTGTGTCTTCCAGTCTTTTTCCTGTAGTTCATTTCTAATTTCATAGCACTGTGGTCAGAGAAGACAATTGGTATGATTTCAATTTTCTTAAATTTATCCAGACTTGCTTTGTGGCCTAACATATGGTCTATCTTGGAGAATGTTCCATGTGCGCTTGAGAAGAACGTGTATTCTGCAGCATTGGGGTGGAATGCTCTGAAAATATCGGTTAAATCCAAGTGGTCCAATGTGTCATTTAAGGCTGTTGTTTCCGTATTGATTTTCTGTCTGGAAGACCTGTCCCTTGTTGTCAGAGGTGTGTTGAAGTCCCCTACTATGATAGTGTTACTGTTGATCTCCATCTTTATGTCAGTCAATATCTGTTTTATATATTTAGGTGCTCCTATGTTGGGTGCATAGATGTTTACTAGGGTTATATCCTCTTGTCGAATTGATCCCTTTATTATTATATAGTGTCCATCTTTGTCTTTTAATATTTTCTTCATTTTAAAGTCTATTTTGTCAGAGATAAGTATTGCAACTCCAGCTTTATTCTCATTTCCATTTGCATGGAATATCTTACTCCAACCCTTCACTTTTAGCCTGTGTGTGTCTTTTGATCTGAGGTGAGTCTCTTGTATACAGCATATACAAGGGTCTTGCTTACTTATCCATTCAGCCACCCTATGTCTCTTGATTGGAGCATTTAAACCATTTACATTTAAAGTGATTATTGATAAGTACATAGTTATTGCCATTTTTAAATTTGTGGATAATTGTTTTCGTCTTTCTTCTATTTACAGAAGTCCTTTTAGTATTTCTTGCAATGCTGGCTTGGTGGTAATGAATTCCTTTAGCTTATTCTTTTCTGGGAAGCTCTTTATCTCCCGTCAATTTTAAATGATAGCCTTGCTGGATAAAGCAACCTAGGTTGTAGGCCTTTGTTTTCCATCACTTTGAGTATCTCCTGCCACTCCCTCCTGGCCTTCAATGTTTCTGCAGAAAAGTCATTTGATAGTCTTATGGGAGTTCCTTGTATGTAACCCTCTGTCTTTCTCTTGCTGCTTTTAGGATTCTCTCTTTGTCTTTAATCTTTGCCATTTTAGCTATAATGTGTCTTGGAGTGGACCTGTTTGGGTTTATCCTGGTTGGAACTCTCTGCACTTCCTGGACTTGTATGTTGGTTTCCTTCATCAGGTTAGGGAAATTTTCAGACATTATTACTTCAAATATGTTCTCAATCCCTTGTTTCTTCTCTTCACCTTCTGGTATTCCTATGATGCGCATGTTGTTGCGCTTGATGTTATCCATAGGTCTCTTAACCATCTTCATTGTTTTTTATTCTTTTCTCTTTCTGTTGTTCTGTTTGGGTGATCTCTGATAACTTGTCTTCTAAGTCGCTGATTCGATCCTCTGCTTCATCTAACCTGCTGTTAATTCCTTCAAGTGAGTTCTTTATTTCGGTAACTGTGTTCTTAATTCTAACTGGTTGTTCGTTATGATTTCTACATCCTTCTTGATGTCCTCTCTAAGTTCCTTAAACATTCTTATCATCAGTATTCTGAACTCTGTCTCTGATAGTTTGGTTACCTCTGCTTCATTTAGTTCCATTTCTGAAGGTTTCTTCTGTTCTTTTATTTGGGATATGTTTCTTTGTTTCCTCATTCTGGCTGACTCTCTGTGTTTGCTTGATGTATTAGATAGGTGCCCTGGAGTTCTTAGTTCTTGCTGGATTAGTATATAATAAATGTCCTTTATATTTGACTTGCACTACTGTTTCTCCTCCTGCGTGTGCTCTAAAAGTGACTCTTGTGTTGTGTATATTGTCCTGTTAAAGAAGATCCTTAATTGCTTTTCGCTTGTGAGTAGGTGGAGTTAACTCCTAGGCTGACTAGTTGTGAGACTTGGCTTTGCCCACGCAGGGTATTCTGCTGCGTGAGGATTGACCGCTTAGATGTGGTTTGCCCTTTGGCCTCTATGTGCCTGTAAAGAATCCCCTCTGAGTGTGTCACTTGTAGGTCAAACCCGGTAGTACTCTGGCTTGGCCTGGAGTTGGCCGCTGGGTATGTTGAATCTTGTGCCTCTTAAGCTGGGCACTGGTAGGGCAATTACAGAACAAAGCAAATCACCAAGCACAACAATAACAACAAGGAAAAGTCAAATACATTCACATGTAAAAAACAATCGACAACCCCCACTCGACATAGGCAAAGATGTCAGAAATATAAAGACAAATCAAAACAGAACAAAAAAAAAAACAGCGCCAGTTGTGGCTTAAGCCCACCAAGTAATCTCCAGGTTGTTCTCAGCTATAGCACAGAGTCCCCACTCGACACAGGCAAAGATGTCAAAAATATAAAGACAAATCAAAACAGAACAAAACAAGCAAACAAACAAACAAACAAACAAAAACCACAGCGCCAGTTGTGGCTTAAGCCCACCAAGTGATCTCCAGGTTGTTCTCTGCTATAGCATAGAGTCCCCACTCGACACAGGCAAAGATGTCAAAAATATAAAGACAAATCAGCACAGAACAAAAAACAAACAAACAAACAAAAAACAAACAAACAAAAAACAAAAAACAAACAAAAAACACAGCGCCAATTGTGGCTTAAGCCCACCAAGTAATCTCCAAGTTGTTCTCTGCTGTAGCACAGAATCCCCACTCGACACAGGCAAAGATGTCAAAAATATAAAGACAAATCAAAACAGAAAGAAAAGAAAAAAAAAAAAAAAAAAAAAAGACAGCGCCAGTTGTGGCTTAAGCCCACCAAGTAATCTCCAAGTTGTTCTCTGCTGTAGCACAGAATCCCCACTCGACACAGGCAAAGATGTCAAAAATATAAAGACAAATCAAAACAGAAAGAAAAGAAAAAAAAAAAAAAAAAAAAGACAGCGCCAGTTGTGGCTTAAGCCCACCAAGTAATCTCCAAGTTGTTCTCTGCTGTAGCACAGAATCCCCACTCAACACAGGCAAAGATGTCAAAAATATAAAGACAAATCAACACAGAACAAAACCAAACAAACAAACAAAAAACAAACAAACAAACAAACAAAAAACACAGCGCCAGTTGTGGCTTAAGCCCACCAAGTAATCTCCAAGTTGTTCTCTGCTGTAGCACAGAATCCCCACTCGACACAGGCAAAGATGTCAAAAATATAAAGACAAATCAAAACAGAAAGAAAAGAAAAAAAAAAAAAAAAGACAGCGCCAGTTGTGGCTTAAGCCCACCAAGTAATCCCCTGCGTATTGTGCAGGTAGAGCCGGTCACCTGATGCCCAGAGTGACTCTGAGGCTGCAGCTTTAGATGCGTGGGGCTGAGGGGTCTGGACAGTAGGTTTTACAAAGTCAGTGCAGTTTCTGCCCTTGCCGGCACATATGCACACCGAGAATAGCACCACCAGCCCTGTGTCCAGCTCTCCTGAGTCTTAGGGCACCTCTTCCCTGTGTGTGTGTGTGGCCGGCAGGGAATTCCTCAGCTGCTGAAAGCTGAGTGCTGTATATACCACTTACTGCTGATCCCTGGGAGTGCCTCCGCCGATGTAATTGCCACGCCCTAGGCAGGCCAGAAAGGGTGGGGGCTGGGGATGGAAAGAGGGGTCTTCTCTTTCCCAGCCCAGCTGTGTCACACCCCACCCACAGGCCAGAAACGGTGGTATCTGGGGTGGATGAGTCTTCTGTCTCCTAGTCCAGGGCAAACCACACTCTTCTCAGCCTCTTCCCTGGACCAAAGCCAGCGGCCAGTCTTCCCTTAGCCCAAACCCCAAGGCTCCTCTGTAATCTGACACTGCTCTTCAGATCAGGAGCCAGTTTAAGTCTCTGGAAGGGTGGGGTAGGATTGGAAGAGCGGGGAGGGGCCCAGGTATGGAGTTTAATAGTCTCAAATGCTAGATATCCTCCCTCTGCGGGAAGGAGAGGTCTGCTGTGGGACGCAAAGTAGAGTCCGCACTTGGCTTTTGTGTTCTCTCTTTTGTCCTGGGAACCCCTGCGTCTCTGCAGCTGGGGATGTGTTTGCCCGCTCTAGGCTGGCTAGAAAGGGTGGGGGCTGGGGATGGAAGGAGGGTCTTCTCTTTCCCAGCCCCACTGTCTTAACACTCTTCCCGCAGGCCAGAAAAGGTGGTGGCTGGGGCGGAAGATTCCCAGCTCCTAGCCTCCTCCCTGGGCCCGCCTGTCTTCCCGGAGCCGGGCTCCAAGGCGCCTCTGTAATCTGCCGCTGCTCCTTAGTGCAGGGGCTAGATCAAGTCTCTAGAAAGGCGGGGTAGGGTCAGAAGAGCGGGGAAGGTGCCCAGGCACGGAGTCTGTGTTCCTTGTCCGCCCAAGGACCAACTGAGGTTATTAGCTGAAGTTAATGCTGGATATGCTGCCCTGCAGCGGAGAGGTCCGCTGTGGGACGAGGGCAAACGCCCACCTCGTGGCTTCCGGGCTCTCCTCCGTCCTGGGATATCCTGCGTATCTGTAGCCGTGGGTGTGGGCTGGAATTTCACAGGCACAGGTGCGGAGCAGATTTCCACAACCCGAGGGTGGGGGCCGAATTTCTACCGCCACCGGTGTGGACCGCGATCCCAACCCGCGTCCCCACCGCCGCCGCAGGTGCGGCGTTGTCTCCGCTCCGCTCCCTTCCTTCTTCCCCTGCTCGCCCAATTTTTCCCCACCTGCAAGAAATCCCTGCGCGAGTCTCTTCGCTGTTCTGCGTGATGAGCAGAGAGTCCTTTGATGGGTTATAAGCTTCCCGTTTCTGATAAGATCCGACGGAGAACTCAAAAAGTGCGCCCCGCTGCCGCCATTGCTATCTCCTCATGATTTTCTACGTAGACCATCACGCCATCTGCAAATACAGATAGTTTTATTTCTTCCTTTTCAATCTATATGTCTATATACCCTTTCTTGACATTTTGTACTGGTTACAATATCCAGCATTATGCTGAATCAAAGTGATGAAAGAGATATTTTTGCCTCGTTCCCAATCTTAGAGAGAAAGTATTCATTCTTACATCAAGTATAATATTACATATAGGGTTTTTGTAGATGTTTTTTATCAAATGCAGAAAGTTCCCCCCTCCATTTCTATTTTTCTGAGAGTTTTTATAATGAATGAGTTTTGAAATTTGTCAAATTCTTTTCATGCTTCAGTTGATATGATTATGTAATATTTCTTCATTGGCCTGTTGATATTGTGGATTACAATGACTGATTATTTTTTTAAAATATTGAATTGGCTTATATTCCTGGAATAAACTCCACTTAGTACTAGTGTATAATTTTTAAATATATTTTGCTGAATTCTGTTTGCTAATATTTTGTTACAGATTTTGATGTCTATATTATTAAGGGCTACTGATCTATTGTTTTCTCTCTTATACTATCTTGATTTGGTTTTGGTTTCAGTGTAATAGTAGTTTCATAAAATTAATTGGGGACTGTTCCCTCTTCTCTTCTCTGGAAGAGATTGTATGGTATTGATGTTAATTCTTTAAAAATTTGGTAAAAATTTTCCAGTAAAACGGCCTAACCCTACAAATTTCTTTTTTGGGAACTTTCTATTTGCAAATTCAATTTTCTTAACAGTTATAGGATATTCAAACTATTTTATATTGGGTACATTATAATAGTTGTGTTTTTTAAGGAATTGGTATTTCATCGAAAATATCAAATTTACATGTGCAGAATTGTTCATAATAATCCTTTATTTTCCTTTTGATAGCTGCAGGGACTGTAGTGATATCTCATTTGTCCTGATATTGATAATTTGTATCTTCTCTACCTTTTTCTTTGTCAATTTTGTTGTATATTTGTCTGTTTTATTGACATTTTCAAAAAAACCTCTGTTGGCACTCAAAGATGAGTGTTGTCATAATAGAGGATAATTTATGGCATACTTTAAAATACACCTTCTTTCAACCATAGCTCACACTTGGCTGACAGCAGAGAACAAGTTGAAACTAATCACACCCTGTTATTAAGGTTTGATGTGCAGCTTCCCGTATTGAAGATTCCTGCTTTTCTGTTGGATGGCACTTGGCAGCAGCATTGACCATATTTGTTGATCACAATGGAAACCTCTGTGTCACACATCCTTCTAGTATATAGCAGTTTCTGTCAAATAAAAATATTACAGTGTGTCCTCATCCATGTTATTCACCAGATCTGGCACCATGCAACTTCTGGCTCTTCCCCAAAGTCAAAATGATTCAAGACATCAAGGCAGCCAGACAGCACAACTAAAGACACTCATGAAAGAGGACTTCCAGAACTGCTGCAGAAAGTGGTCAGAAGATTATGTCATAGAAATGGCGGCATAAGGTAAGCCTCTTGAAATCTCCCCTGGAATTTACAACAAATTGAACAGCTATAATTCCACAAAGGACTCTCTGCACAGCAGGCAGGTAAGACTAAGAGTTGCACAATTGAAATCATCTAAAGGTGGGCAAATTAGGTGGGGGGAGAGGGAGAAAAGAGGGAAGTGCGGAGAAGCAAGCAGCACAGGTGCAAGATGCAGACCGAGCTTGAAGCTCCGAGCTCCCTGCATTCTGGAGCCATGAGAGTCTAGAGAGAGGGAAAAATTTGGACTGGTAGTGCATTGCTTATGGCCCACCGTGCCGCCTGAGGGATCAGCATATAACACGGCTGAACCCAACGCTCATGGCAGAGACCTTGGAGCAAAGACTGAGGGAAGAAGGGTGAAAACAGTGCTTTAAGTCCTCACTGCCAAGCAGAGAATGGAAGACAAAGGCACAGCGCCTAGCCGCCCCCTCCCTACCCTCCCAGAGCTCACCCCACCCCCACCTGCCCAGTGCTAGTATCCCAATGGTAGTAGTGTTAGATCAAAAGAACAGAATATTTGCATTTCTGAGAACTGAGGCCCTGCAGCCGTGGACTCGTGGCCAAGCTAGTTCCAGCAAAGGGGAGGGAGCCTTGGGTGCAGGACTAGCTGTGTTGGTAGTTGCTACCATTGCTCAGAGCCACCTCTCACAATCCATCCCGCCCCTGCCCCCACCTATCTGGGCAGATCCTTGCAGGGGTAAACAGAGCCCATGAAACTCACAGGCTCTGAAATTGGTGCAGGAAGAGCTTTGGAACTTCAGAAGCTCTCCACATCCCCCATGGAAGTGGTGCCCTGTGACCCAGCTGACATGCTCATAAAGGAGAAGCCCATCTTCCAGGGAATCCCCCCATTCTGTGAGAAGCCGGAATAGTGCAGAGAAAGTATAACACTATAGCATGAGAGATAATAAAAGGCTGCAACAGGAGAGAAAATAAAACATTCCACCAACACCTACTGAAAAGGAAAACAAAGATCTCTTCTTATCAACCTGTTGCAGAACCCCTTCTGTAGATGCCTAGGAAGAGAAATAATAATTCATTAATTGCCATGAATAACCAAGGTAACAAGGCAGAAAGAAAATGAAAAGTCTTTAGAAAATGAACTTAAAGACATAGAAATATGTGACTTAAATAATAGAGAATTAAAGATTGCTGTTCTTAAAAAACTCAATGAGATGTAAGAAAACACAGACAGGCAGTTTAATGAACTCAGAAACACAATCAAAGAACAAAATGAACATTTTACCAAAAATATTGAAATTTTTAAAAAGAACCAAATAGAATTTCTGGAGATTAACAACTCTGTAAAACAAATGAAGAATGAAATAGCCAGCTTAGGTAACAGAGCTGACCAAATGGAGGAAAGAATCAGTGACATCGAAGATAGAAACCTGGAAATGACACAGATAGAAGAAGAAAGAGACTTGAGACTTAAAAGAAATGAAAGAACTCTACAAGAACTTTCTGACTCCATCAGAAAGAGCAACATAAGAATAATGGGCATACCAGAAGGAGAAGAAAGAGAGAAGGGAACAGAGAATATATTCAAACAAATTGTCGATGAGAACTTCCCAAATTTGTGGACAGAACTGGACCCTCGAATCCAAGAAGCAAATAGAACACCTAGTTACCTCAATCCCAACAGGCCTTCTCCAAGGAATATTGTATTGAAGCTGTCAAAAATTAACAACAAAGAAAGAATCCTCAAGGCAGCCAGAGAAAAGAAGGAAAGTCCGTTAGATTATCACCAGATTTTTCAACAGAAGCTCTACAAGCCAGAAGGGAATGGAATCAAATATTCAAACTATTGAAAGAGAGAAATGATGAGCCAAGAATAATATATCCAGCAAAGAAGGAGGAATAAAGAGCTTTCCAGACATACAGAAGCTGAGGGAATTTTCTAACACACGACCTGCACTACAAGAAATACTGAAGGAGGCTATTTGACCTTAAACAGAAAAACAAAAGAATACAAAATGATGAATAGTATTACCAACAGACAGACAGAAGCAATAAATGGCAACCCCTACACCAAATAAGACACTATACACTTAAACACAACATAGAGGGTAAAGAAGAGAAAAACACTTAAAAAAAGAGAGAGAAAAAGGACAACTTGCTACTGCACTGCAAAAAGCAACGCATAGCATAAATAGGGATAATTTGTGACAACAAAAACATAAAAGGGGAGAAAGTAAAAGTCTGAACTGGAAAATGGGAATGGAGAAAGGAAGCATGCTGAGGAAAATAGAACACTCTAAATATGAAATTTTATTTTACATAAACTTAATGGTAACCACTCAAAAAAAAATCCAGAACTGAAATACATAACATTAAAAAAAGAAACAAATGGAAAAAATCATAGCATACCACCACACCGAAATAATAGACAACAACAAAAAAGCAAAGAAACAATAGAGACACCATCCTGTCAGAAAACCAAAGATAGAATGACAGGAAATCCTCATATATCAATAATCACCCTAAATGTAAATGGACTGAACTCACAAAGAAAGAAAAAAGGCACAGAGTAGCAGCTTGGATCAAAAACTAAACCTAACTAACTATATGCTTCCTCCAAGAGACACATCTCATCTACAAGGACAAATATAGACTCAAAGTGAAAGGGTGGAAACTGACACTCCAAGGAAATGGTATTCAGAAAAAAGCAGGTGTATTAATACTTATATCAGATCAAACACACTTCAGGATAAAAAAGGTAATAAGAGACAAAAATGGGCATTTCATAATGATAAAAGGGACTATACAACAAGAAAACATAACAGTCATCAATATTTATGCCCCCAATCAGGGAGCACCGAAATACACCAAGCAACTGCTAACAGAACTAAAGGGAGAAATTGACCAAAACACAATTATAGTAGGGGACCGAAATACATCATTGACAGCTATAGCTAGATCATCCAAAAAGAAAACAAAGCAAAAAATGTCAGCCCTAAATGACACATTAGATGAAATGGACATAATTGACATTTATAGAGCACTTCATCCTAGAACATCAGACTATACATTCTTTTCTAGTGTACATGGAATATTCTCAAGGATAGACCATATATTGGGACATAAAACTAGTGTCAGCAAATTTAAGAAGATTGAAATCATGCCAAGTATATTGTCTGATCACAAGGCTTTGAAATTGGATATCAGCTGCAAAAAGAAAGCAGAAAAAAACAAATATGTGGAGATTAAACAACATACTTTTAAATAATAACTGGGTCAAAAAAGAAATGAGGAGAGATAAAAAGATACATAGAAACAAATAAGAATGAAAATACATCCTACCAAAATCTTTGGAATTTAGTGAAAGCAGTTCTAAGAGGGAAATTTATATCATTACAGGCCTATCCCAAGAAACAAGAAAAATCCCATATAAATAACCTCACGCTACAATTTAAAGAATTAGAAAAAGAAGAACAAATGAAACCCAGAGTCAGCAGAAGGAAAGAAATAATAAAAATCAGAGCAGACCTAAATGAAATAGAGAACAAAAAGACAATAGGAAAAATTAATGCGACAAAGAGCTAGTTCTTTGAAATGATTGATAAAATTGACAAACCCTTGGCTAGACTCATTAAGATAAAAAGAGAAAAGACACAAATAAACAAAATCAGAAATGAAAGAGGGAAGTTACCAAGATACCACAGAAATACAAAGGACCATCCAAGAATACTATGAAGCACTATAAGCCAGCAAATTCAATAATCTAGAAGAAATGGACAAGTTCTTAGAAACATATAGCCTTCCTAGGTTGAATCATGAAGAACTGGAAAATCTAAATAGACCAATCAACATTAAGGAAATTGAATCAGTCATCCGAAACCTTCCCAAAAGCATAAGTCCAGGACCAGATGACTTCACTAATGAATTCTACCAAACATTTAAAAAAAGATCTAATACCTGTCCTACTCAAACTCTTCCAAAGAATTGAGTTAGAGAAAATACTCTGTAAGTAATTTTATGAGGCCAACATTACCCTGATAACAAAACTTGGTAAGGATAACACAAAAAAAGAAAATTACAGACCAGTATCTCTGATAAATACAGGTGCAAAAATCCTAAAGAAAATTCTAGCAAATCAAATTCAACAATGCATTAAAAAGATTATACATCACGACCAACTGGGGTTCATTCCAGGGGCACAAGGATGGTTCAACATATACAAATCCACCAACGTGATACATCACATAAACAAAATCAAAGAGAAAAATCATATGATTATATCAATAGGTGCAGAAAAAGCATTGACAAGATACAACATCCACTTATAATTAAAACACTTAATAAAATGGGTATAGAAGGAAAATACCTTAACATAATAAAGGCCATATATGACAAACCATCAGCTAATATCATAATTAATGGTGAAAAACTGAAGCCCTTTGCTCTATGTTCAGGAACATGACAGGACTGTCCCCTATTACCTCTGCTTTTCAACATAGTATTGGAAGTCCTAGCCAGAGCAATCAGGCAAGAGAAAGAAATAAAAGGCATCTGAATTGGGAATGAAGAAGTTAAATTGTCACTTCTTGCAGATGACATAATGCTATATATAGAAAACCCTAAAGACTCCACCAAAAAGCTATTAGAAACAATAAACAAATAGAGTAAAGTTGCTGTCTATAAAATCAACATACAAAAGTCCATTGCATTCCTATACACTAACAATGAAATCTCAGAAAAAGAAATTTTAAAAATTTCTGTTGCAATTGCAACAAAAAGAATAAAATATCTAGAAATAAACTAACCAAGGATGTGAAAGACCTATACACTGAAAACTGTAAGACATTTTTTAAAAGAAATTGAAGAAGACAAAAAGAAATGGAAAGACATTCCGTGCTCATGGATTGGAAGAATCAACATAATTAAAATGGCCATATTACCCAAAGCAATATACAGATTTAATGCAATCCCTATCAAAATCCCAATGGCATTTTTTAAAGAAATAGAGCAAAAAAAAATCATCATATTTGTATGGAACCACAAAAGATCCCAAATAGCCAAAGCAATCCTAAGAAAAAAGAACAATGCTGGAGGTATCACACTTCCTGACTTCAGCTTGTACTACAGGACAATAATCAAAACAGTATGGTACTGACAGGAAAACAGACACACAGACCACTGGAATAGAATTGAGAACCCAGAAATAAACCCACATAAATATGGACAGATAATTTTCCACAAAGAAGCCAAAAAACATGCAATGGAGAAAAGACAGCCTCTTCAATAAATGGTGCTGGGAGAATTGGAAAGAGGCTATCTTTTCACGTGCAAAGGAATGAAACTAGCCTGCTATCTGTCACCATGTACCAAAATTAATTCAAAATGGATAAAAGACCTAAACATAAGACCTGAAACAATAAACTGCATAGAGGAAAACATAGGTACTAAACTTATGGACCATGGGTTCAAACAGCATTTTATGAATTTGACTCCAAAGACAAGGGAAGTAAAAGCTAAAATAAATGAATGTGACTATATCAAACTAAAAAGCTTCTGCACAACAAAAGAAAACACTGACAAAATAAAGAGGCAACCAATCGAATGGGAGAAGATTTTTGCAAACAACACCTTCAATAAGGGGTTAATATCCAAAATATATAAGGAACTCATACAACTCAACAACAAAAAGACAAACAATCCAATTAAAAAATGGGCAAAGGACCTGAAGAGACATTTCTCCAAAGAGAACATACAAATGGCCAACAGACATATGAAAAAATGCTGATCACTAATCATCAGAGAAATGCAAAAAAAAACCACAATGAGATATCACCTCACCCCAGTCAGAATGGCTATCATCAACAAGACAAATAGTAACAAGTGTTGGAGAGGCTGTGGAGAAAAAGGAACCCTCATACACTGTTGGTGGGAATGCAGACTGGTGCAGCCGTTATGGAAAGCAGTGTGGAGGTTCCTCAAAAAATTACGAATAGAATTACCATATGACCCACCCACTGACATACCAACAGCAATTAAGGCTCAACTACAAAACAGGGCACACACAATCCGTACAAATAGTTTTGGAGCACTGAGCTTACATAACCAGGGAGACTGTGTCACTGGGCCCTATAGGACACCTACTATATAAGGCCACCCTGCCAAGCCTGAAAGATGTAGCAGACCTACCTAATACCTAGAAACCAACACAGAGAGATAGCCAAAGTGAGGAGAGAAAAAAACATGTCTCAAATGAAACAAAAGGAAAAAACTCCAGAAAAAAAAAAAAAAAAAAACTAAATTAAAATGGAGGCAAGAAATCTACCAGATGCAGAGTTCAGAACACTGGTTATATAGATGCTCAAGGAACTTAGTGAGAACTTCAACAAAGATAGTAAGTATAAAAAAGGACATGGAAACCATAAAAAAGAACCAGTCAGAAATGAAGAATACAGTAATTGAAATGAAGAATACACTGGAAGGAATCAATAGCAGATTAGATGAAGCAGAGGACTGAATCAGTGATTTGGAAGACAATGTAGCAGAAAACACCCAATCTGAATAGCAGACAAATAATTAAAAAAAAAATTAATGAAGACAGTTGTCCCCTCCAGGATAGCCTTCACATCATAGGGGTACCAGAAGGAGAAGAGAACAAGGGATTGAAAACCTATGTAAAGAAATAATGACTGAAAACTTCCCTGGTGAAGGAAATAGATGTACAAGTACAAGAAGTGCAGAGAATCCAAAACAAGATGACCCCAAAGAGGCCCTCAACAAGACACATCATCATTAAAACACCAAAGGTTAAAGACAAAAAGAAAATCTATGTTCATTGAAGTATTATTTACAATAGCCAAGATATGGAACCAACCAAAATGTCCATCTATAAATGACTGGAAAAAGAAGATATGGTACATATATACAATGAAATATTACTTGGCCATAAAAAGGAATAAAATCCTACCATTTGCAACAACGTGGATAAACCTAGAGGTATTATGCTAAGTGAAATAAGTCAGACAGAGAAAGACAAATACCATATGATCTCACTTATATGCGGAATCTAAAGAACAAAATACATGAACAAACAAAACAGAAATAGACTAATAGATATGGGGAACAAACTGATGGTTGTCAGATGAGAGAGGGTTCAGGGGCTGGGTAAAAAATTTGAAGGGATTAGAAGTACAAATTGGTAGTTACAAAATAATCATGGTGATGTAAAGTACAGCATAGGGACTATAGTCAATAATATTTTAGTAACTTTGTAGTGTCAGGCAAGTACTAGACAAATCAGGAGGGTCAATTCATATATTATATAAATGTCTAGCCACTATGCTGTACATTTGAAACTAATATGAAATAATATTGAATGTCAACTGTGAATGAAAAATAAAATGAATGAGTGAATGAGTGAGTGAAGAAAGAAAGAAAGAAAGAAAGAAAGAAAGAAAGAAAGAAAGAAAGAAAGAAAGAAAGAAAGAAAGAAAGAAAGACTGAGTAGTCTTCTAACACAATAGACCAAGTGTCTAAGGCACAATCAAATATAACTCATCATACAAAGAACCAAGTAAAGCACAACTTAAATAAGAAGTTAATCCACTGATACCAATACCAGGATGAATCAGTTGATGGGTTATCTAACAAGAATTTTAAAACAGCCATCATAAAAGTGCTTCAACAATTATGAATTGTCTTGAAACAAATGGGGAAAAATATCTCAGCAAAGAACTAGATACTATTTTTAAAGAAATAGAAATCATAGAATTGAAAAACATAACAACATGATTAAATTCAACCCCAGGATATTGGTTTTTGTTTTTTGTTTTTTAAATAAGACACAACATGTTAATATGCATGGCATAGTCCCTGCTACACAATATAAACCCAGTGAATCTTAAAATAGTTATTTTTAAATAAGTCCTACAATTTTTGACCCCAAGAAATGCTGTATTTTAATAGCTAATCACAGATGGAATGGAAAGAATTATTTCAACTTCATCCAAGAAAGATATTTTTTCTTAAACTATGTCTCACATTGCTTTCTACAGGCACTAAAATTAATCAATCAGCAAATAATTATTAAGCAAATTTATAGGATTTTATTAATCCCTAAATTCATAGTTTCATATTATCATCATTCATATTTGAGGAACCAACTACCTCATTCTATACAAATGGGAGCAGGGACTCTAGTCATATATGCCCATCGTGGTTACCACTGAGAAGCCCATCACCCAAGCCTTCATGGTTTATTTAGAACCGTGTTTTCCCTGCCCATGCCCCATTCACACACCCTCTCTACCAATTCCAAGCAAGGGCCCTGGGACTATCCAGCAAGACTTGAAAGGCCATAGCACTCAGTATCCTGAACAGTAGCCCTGGAGGTCATATGTTCCCAAATAAAGATGGTGATATCTCTCTAGTGTGTCACATGAATGGTAAAAGGGTCTCAGATACAGGCATTACAAAAATCCGTGTCACCTTCCTAGCATTGGGAAAACATCCTCACCCAGTGAAGGTAAGCCAGTTCTTTAATTACCAGCATTTTCTGTGAGTATAGGTTATTTGACCTTTTTTGGATTTAACACTATGAATATCCAGAAAGTAATAAGGGATCAGATTTTGTCATCTGATAGTGGTCATTGTTTGAACTAATTATATTATAATCTGTCATCATTTGAATTAAAGTGCCAAGTGAATGCAAAATTTTGGTAGATTGAATAGCCTTTGCCACAGACCAGTATGAGAGGCATAAAGAAACAAGGAGTGGGGAGTGAAATGGCTTTTACTATCAGCATTAGATATATTTATAAAAGAAAAAAGTTTAAAAATAATTCTCAACTCAAGGCACACACTGAAAATTTGAGAGTTGTTATGAGTACAATCTAAAAGTAACACTGGCAGCTAAGGCTAAAATAGCTGAAATTAAACTAAGATTTTGAAAGAAGAGGTTGAAAATTACAAAATTAGTTAAATTCACAATCTCACCAGGTCTTTTGCATGGAAATTATTATTTTAGTTGAGAAAGCATGGAATCCTAGAAATCAGAATGAAAAAGTGGTACAATAACAACTCAGAAGACTTGAATTCCTAATATTTACTGAGTTCCTTTTGCCATCCTTGTTTGATGAAGGTTTGGTGTGTTTTTTCTGACATTCTTAAATGGCCTATAATTATCTTCACTTCTGGAGTTTTCATTTTTTCTCATTGTATACCCTATGTCTTCTCATTCCTTACTATCTAAGATCCTTTGGTATCTGCATACTTAGACATAGAGTCATATGTCAGCATTCCCCAAGCACCGATAGCAATGTCAGACCTAAGACAGAAAACATATCCTCTAAAAGAATCAAAAGGCTACATTTATCTGTATCTGCAAAATTCTGGAAATATGTGTAGGAATGAGTTCTGAAGGTGCCGGGCCAAGGGAAAATAGCATAACTGTAAATTCTACTTAATATATCTACAACACACTTTGAAGTATTTCTAAATTCAATGTGTTAGCAAAAGCAGCAGGAAGTAGTTCTAATTAGTTACTTCGTTGATTAACTGAAACATGGGTTCAACAAAGGCCTACACTAAAGGAAGTTAAGATGCCAGCAATTTCTTAATGCACAATAAAAAAAGGACTCCAGAGACTTAGGGAGATACAAATATTGGAGTGGATTTAATATGTGCAATGCCTTGTCCAAACAAAGCTCTTTTCTCATACCAGGGACACTGGTAGGAACTACTATGGCTGAAATAATTTCCTTCATGTCAGTGAGAATAACACAGATATCAGTGGCCAATGCCAGGGAGTGATTATCACAGTCAGGGGGATGTAGGGGCCAAAAACGCAGCACTAAGAATCAGAATGACCTGCTGTGAAACGATCTTTGTGGGGGCCAATTAATAAATACGGGAACATTCCTCCTAAGTTCCCCATGTAACTAGGGGAGTAACAAGTAAATCGAAAGTCATATGAAAATAGAGCAACCCAGAGAGAGAGGCATATCCCTTATACAAAACTCAAATCTGAACCAGTTCAAAGACCCCAGGGTGGGATTTCTGGTCAAGACGATGGAGTAGATAAATGCTGTGCTTGCCTCCTCCCACGACCACATCAAAATTACAACTAAACTATAGAACAACCATCATTGAGGATCACCTGAAGTCTGGCTGAACAGAAGTCATATAACTAAGGAGACATGGAAGAAGCCACCTGGAGACTAGTAGGAGGGTCAGAGAGGCAGAACAGGCTGGTCCCACACCCACATGTGGAGGTTAAAAATTGAGAGGGATGTCTCAGACATGGAGGATTCTCCTGAGGAGGCAGGGGTCCCAGACACATACTAAGCTTCCTAGCCCACGATTTCAGTACTTGGAAGAGAAGTTCCCATAACCTTTATCTGTGAAAACCAGCAGAAATTGTGGCTGAGTGACAAAGAGGGCTGCTGGAATCTCCGGAACTCCTCTTAAAGGGCCCACACATGGACTTACTTGCTGACAGTCTCACTTCCTTTGAGATCATTCACTCTGGGGTAGCAGCTCAAAGGGTGCCAAGGACATACAGGGAGGAATTGAATTGTCTGGCTACAGACCGAGGACTGGATGGGCAGCTTTCTCCTAGAAAGAAGTGCTGGCAGAAGCCACTGCTGCTTTGTTGATCCTCCCCTCACCTCCCCACCACCACCCCCGGCAAGCAGAGGCAGGCACCTTCTGGGTCTGGCTAATACCTTTCACCTCACCCTGGTGATTCCTGAAGACCCCACCCAATTTGTGGCCCACCCAAGTTGTTTCCAGTGGCATTTCCATAAAAACAGCCTGTGGGGGCAGAGCCCCAGAAAGTAGTTTCCAGGCTCGCGGCCTCACATAGACAGGTGCTGGCTCAGGTAGTAAATGGCCATCAACTGTGATTGCATGGCCATCAGCTGTGGCTAGTTGGCCGTCAGCTGTAACCAGTGAGCCATTGGCCACTAATATAACTGCTGTGGCTAGGCTAGCAAAAAAAGATGGGGGCTAGCAAGAAGATGGTGGTTGAGCCTGCAAGCGGCGCAGTGAGGGTTGAGAATTCTGTGGCTCCTGTTTCCTGTTTCTCCAACCCAGCCGCCAGTGAGAGTATAGTGGTATAACTCCCCCATTTATGGCTCCGTGGGTGTTCCTTTTTGGCTTCACCATACCCTGCGTTCTCTTGTGGGGAGTGGGAGCAGAGACCCCGCCGGACTCCCCGCATGACACAGCCTGTCTTGGCTCATGACGTAGACTTTTATAAAATCTCTCAAAGGTTCACAAATTCCAAACAAGCAGCATCTGGCCTCGGCATGCCCCTTACCTTTTGTGAAGCAGATCCAAGCCCAGCACTAGTGGAAGCCAGCCTCAGTTTGCAGCTTAGCCTCTCCCAGGCACCTAAAAGCCTAGCACAAGTGGCAATCATCTACAGACCACATTTTAGCACATACAAGGTGGACTCAGGCAGGGCACAGGGTACCGGACCTAGGCCTACACCAAAGCACCTCCTAAGAGGCCCCAGCACCAACACACCTGGTGGCCAGCTTCAAACAAAGCAGAGCACCACCCAACCACCTTCAAAAATGACACACCCAAAGGACAGACTCAGCAGGCACCAAGGCCCCGCTAAAGTGAATCCTGTTTCATAAGGTTAGCCCCTGTACAAGAGCTGCTCTACTGTATCATGGCCAGTCTTCACAACCAATCAGCCTAAGGGTCAATCCCTTCCATTGATGTGCCAACAACAATCAAGGCTCAACAGAAACAGAAGGGTACACACAACTCCCACACAAGTGACACACCTGGAGCACCCAGCTCAGGTGACCAGGGAAACTGCACCATTGGGCACCACAGGACACCTACTACATAAGGCGACTCTATCAAGAATGGGAGACATAGCAAATCTACTTAATACATAGAAACAAAGACAGCGAGGCAGCCAACATGAGGAAACAAAAAAGCACGTCCCAAATGAAAGAACAAAGCTCAGGAAAATAAATAAACCAAATGAAGACAAGCATAAACCAAGATGCAGAATTCAAAATATTGGTTATAAGAATGCTCAGTGATCTCAATGAGAATTTCAACAAAGAGATAATAAGCACAATGAAGGACATGAAACCATAAAAAAGAAACAGTCAAAAATGAAGAATACAACAACTGAAGTGAAGACTACATTTGAGGAAATCAACAGATTAGATGGAGAGAATAGCAAAAAGAATGTACATATATATATATATATATATATATATATATATATATATATATATATATATATATCAAAAGTAACACTCATTCTTTGGGCCCCTTGATAGAACTGTATTCTGCCATTCATGGGGTCTCTATTATTCTCTATTATTTTATTCTAAAACTCTCTATATGCCAGTAAGGTTTTATACATATGCCATATCCAGAGTATTTACTAGGAATGACTATCCTCAACAGCTAGTAAAACCCACATACTGGCTACTTAACACATAGAATAGGGACCAAATGGAAGCGCCTGACCATAATATAATATCAAATCCAAAGCCATGTCCATGGGGAAATGCAGAAATGTGTTCCGCCATTAAAAACTAGGGCATGAGGTAATGATCCAGGTTATAAAACAAAAGAAATTGGTCTTAAAGAATGACAATGCAAACTATTATCAGACAGTGACTGTAATTGTAGCTATCTGTTTTAGATGTGAGCTGTTTTCCAGAACATACCAATATGGTTTCTGGATCCTGATATTCAGTTAGTGATCTGGAGAGTTTGATATTTTTCCTCATCACAATTTCCAGGGAACACCAATCAATAAGGGATCCTCACATGTTCTGTAACTCAAGGCCTGGCAAGAAACAGATGAGTCACTCAAAATGGGTAGTTAAAGATGGTTTAATGATGGGATTATTTACAAAGTTCTGAACAGTTAAGGGACAGCAAGGATAGATGTTGGGAGTAGCCTGGTGTTAACAAAAGCAGGAAGCCATTATCATTCCCAGACCTGAAAGGGCAAACGGAGGAAGAGATTAATAGGACTACAGTTGTATGAGGGACCATTTAATGGAAGTTGTGGTCTTCAACAGAGGAATACAGCCATGGTTAATTGAAGTTGCAGTGAGAGACAAGCCAGCGGAAAACAACACCCTGATTTCTTTCCTCCTGAACTTTAATATCCTGCCAGTACTTTCTCGTAGTCATATCCAGCTAGAAGCCAGACAACAATGGAGACTTAGAGCTTAGCTTCAAAGATCAGGATGGAGAAGCATAAAAATTTTATTTATAAGGTGCAGCAGGAGAAAATTCATCACGCTTGTCCACTATAATAATAATAATATCTCATGAAAGGAGAGAGAGAAAGTAGCAGAAATCCTGGATCACATGAGAACATTCAGACATGTCAGCATAGAACAGTAGAAGCGTGTTTACCCTCAGCTAGAGTTATAGAATCCAGAGATCTGAAAGTGTACCACAATACACTTTGTGAAGGACAAGTTGCTACACACACACTGCAAACCCTGTCACAAGGGACACTTCCCAAATGCTTGGTGAGCCCATTTTAATTTTTGAAGCAACATATACACCTTTGGCTGTGATGTTTTGATGAATTTACCTAGAACATAGAGACTGTCAACTTAGAGTAGGACCTAAAGCAAGGCATGGTTCCAGATGGCCAAGGCTACCAGTCAAGCCAGGTGATCCAGTGGATCTAATGATGCTTAAAGTGCTTGTGGAAGCTCAGGTCGATTCCCACCAAGAGAAGAAAAACAGAAATGTGAGGGTTTTGGAGAAAATATGTATCTGTTCTATTTTTGAATAATAGCTCTTGAATTGCCATTGGCTTTTGGCAGAAACTCAACACCCAATCATGGAGCAACAGAGGAAGATGAAACCAGGTGTTCCATCATGAACTGAGAATCATCTGATCAGCCTAGCCATGAAATCAGGCATTCCAAGCAGCACAGCATCATCAAATGGAAATGAGATATAAAGCACGGGCCTAAACAAGTGATCCAGGTGATAGCACAGGCTCAACAGACAAGGCAGACAGTGCAGGCACATGAGCAGTTGGCATGGCACCAGGTGCCCATGCCTTGGGCAATCAGGATACCGTGAGCCCAGGGCAGTGGGGCAGGAACGTGGAGCCAGAATGACAGCAGAGATGGCAGCTACATCATCTGCATCTGCAGGCTTAGGGGCTGTGTACTGGGACACAGTGGGAGGCCAGGTGGCCATCTTTCCCAGGGTCCTTGGCTGTGGCCTCTGCACAAATATTAACTCCACCCTCAGCCCAGGGTAGGAATGCCAGCACTCAGACAGTAAGCTTTGTCTGTGAATCATTACATAATAGTAGTGTGTGGATATTGCAATAAGGCCTATTGGGGAGTTATCTGAATTCTGCAAAGAATTTAAAATGCCCTGTTTGGAAAACTACTGAAACTTTGTAAAGCAAGTAGAAATTAAATTTAAAGATCACGGCATTCCACAGAACACTACTTTCAAATGAAGCTTCAGTTGAACCAGTTATTAATGAGGAAGACAATTTTAAAATTAATGTTCTCTATTTAATTTAAAATACAATGATAGACTGCATAAACAGGCATTTTGAGTTATGGACAAAGCATAAAGCCACTTTCAGTTTCTTGTTCAATCTCCATATACTATAGAAAATGTCAGAGAAGACATTAAAATGCCATTGTACAAATTTACATTTAAAATAATATTGAGACTTATGTAAAACTGATATTTAAAAAATTGTTCCACAAGAATCAACTTTGGATGTGTTAAAATTTATACTTTGAAATAATGTATCAGAAAATTTTCCCATGTTGTTACAGCCTATAAAATAATCTTAAGAGCTCTAGTAACAGTTGCACCAGAAGAGAGATTCTTCACAAAATTTAAAAAATAATAATAATTAAGTCATTTCCAGTCTTGCATTTGCCAAGAATGACTGGTGTTGATTTCAATTATATTGATTAAAAATGAACTTACTTATAGTGTATATTTTGTTGGCCTAATAAATGAAAAGCAAGCCAGAAAATATAGCATTATCAATTGAGATATCACCTTAATTATTAGTATTTATTGTTTTATAGGCATTTATGGCATGAAATTATATTTTTGCAATTGACGTTTATGTTGTTACTCATGTATCACTGTTATCTTTTATAAGTAATAAAATATTTTTAAAGGAAAAAGCTTTATTTTGTTAGTACCTTTAAACGGCCCCAGAGTTTCATTTTTTATTGCTCCTGTCAATTATGTAGCCAGCTCTGACAGACACTGCAGTTTCCTTTTCTTTCTGACTTGAATGCTTATGTGACACTTAGAGGGACAGTAGTCATTTTGAAATCATGAAGAGAAAATTTGACATATTAAAAACGAAAATCAGAATGATAAGAACAGCCTCTGTTCTTGAGATTGCCATTGACCGTTAGTCCTAAACTGCCTACCTCTAGATATCCTACAAAAAAATAAATGTGTACAAAAAAATAAATAAAGTGCCAATGATTTGAGATATTTTTGCCAAATTTTCTGCAATGTCTATAAATTGCTCAAAAATCAGTTCATAAGTAACCTCCTCAGAGAGAAAATCTCTGATAACTTAAAAATTTCCCTTCCCAATTCTCTGATCACTTAAAAAAAAAATCCATCCCATTACCATTTATAGGATGCATCACTACCTTAAATGATCTTTTCTTTGTTTGCATGAATATCTTCTCTAAATTATACTGTGAGCTCCAAAAGAGCAGAAATATTTTGTCTTCTTTACCACTACACACCCAGCACCCTGACACAAAATACCTACTCAGGAAATGTTTATTGAATGAGTAGGTGAGTAAATGAATTAATAAGACTTCGCTCAGCAAAGAAATCAGGCTCAGATCACAAAATAGGAAAAGGAAAAATAACTTTCAATTATTTCTTCAACAGTAAGAACAAAAGGACATTTTCCTTCAAGTCCTTACAAGTATAAGTTATTGTGTATTGTAAATTACCTCATGCTAGTTGGTGAGAATATTTCTTACCTAAGTCCACAATGTACAAAACTGGGTTTCCATAAAGGCAGAGAGAGTCTGTTCTCTCTCCTGAAGAGTAAGGCCCATTGTCATCATGCCACGAGACTGTACCACTCCACCTGCCACCACAACAAGGACCCACAGAGTGCCAAATGCTCAGCCTCTGAAACAGCACCCATGGACACTGACGCATCTAAGAATGTTTTTTGACTCTCGTTTTTCTGCTGTTGTAGGTAAAGTCACACACCAGGGAGCTAAAGTCATGATACAGAAACAAAAAGCTGATTATTAGCTCTGCCTTTTCCTCCCTGATACAAAAGGGCTCTCACCCACAACCCATCCTCCCCTGCATGCATAGGCAACCTCTTCTTTATTCCTCCATCTCAAACAGACCTTGAGATGTGCTTTACAATGATCTTACTACCTTCAATGTGTGTCGCTACTTTGAATACATGATCCATTTTATCCCCACATCTTACCAGGACCTCCTTGCCACTTCCATTTCATTAAGGTCATAATCCTCTTCTTAAAATTTCTATTTTCCCCATTCACATCAGTAAAGGTTCTCTTCCAATTGACAGAAGGGTCATCTCTCCCAGTGACATAATTATAGTTAATTTCAGACATGACTACGAATCCAGTGACTTTCCCATCACCCCAGACTAGGCACATACCATGTGGCAAGACATTTTAACCATATAAAGGTCTAGGGTAACCCCTAAAACCACATCAGGGTCATTCAACACTCTGATTTGGTAATTAGAGAGGGCAACATACAAGTGCAATCTGAAGTCCTGAAAATATATTCTTTGAAGAAAAGAGAAACTTTAAATAAAGCACACATGGGGGGAAAAAACAAAAAGACATTGACAATAATGAAGATAATAATGATCATGATATTAGCAAGTATCTCAAATCTCATATATTCAATATTTATTGGAAAACAAAATTTCCAGGAACAAAGGTATTGTTTTTTTAATTAACTGTTCACATTTTTTCAACACAGACTTTTATGAGATGTAAAAATGCATATGGTAGCGCACGTGTATTTGGTGGAGTGATACACACACAAACAATTCCTCCTTCACAGTCTTTAATAATTCCCAAAGCTCTTTTCTGTCCATTTTCTTCCTAGAATGTCCCCCTAAAGGAAATAGATCATTATCAACCCAATTATACAAGTGAGAAAGTTGAGAAAAAAGAAGTTTAAATGACTCACCCAAGTTTCTTTAAGTCAATGTCCCTGCCTGCCACTATTATGATGAAAAGCCTTTCTCAGTTTAAAAGCTCCCTGGGGTATAATAAAGTTGAATTTGGTTATCACAGAGTTCTCTGGGCTTTTTGTCTAATTTGAAAGTCTTTCTTGTAGGATAAAACATTCTCCCACCCTAGTATGTGGCAGTCTGTGTGGGAACACAGAAAATAGAAAGTAACAATAAGATGATGTATTTCCACGGCTCTAATTTCTCGAGCACTCAGAACTCTCGAGATAACCCCTGCTGTGCCCATGCATTAATATGCAGTACTCCTATTTGACAGATTAGGTCTAGAAAGTCTGGGAAGTTAAGGAAGTGAAATTAGTAACTGCAACAGAGCAAACTGCGGAGTTCTCGTCAAACACTTCATCTACTTACACGTGCTGATGTTAACAGCAATGGCACATTTGTTTGCAGTTTATTCAAGAAAACAAAAAGGTGGAAACTACAATATAAATATCCTAATACATCAAATTCCTGTTCTTGAAAAGGCAGAAAACTAGTAACTGAATGAGACCTCCTAATTGAGAGAAGCTTTTTTTAAGCTTTAATGACCCTAAGACCATTTGAAATATTGACCTGGAGCCCAGAAGTATTCTTTGATGAAGATAAAGATACCGGGATCGTCAGTATTGGGTTGTCAAATCAGTCACACATCAATCCATTTAATAGATACTTTCTGAGAACTTATTTTGATCTATAAATTGAAAAAGGCATTAGAGAAATGTAGATGAATTTGCTCAAAGCAAGTAAAAAGAGAAGTGGTCTCAGCACAAAAAGCTGATGTAGCTGTTTGGAATTAATTCAGCTGCAAGTAACAGAAAAGCCTACTTTCACTGGCTGAAATAAACAGGAGTTGGTTTTTCTTGTATAATAAAATATCCAAAGAAGGTAGTTGTTGGCATTCATTCCATTGACCAGTGAGTGATACTCCTTGGGACACATACTTTTGTTTATCTTTCTGTTTCACATTTATCATTTAACAGATATCAGTTGGTTTTCATTGCATTAAAAAAAAAGTCTCCCAAACCATAACACTACCATCAATACCCTTCATCCCCTCATGCAAGTGCAGGTGAGTTGTGGTATTCTTTGGGGAAAGCCAGGCCTGGCTCAGCTCTTGTCACCGAGACCCACTCAGGCAGATGATGAGCTGAGAGTTAATTGGTTAGGGCTGGATTTGCTGATTTTAGCAGAGCTCTCTTAACATGTCTGGGGTCTTGGCTGGAACTCCTGAGCTCACTCTGCTGCTTGTGGTTTTGAATTACCCAGCAGGTTAGCTTGGGCTTGTTCTCATGGGTGGGCAGGGACCCAAGCAACTGAGTAGAAATATGCAAGTCCTCGTGAGGCGTGGGCTCAGAATTGGCCCATTGACACTATGCTGAGTTCTAATTGCAAACACAAGTCATAAATCTAGCCCAAACTCAAGAGGAAGGAAAATGGACTTGATATCTTGATGGGAACCAAATGGGGCATGAAGAGAAAAGGAGAATAAGTGTCTCCATTTTTGTAAATAACCTAGCCAAAATTATTCATAACTTTCACATATGAAAAAGATACCCATTTCCACCTGACACCTCCAAAGGTCTCATGCAACCATGCTATTACTTTTAAAATCCGGGATTGGTGGTCTACATCTAGTACAAGTTATTTTCATTTACACACTCAAATAATGATGAGACAGACAATGGGCAAAAACACAATAGAGGTTTCCATTCAAAAGGATGAAATGGAAGTGCATGGCATTCTCTGGTCCATAGCAATTCTGGATTACCACTGGAAAAAAAATGTTGCCTGATCCTCAAATATAGGAGCAGAAAATGCTTCTTGACTACAGACCAGTTCTGTTCCCTGACACTGGCCTCTAGTCCATTGTCCTCCATTAATTCTAGCAATGGCTCACAAATCCACTGTTCTCAATGCACTTGGCTTTACCCTCTGGGTTCCTAACTTCACCATCTGAGATACGAATCCTTTCTTTTGTATAAGAAATAGCTTAAGCTTGCAGCTGAGTAACTTTTTTAGCCTGCTTTCTTCTCATGCAATTTATAAAAGCAGAGTCCCTTTGAACTCAGCTGGTGATGTTTCTCCTTTACAAGTCCCTTAAAACTCTGTGGACTTTCTACATGTATGAGTATATTGTATTCATTTGGGAAAAACTCATCCCATGTTTCCCTAAAAATAAGACTGGGTCTTATATTAAGTCTTGCTCCACAAGATGCATTAGGGCTTATGTTCAGGGATGTCATCCTGAAAAATCATGCTAGGGCTTATTTTCCAGTTAGGTCTTATTTTCGGGGAAACACAGTGCCTAAAACTGTTTTCAAGACATGCCTCTGTCTCTTTTAACCAACTCACATAACTTTGGGCATAGCAGTTTCTGAAGGGACAATGCCCTTTATAGATTTCTATGCATCATTTTTCTAGCTGAGAGTTCCCTCTAGATGTCTCAATTCTTTCAGAGCTCTTGACAAAGGATCCCAAGGGCACAGTCCTCATTTCCTCTACACCCTTAGGTTACATTCTAACTCAAGGATCTCTTATTGGTTGAGAAGACTAAAGATAATAGTTTCATGTTCCATCTCTGCAAGGCCTGGTTCCTCTATATTCTGACTAAATTCTACTTGCAAACTTAATAGTCATTCTTTGAGCTCACGTAGCCTTTGTAGTTCCTCATTACATGCAGCTAAAATAAGCCAAACAATAAGCTCATCAGGTATAGTTTTTAATCTTCTAAGTTATCAAAGGCAACATTTTGCCAGTGGTTTCACTACTACATAACACAGGGCTTCGTTTTTCCAGACTCCAATAACAAACGATTGTCTCATCAGTTTTTCAGCTCCTGTTAATTGCTGCTCATTTCTTCAGCTACTTCTAGCTTCCTGGTCCCAAAGCCAATGTTTCTACACTCCTAGGCCCACGTCCAAATCAGTTAGATTTTGCTTTGTAACAAGCCACGTTAAAATCTATCCACTTACAAGCAAGAGTGTGAAGGCCATCTGGGCAGACCTTCTGGGTGTGCTGGGTTCAGGTTCCTCGGCACGGCTTACTAGTGCACCAGCGGCCAGCCACAGGCGAACTGCTGCTGACTTTGCTGATCTTGCCCAGGATATGTCTCCTGTCTGGGGCTCTGTCTGCAATGAGTGGATCAATTCTGCCACTGTGGTCTCTCATATTCCAGCGGGCTAGTCCTGATGTGTTTTCATGACATGGCAGAAATCCAAGAGTAAGCAGAAATGCATAAGCATCTTGAGACTTAGGCTCAGAAATGAAGAACACTTCTGTGTTCTATTGCCCAAATTCAATATAGACTCAAAGGATGGGAAAACAGATGCCACCTCTTGATGACACTTGCTGCAAAGTCACATTGCAAAGGGAAACAGACACAGGGAAGGGAGCAATGGGCCATGCTGTGCATTTAACAGAAACATGTGGGGTTTTATTCTCTATGTATCACTTTATTATTCCAGATAACTACAGCTATAATCTAAGGGCGATCATTTGCCACCATTTAAATAACCTGTTCAATGCATTTTAATGCATTGAGTTTAACATTCATAGTGCAAGCCTTAAATTACGACATTGGAGTTTTCAAAATAATTGTTTTATAATTATGGCATATTTTCCCTATTAGTTTGTGGATTTTAGGTAAGAGGGCTTTCCTTTTTTTCTTCCTTTTCACTCTTTTAGTTTTTCCGTGATTGCGGATCATTTCATTCAATGCAGTATAATCAATTATAGTCACTATTATTTTAGGTGTTCCCATTGTCCTAAATATGGCCAGTGGGAGGTGCATCAAGCTGGTTATTTTGTAATCTTGGCATGACTGCAATGGTGTGTGTTCACTTTCTTGTTTTGTCTTTAGAGTGTATTCCACCAAAACACTACAATTAGAGTGTTCTGTTCAAAAGTTACTTAAAATAATTCCTTCCTCTGTATAACTGAGTAATCAATCTGATGCAGTTAGGTTCACTTGCTTTAATTTATATTCAATGTAAGGGTGTGTTTTTTTCCCCATTTTGATTTTATTTTTGAATATTTAAAACATTTACATGGCTTAAAATGAAATTAATACAAAATATATATACACAGCATATATTCACTTCTTTCCACAGCTCCATCCATCGCATTTCTACTTATTCATATACAAATATATCCCATCCCTAACATATCATTCCATCATTTCTTTTGCAAATATAAATGTTGCTGTGACCACCACATATCATTTAGAAAAAGATAATTTGGATCTGTATCTCAAACTATACTCAGAATAACAAAATGTAAAAATAAAACCATACAGGACATCCAAGATGGCAGAGTAGATAACACTGTGCCGTCTTTCTTTCTTAAACACATTAAAATTACAACAAAGTTATAGAACTATCAACGTGGAGAACCATCTGAAGTCTAGCTGAACAGAAGTTTTATAGCTAAGGATACAAAGAAACCAAGTTGAGACTGGTAAGAGAGGCGGAGATGTGAAACGGGCTGCCAAGCCTCCGTTTGGTAGTTGAGAACCAGGAGGGATATCTGAGCCATGGAGATTCACCCCAGAGGAGTGAGAGACCCCAGCCACAAACCAGTCACCCCAGCCCAAAGTACTGGTACTGATAAGAGGAGCCTCCACAATATCCAGCTGTGAAAAACAGTGGGAATTCCGAACATCATGTTGGGATGGAAGGCTGTGGGAAACCATACATCCTCTTAAACAGCCTGAACACAGACTTTCTCAATTGCCGGCACTTACCTTGGGCTCCAGGGAAGGAACAGTAACTTGGGAGGGTGGTGGGGGAGGTGTTAGAGACATATGGGGAGGGAGACTTACTTGTGTGGCTTCCTAGCAGGGACTGGAGGACAGTCTTCATTTTCTCTGTGTGGGGTCCTCCTCCCATACAGCTGGCAGGCGACCACCATATTTAATGTGTTGAGCCCTCCCCTACAGGCCAAAACTGAATCTGATTGGCCTGGCGAGCTCCCCTTGTGCCAACCTGCTGACTCATGGAGACCTGCCCCACCCAACTCTGCCAACACCAGAGGCACTTTCTCTGAGAGCAGCCAGCCCTGCTGAACTGCACTCTTTCTTAGAAAACTATTAGAGTCCACAGGCCCCAGGTGAGTGGTGACTGGCCTCGGTGTGCTCTAAAACTTTTGCTAAGTAGCTCCAGGCTCAACACTGGCACCAAATGAGAGTCTATATTAATCTGTTTACCACAACTCTTTCCACTCTAGTGAGTCCCTGAGACCCTGCCTCACCCAACTTGTGTACCACAAGAGGTTTTACCAGTGGCTAAACCTTAAGGGAGCCAGCAGGTGGCAGCAGGCCTTGAGGTATCCTGGCATTTTGCAGAGCCACTCTAGGCTTGGTACTGGTGGCAGACATTCTTGGTTCACATCGTGACCACTCCTATGTACCTCCAGGGTTAGCATAGTCAGCAAACAACTGTGGATCACTTTGTAGCTCCTACCAGGTATCCCCAACTGATACAGGAAGTAAGAGACCTGGACCTGCACTGGAGCCACTTGCAAGAGGTTCCAGAACTAAAATACTTGGAAGTTGGCTCAAACCATAGCAGAACACCATCCAATTAGCCCCACGAGTAGCACACCCAAAGGGCAGTCTCAACAGGCACCAGAGCCCAGTGGGGCAAATCCCACTCAGTGGGGTAGGCTTCCTGCACCACAGCCTATAAGCTGTGGGTGTGGCCAAACCTCACAGCCATTCAGCCTGAGGATCAATCCTACCCACTGATGTGCCAATAGCAATCAAGGCTCAACTATAACAGGTGGGCACACACAACCCATGCAAGGGACAGTTCTGGAACACCTGGAACAGGTGACCAGGGAGAGTGTGCCAGAACCTCACAGTGTACCTACAACATAAGGCTTTCTGGCCAAGACTGGGAGACATAGCAGATCTACCTAATACACAGAAACAAACAGAGAGGCAGCCAAAATGAGGAAACAAAGAAATATGTTCCAAATGAAAAACAGGAGAAAACTCCAGAAAAAAAACTAACAAAGTGGAGGCAAGCAATCTACCAGAGAGAAAGTTCAAAACAATGGTTATAAGTATGCTCAAGAAACTTAGTGAGAGCCTCAAGAGATAGATAGTAAGAATAAAAAAGGACATACTAGTGGAAACCATAAAAAAGAACCTGTCAGAAGTTAAGAATACAATAACTGAAATGAAGAATGCACTAAAAGGAATCACCAACAGACTAGATGATCCACTAGCAGAGGATCGAATCAGTGATTTGGAAGACAACGTAGCAGAAAATAACCAATCTGAACAGCAAAAAGAAAAAAATAATCAAAAAACACGAGGATAGTTTAAAAGACTTCTAGGACAACATAAAGCATAACAACATTTGCATCATAGTGGTACCAGAAGGAGAAGAGAGAAAGCAAGGGATTGAGAACCTATTTGAAGAAATAATGACTGAAAACTTTCCTAACCTGGTAAAGGAAATAGACATACAAGTCCAGGAAGGGCAGAGTCCCAAACAAGAGGAACACAAACAGGCCCACACTGAGACACATTATAATTAGAATGGCAAAGATTAAAAATAAAGAGAGAGTCCTAAAAGCAGCAAGAGAAAGGCAACTAGTAACTTTTAAGGGAGCTCCCATAAGATTGTCAGGTTATTTCTCCACAGAAACTTTGCAGGACAGAAGGAACTGGTACAAAATATTCAATGTGATGAAAAGCAAGGACCTACAACTAAGATTACTCAACCCAGCAAAGCTATCATTTAGAATCAAAGGACAGATAAAGTGCTTCCCAGACAAGAAACAGCTAAAAGAGTTCATCACCACCAAATCAGTATCACAAGGAATGTTAGAGGGACTTCTTTAAAACGGGGGAGGGGAGAAATCAAAATTATGAACAATAAAATGGCAATAGCTACATATCTATCAACACGTGGTAGATGCTCAGTAAATGCTGGCTGAATGAAGGAGTAAAAGACTGAATGAATTCAATTGGGCAGGGGGAAGAAAGTATAAAATATGACTTTTTCGTAAAGAGTTAACATGGCAGATTGAATTAACCACGTCTGATTCAATGCTTTAGCCTGGAAAACAAAGATGTGAACATTTTTAGATTGATTAATTTGCTTTGGAAAATGAAAATACTCATTATTTGTAGGATTAGTCTCTGAATCCTGCCTTCTAATTTTCTTACTGATAGCTTTCTTAATGGTAGTCATGAAGACATTCCCCTTAGATGCAAGGAATTCATCTGAACTTCATCAATCCAAAATCCTAATACAGAAGATTAATTAGATCAGATTGCTGCTTTCACTTTGGATTCTTTCAGACTAAGCAAACATTAAGCCCCAGAATTGTATGTGCTAACCTCTATTCTATGCACAACCACACATGTTCTATGTAATCCACTAGTTGTGTTGGGGCCTCAGTTTTAAAGAAATTAAAGTTTTATTAATCCTAATTTGGTAATTTACACTGGATTACATATCTAGTAAATTGCAGCAGTCTCAGCCAGGTCATCATTACAAGATTTTCCTTACCAGTTGAGTTTTAACAAGTCAATGTGTTGGTTCAAACAAATAAAAATAATTCTTTAAGAAAAAAAAAAGTAGAAACATTTTTTTTTTTTTTCCAATCCTAAGAATCTATCCTAAGGAAGTAGCTATGAGTAGAATTATTTTGTTGCAAAGACAGTTCAACACATCACTTTTTCTTAATATCAGAAAACACAGAATACCCTAAATGCTCAACCAATGGAAGAATAATTAATAGAAATATGGTATACACAGTATACATTTCTTAAATATCCGATTTATTTTTTTCTCTCCCCCCAACCTACTCCTCATTGACAGTGAATTTTCTTTTGTGGTACTTCATTTAAAAAAAAAAAAAAAAAGAGAGAGAGAGAGAGAGAGAGAGAGAGAGAAAGTTATCAGAAGCACATATCCCCATCTTCTCATCCAACTAACTCACCACACTTGCCATCACCTCACCTTTCTCCTTAAAAAGAAAGAAGTGTCCAAAAAACTAAATTCTCCATATTATTCTGGATATCTTCCAATTCCATTTTAAAGGGGATTTTCCATGTCATTCTTCTGGATTATTCTGCTTACTCTAGTTTCTTTTAAAAAATTGCAAATATTAATAAAACAAAATTTCCCTAACCTCATACCTCATCCTTGCTATTGTCCTATCTTCCTCTAAAAATTAAACTGCACAAGAAAAGAGCAAGTTGTAAATGACTGCAACTTCCTAACCTCTCATTCTTTCTTCAGTAAATACCAGTAGGGCACTTGTCCCCACCAATTAATGGAAAATAATCTTAATAGGGGCAACAATGATCTTACTGAAACTAAATCAAATAAATAATTTTCAGTTCTCATTTAACGAGACTTTTCAACAGAACTCTATGCCAGGGATCAGCACACTACAGCCCATCACATGTTTGTAAATCAAGTTTAATTGGCACACAGCCAGGCTCATTCACTTATATATTATCTATGGCTTTCTTCATGCCATAAGGGCAGAGTAGACTCTCCTTGAACCACTCTCTTCCCTTAGCCTCTCTAACAACAGTCTCTTGGTTTTCCTTCTGCTTCTCTGGCTCCTTTAACTCTCATTTTTTGTCTCCTTTTCTGGCTCCATCTCTTCTACCAGTTTTATTGTTGTTGTTGTTGTTAGTTGTTTTTTTGTGTGTGTTTTTTTTCTGTGTGTGTGTGTGTGTGTGTGTGTGTGTGTGTGTGTTATTGGGGAATATTGGGGAACAGTGTTTTTCCAGGGCCTATCAGCTCCAAGTCATTCTCCTTCAATCTAGTTGTGGAAGGCGCAGCTCAGCTCCAAGTCCAGTCGCCGTTTTGCATCTTAGTTGCAGGGGGTGCAGTCCACCATCCCATATGGGAATTGAACCAGCAACCTTGCTGTTAAGAGCTCATGCTCTAACCAACTGAGCCATCTGGCCACGCCTCTTTTACCAGTTTTAAATAGTGGAGTTCTTTGGGCTTAATCCTGGATCTTCTCTTCTTCTACTGTGTACCCCTAGGTAGCCTCATCTATTCTTTAGCTGAAATAGCATCTCAGGGTTGACAATTCACAAGTGCTTATCACCAACTCAGACATCTCCTCTGTGTTCCAGAATCATTCAACCAACTGCATATAGAACATCACCATTTGAATGCTTCACTGGCTTATAAACTTCTAAGTCCAGAAATGCACTCTTACTATCGCTCCACCTCCACCCCCTACCCCCACCCCCCAACACACATCTGTTTCTCTTGAAGACTTTCTTATCTAAGTTCATGGAACCTCCATAGAGCTATTAGATCATGCTAGAAACCTGGAAGTTATGCTTGGTAACTTCTTTCTCAATTTAGTACTGGCAATTCCATTGTCAGGATAGGTCTTGAGTCTATTGGACCTTCTTTACATCATTGCATCATTTCTGCAAACAACTATCGTTTTGCCACTGTACTACTGTACTAGTAACCTTCTAAATGGATACCTAATTTCTGGCCTTTGTTCAAATCATTCCCCACAAATCTACCAGAGAACATCTTAGGCATGGCCTTGCTTCTCACTGTACGGTGCTGCGTGACCTCACCCTTTTCCACACCTCCTCCTTCATATCAGGGCACTCTTCCACTACCCATCATGCATCATCCACATTAACCTTCTTTATGATCACAGAAGGCTTCAGTTATTTCCTGTCTTAGAGATTTCTACTCTTCCTTTTCCTTCTTCAGCTGGTTAACTCTATGTATCTTTCAATTCTCAGCTTCAAGATCATTTTCTCAGAGAGGCTTTCCTTGATCGCCCAGTGGTTAGGTCCTTTGTTATAAACTCTCATTACACTTGACTAAGTATGACTCAAAATCCAGAGAGAGGTGCTCAAAATGTATTAGGTTTCTTTGTTTGGATGAAATCAATTTAATTTTGCCTCTATTCACTCTCTCTCAGGCAAATGAGAACTTCAACTTCAATAATCCTTCGGAATCCTCAGCAGGGGGTTAAACAAGCATTAGGGTAATTACACAGCACTGGGGAGAACAGAAAGCCGTTCTGATTTTTGCCCCCTATGTACACAAGTTAGTGTTGAGATGCTCCTTGCCCAAATTCATGTGGTTTTTCTAGTTCAAGAGGTGACTCTCTGTGCCATATTTGTGCGCAGAGATCCTTGGGAGCACCTGCCTAGGTGCACTACACAACCATTTCTCTAAAGATTTCTATTTTCTTGTAGTCCCAGTGTTTCAGAACACCCAGTCTATCTCTTCTTCCCAGTCAAGAATCTCACCTCCCTACCTCATTCCTTCTGAAAGTATTCTCCCTTTCCTTTTCACTCTCAACTAATGATTTTCTTCATGCATCATTAGGGAAAATAAGCCAGGTACACAGATGTCCTCAAATTCCCTGTACCAAATTTATAAACCCACTTGAACTCACCTTTTTCTTCAATCCTGTTGCAAATAAGGGTATTTCCTAATTCTAATTTATCCTCCTGTCCTCTGGATTCTTTTACTTCTTGCTGTCTTTACGAATTTTCTTCTTCAGTTAGCCATTCTCTGTTGCACTATCAATCTCTCTATTCACCTGTATTATTTTCATCAGCAAAAATACTTGTTTATTATTTTCCATTTGAAAGTTAAAAATAACTCTCCCTTTTCACCCACCATCTCATTTCTCTGATCCTCTTCATAGCTCAATCTAAATGTTCTATTTTCTAGACATGCTACCTTTAGTACTCATTTCCTCATTGATGCCTCATCCCATATCATCCTGGTATCTGCCTTTATCATTTAACCAAACACGTGCTTGTCAAAATCACCAAAAGCTCCATATTGCCAATTCTTATTGACGTTTTTAACATATTTCCACTGCATCTCTCAGAAGTAATCAACACATTTCCTCCTCTTAAAAACATCCTACAATTTTGCTTTTATAATAACACTCCTAGTTTTCTTTAAATCAGGCCTGGCCATGACTTTTTAGCTACCTTTTCAGGTTTCTCTTCTACCAGTTATATAAATGTTCACATTTTCCAGGTCTTGGGAAAACAGGAATTATAGGACTCATTTATCAGAGGTGATTGTGTCCCTGGGCGAAGTTCTATCTAGGGCAGAATGACGTTGGTTGTTCTGGGCTTAGAACTCCAGGCAGTCATAAAGCCAATTGCTTTATTAGTGCAGTTGATCTGACTCTTGGTCCATTCTGAGATGACAGACTTAATAATGGTGTTTATTAATTAGCATTCTAGTGGCTAATGTGCTTACTTAGCTGTGCCTGAAAAAGTACCCTGTTTGGGATAGACTAATATTTCCAACTTGGCAGTAGGTCCCATTCATTAACAGGGACATTTCATCTTCAAGGATCTCCTCTGTGTTCCTCCTTCTCTGAAATGTCATAGTTGAAGTCATCTCCCATGGAGAAGGGCTGAAATAATTGCTAAATTTATTTACACAGAGTACATGGTGGCCAACTTTATTGCATATTTGATTTTTGATATCTTGTTACTACCAAGCCCCCAAGACCAGCAGGCAGACGCTTCCTGCAGAAATCCTAATTTCAGTGTTGCACGTGTGGCTGTGTCCAGGTGATCGTCATCCTGAACATTTTGGCCCGTTCAACACCACCTACAGTAACAGTGCTCTGTTGAATGAAGCGAATGGGTATCTGTGTTCAGTCATGCTCCTGAGATTTCCAAGGTCACATAGGAGGGAGCTTTGAGAAAGGTTCTATTTTAAGAAGGTCATGTTCTACCTTTTAGTCAAGGAGATTCAGGATGCAGTGTCACCCTAATGGTTCAACAGTACCCCCACTGGCCTTCACTTACCAAGGCTGTCCAGTTAAAAAGCTGGGGTGATTCTAGGATGTCTAGTGGTCCCACATCGAAATTACAAACACTGACAACACGTCTTCCACAGCCACAGTGTCTCCAGGATTGTTATAAGCTCCCTTAATCCTTTGGAGCAACTAAGGAACAATTGTTCTGAAATTTATCTTCTATTTTTCTACCTCAAAATATCAGATTCCAATTGCATAGGAGTTACTGGATTGGAGATTTTTAATACTTGAACAGGCAGTAAAAAGGAATGAATTTGTCGCTCTATATTATTTTTTTCTTTATGTATTTTAAATGCCTGGATTCAGATTCAGAGAAAGATCTGAGGCAGAACTTACCTAGAAATTTCTATAGCTTGCAACAGTCTCTCTGCAGACCCCGTCACCATGTGCTCGCAAGGTGACTCAATGAACAATAGTCAAACACTGAATGATGGTTATGGATTACAGAGACACCAGATACAGGTTCAGTCACAGTGAAAGAAGAAATTGACAACAAATGGAAATGTGTGTGAGTTTGTTCAGAACAGCCAAAATACTTCAGAAATAAAGTGAGAGATGTAGTATGTGAACAGGAAACTATCAGTTATGATTTGGAACTGAGATATTAGAAACTCAGGAGAAAAACAAGTAATTTAAACAAAAAGGTTTTGCTTTGTATTCAAAACCTGTAGGAAAGAGAAAACACCTTCCAACGCAGAAAATACAAGCACTGGCCCTATATACAGTAGAGGAGGGAAGAGTTCAGTCCAGGAAGCAGGCTTGAGTAGTGGGCTGAACCTGCTTGAAAGAAGAAAGGTCTTCACAGAGGAGAATAAAAAGAGGGCCTAGTGGGGGGATGGGTTGTCAGGACTGTAGCTCATAGGGCGTTTGGGCTCCATTGGAGTAACAACATTTACTCAGGCCTTCTAGAACATAAGAGCTGAGGGAAGACAAAAGTTGGGGAAAGGAACCAATCGCAGAGCTCACAACAGCTCTCCCCAAAAACCTGAAGGTCCGGTCTTTGGAACAGCAGAAATGCATAGTAAATCATTTAGAGAGTAGATACTTTTGTGGCTAGTTTAAGAAAGTATTTTCCTGTGGAGGTGGGATTTATTCAATTAGGCTTTAATTTCTCTGGGAAAAATAAATTGTCAGGGCTCAAATTATTTTTAAAGTGTCACCAAGAATTTCAGGCAGGTTACAGTGCTGTCATCTGGTGCTCACTTTTCAACTTTCTGATAAGCTTGTTTAAATGAAGAAGCTGCACCTAATCTGAACTGAGAGATAGACTCTTGAGTGAATCTCAGCCTGGGATACCTTGTGACGTTGGAATTAGGTGATGTCCTGAAGAGATCTATGTCAGAAGTTTCTAGGGCAACAAGACAGGCTTGTAACTGAAGAAGCTGAACTACCTGTTTTCCCTCCCAAGTAGAGGCAACGATCGCAGCCCAAGTCTTTCTCTAAAGCAAGTAACCACACCTTCAGGATGACCACAGAATTGGCTCGAAGGTCCATTAAGTTAACAACAGAAAGAAGGAAAAGAGAAATGTTGTCCCTTAGCAGAAGCTCAAGGTTTCTCTCCACTGTTCTTCAGTTCCAAGGACCATGGTGAAGCTTAGAATTTAGGGTAACTTGTTGGCTATGCTCATGGTGAGAGCAAAGTGTTGGCACAGTCTTATTTTATTACTAAAGTAAAACATTTGTCTTCAGCTTCTTCAACCGCGACCTCTGTAAACCGTTTGAGAAAGCCACATCTGTAATTTCGGTCAGCCTACACGAAAGTGTAATTTGAGGTTGTGGTTGGCATAATCAGTTGTACATTTTGGAAGTACCTCTGAAGCTATGATGTGAAGGGTGAATTGAATGGGAAGAAGAAACTGGCAGGGAGATCAATTAGCAGATATGAGAAGATGGGGCTGTGAACCAGAAATGTCAATGTCCTTTGTGTGTGCATGTGTTTTAAAGATTTGTTCTAGAGTCTCCTCAAGCTCCAGAATTGTCCCTATATTCACATATCAAATAAACAAGGCTATACGGAGGTAGCTAAACAAAATTTACACTGCTCATGTTTTTGTAGACTTTAATCACATGCATTGGGTTCCCCTGCTCCTCAACCTCAGACTAAAGTCCTGCTTTGTGAGGTTCAGTTTCCTGTGTAAGCGTCTCCATCCTCTAGTCCCTGTAGTTTCTCTCTCTCTCTCTCTCTCTCTCTCTCTCTCTCTCTCTCTCTCGGCTTTCTCCAACTCATCTGCAATACTTCTTTTAGAAATAGTGTTGCACATAGAGGACAGTTGTGGGGAAAGGGTTTTATGTTGAGTTTTCAGTACCTTTTGAAATACTGTCCAGAGATTAGTAATCTTTGGGGCTAGTTAACTGTATTCTAGGATCTCTCTTGATCATGAGTAGCGTGATGTATTAGTCAGCGTTCTCCAGAGGAACAGAACCAATAGCCTATATAGAGAATACATAAGAAGAGATTTATAACAGGAATTGACCCATGCAATTATGGAGGCTAAGAAGCCCTACCACCTGCTGTCTGCAAACTAGAGAACAGGAAAGTCAGTGATATAATTCAGGCTAAGTTGAAAGGCTGAGAACCAGAGGAGCCAAGGTAAAAGGGTAGGAGAAAATGGCTGTCCCAGCTCAGACAGAGAGCAAATTTGCCCTTCCTCTACCTTTTTGTCCTATTCAGGCCCTCAACAGATTGGATGATGCCCACGCACATGGAGGAAGGCAATCTTCTTTATTCAGTCTGCCAATTCAAATGCTAATCTCTTCCAGAGACACCCCCATAGACACACTCATAAAAAAATGTTTACCAGCTTTGGTGAATGCCTTAGCCCAATCAAATTGACACATAAAATTAACCATCACAATGAAAATAGGAGAACAATTCATTTACCTTCTCTGTGTACACAGACCCACACTTCCATCTTTTGGGGAAAGACTCATTATATATTGGGTTCACTTAGGCATAGATTACACACCCATCAAAAATAGGAAGTTAAGAGCAACAATGATGACAATCATATTAACAACTTCTCACGTTTCTGATGTTCTTTTAAAATTATACAGTGTTTTTGTAAATGGAACTACCTTATAACCCAGCAATTCCACTCCTGGGCATATATCCAGAGAAATCCAAAACACTAATTCGAAAAAATACATGCATCCCTATATTTATTGCAATGCTATTCACAATAGCCAAGACATGGAAACAACGGGAATACCCATTGGTAGACGACTGGATTAAGAAATGGTGGTACATTTATACAACGGAGTATTACTCAGCCATAAAGAAGAATGAAATCTTACCAGTTGCAATGATATGGATGGACCCAGAGAACATTATGAAAAGTGAAATAAGTCAGATGGAGAAAGCCAATACCATGTGATCCCACTTATATGTGGAATCTAAAGAATAGAATAAATGAGCAAACTAATCAGAAATAGTCTCAGAGACACAGAGAAAAAATTGAGGGTTGCTAGATGGAAGGCGGGTGGGGATGAGGGAGAAGGTGAGGGGATTAGAAAGTGCAAACTGGTAACCACAAGATTGCCACGGGGATATAAAAGACAGTTTGGGGAATATAATCAATAATGAAAAGATTTTGTAGGGTGTCAGATGGGCACATGTCTTATTAGGGAGACCACTTCATGGATGGTGTAGGTGCCTGACGACTGCACTGTACACCTGAAACTGAAGCTGAATAATAATGAATGTCAACTATAAGTATATATATATATATATATATATATATATATATATATATATATAGTCACAGGATGTGGAGTGGAGTATAAGGAATAGAGTCAATGGAATTGTAACAGCTATATATGATATCAGAAGGGGTAGTAGATTGGGGGAGAGGGGTTACCACTTTGTGAGGGGTGTAAATGTCTAATTATTACATTGATTTGTACACCTGAAACTAATTTTAAAAATTACACAGTGTTTCTGAATGAATTAATTTTTTTTTTGCAAAAACAACCCTCTGTAGTAGCTTCACTGATCTGGAACCTGGGGCTCAGAGAAGTTGTGTTGTCTGCCTAATGTAACACAGCTGAAGGTGGCAGATCTGGGATTTAGTCCAGTGTCTCCTAGATCCAATCCAGTCCTTTCCCCTCCTCCGCCTTAAATAAATGTGTAAACGTGAAGTCAGCTGAGCCTGTTCATCATTTTGAAAAACAGGGAATCCTTCCCTTTGTTCTCATCTCCTTAGTTTTTCCTAAATAGTTCCATTAGCAAGCACACCACTTTGAAATATTTTCCGGTCTGCCAAAGCTTGTAATACTTCTCAGTATTCATACAACATTATCATTTTCCTGTAAAACTGAATAATCTCTGTATTTCGTGTGTTCACCCATGCTGAGTTGGACAGAAAAGGACATCTTTAAATGTGTCAACGTTGCTATAATTCTCTTAGGTCATGGCCGTTTAAACCCTCACATCTATAAATCGGCTAGTGCAAAACTTGTTTCCAGGGATTCTTTCAGTTAAAAACATCGCAACTTTAATTTTCATATCCAGCACCTAAATTGAGAAGGGAGTGGGTAATTTCCATCATCCAACTGCTGCTACACAATAAGCCAGTTCACTGGAAGTTACGCGTTCTGTGTGTGGCATTTTGTTTGCTGTGAAAACTATTTCTAAAAACCACACTTGCCCAGAACCCCTTTCTAGAATCACCTGTTCCATTCTGCAGACTAGATTCTCAATGCCTGAACTTGTAGGGATAGAAATCACTCTAAATTTCTTTCATCCATCTAGTCCCCCTTCCAATTTCCTACAAGCAAAGTGATTGGAAACATTTGAATTTCTTTTCTTTGCTCCTCCTTGTTCACTAGATCTTTAACTAAACCATGAGTCTTATCTGGGGATCGGGATGCCACACTTACTCTTGATTTGAGCACATCTGGGCCTTGCCGTACAGTGAGAAAAACAAGTATTCTTGTTTCTCAGACACACTGTTAGATAATAACATTTGCCAATTTTGTTAATTAAAGAAAGGTCTAGGTTATCCACGACTGAAGAACACAATTATACAGCATTGTTTTTCTCAGATGCAAAGTCATCTTCCTCGCTCCTTTTTGTTCTTGGAATTTCTCTTAACGATCCTTACTGCAGACACAGTCAGGCAGGTGTGTTTGGAGCTAAGAAGGGTAAGAACATATGGAACAGGAGCTAATTCCACCCGGACATTTGTTTTCCGTGGATCTCTCAGACAGCCATTCCAGAGGTCCCAAGGGAGTCATTATTCCCATTTCTCAACAAAATGTTAAAAAAAAAACAAAAAGACTCACCTTTCCACCTTTCCAGATCCTGATATGACAAGAAATGTTTGGAGGTTGTAATAATTTAGATTAGTGAGGTGACACATGAAAAAAAAAAAAAGGCCCACAGGAGATCTTATCAATTCAAATTTACTACAGAATTTTTTTTATTGCTTCTAACATTTTAAACATTCTATGTATTTCTCCAGCACCTTGATCTGGATAGAAGAAGGATATGTTGGGGAAGTATTGACTCACCACCTCCAAAATCTAAGTCCAAGCCTGGGTCAGCTGATAGTATTATTTGACACCTTCAAATCTGTCCATCAGAAGAGTAGAGAGAATTTTCTGGTTCTGAAATTAGTGGAGACATTACCACTGAGATTATCAGGAACTCATTCTCCAATAGTTTCTCACACCCTTAGTACTGCCGATGGAGGTTTGCAGCCCAGCTGCAGGTTACTCCTCGTGGGTGAGGGAGATCAGGAAAAAGAGAAAGCCAAACAAAGAAGAGAAATGCGGGCAAAGACTAAGGAAGATGGTAGATCAGACAGGATAGGCTAAGGTTATACTGTGTTAATAAAAAGCACAAAATCCCGTGGTTTAACATAACAAAGGTTCCTTTCTTGCTCACATTACATGACCTTCTCAGACCAGATGGAAGCTCTGGTTACATCATTGAGTCTTCACTCAGGGATCCAGGCTGAGGGAGTAGCTACTGTTTGGAACAATGCACTTTCCAGTTACCACGAGGGGAGGGGGGAATGTTGATACATGTTCCAGCTATTAATGCTTCCATTGGGAAGTGACAAGTGTCAGTCATACTCACATTTTATTGACTAAGTAATAGCCTCATGATCACACCTAATGGGCAGGGAAGTGTAATCATCCTTTGTGCCCAGAAGGGAAAAGCTGAACATCTATCATAACACTAATGCTACTGTAGCTGAAGAAAGAGTCTAGGCCGATGACTAGCCCTGGGCCCAAGCTCTGGGCATTGTGCCCTAGAGGGAAGCATGTGAAAAGGCAGTCTTTACCTTAAGTAGGGTCCTATGCCTGCGGTAAGAAATCTAACAGACATGGGAAATAATTTCCCCAAATTTCCGCAGGTAGCAAGTAGCAAAACTAGACTTTTTGGTTTTCTGTGCCCAGGTCTGCTGCCTCTCCCATGTACCAAACTGTCCCACTGAGTAATTAAAAGATTGAGCTCTGTCCTCCAGGCACTTACAGTGAAGCTAGGTGGTAAAAACCTAACACAGGGCACACAAGAAATGAGCGAAACTACCAAGAAAGTATAAAGTTTAAATTGTGTGACAGCAGGTCTAAGAGGAGTCCAGGGAACAAGTCTCGGGATAGCCAGGGATAAGTCTGGGAAGGCTTCCTGCAGGTGGCAAGCGTCACCATCACCCTCAGGGACAGAAATGATTGTTTAAGGGAAGAAGAGAGCAGAGGACCTTCAAAATAAGCAGAAGAGCAGGGGAAAAGGCAAAAGAGGAGAGAGCTCACACCAGTAAGAAACCCTGAGAAGACTGGACGGAAGAGAATGGAGGCAGCATGCTGGGACACCAGCAGGATGGGCCACCTGAGTGTGGGTTACTCAGCAGGGGAGCCTGCTTTGTGCAGAAAGAGACAGGAAACTGTGAAGGGCCCCTACGCAGAGGCATCATATGGCGAGGCAGTAACAGCAAGATGATTTGGAGGTGAGCCAGAGAGAGCTTCAGAGAAACTCTCACTCCTAGGAGCCCATTACAATGACCCTGGTAATGGGAAGATGCCAAATCTCATCAGATCAGCACTGTTTTCAGTCTTTTTTTTTTTTTTCAGTTGATTTTATTTCATTAAAGCATTTCGGCTGCTCTTTTCTTAGATTAGAGTGTGTGTGCCACAATCGGGGAGTGGTCTCCAGGATGAGGAGGAGTTAGCTAGTGAGGGCAACCCTTTGGCAGAGCGGTCGGGGGCAGCAGCTACTCAGCAAACCTTGCCTGGGGGAGATGAAGAAGTCATGCCTCCTAAGATGCTGAGCTCACCGTCTGATAAATCTGAGGGTGACCTGTCTGAGCCAAAAAAACTGGACAACTCTGGGCCTGTCATTATCTCTCTGAACCTGAAAATGAACCTTAAGACAGATGCAAAACTCCAGCCTCCTGCAATTAATTCTATCTGCTAACACAGGTCTTCTAGAGCCAAGAATCTCATGTGCATCCTTGGGAAAACGTAATTACCTACTTATTAATATTACTGTGATTAATAAGGGAAAACCCGCTCCTGGAGATGCCTCATGAAAGGAGTGGCAGCCACCTTTTAGAATGCAGGAGCCAGGAGCCCTGACCCATCTCCTGGTAAAGCATCAACACACCCAACACACACACACACACACAACTCATATGCTTTCAGGGCTCTTATACACACACACCACTAGGACGGGACCTGTCTCCCTCTCTCTCCTCTTTTCTCACGCCCTCTAGGCCAATCTGGCTCAACTGATTGTCCTGTCACCAGGCTCCTGGAAGTTCAGCCACTGAAGCAGCTGGAGATGACAGAGCAGTCAGGCCATTTCAGCGGAGGTGCAATGGTGAAGCTGGGCTGGGACTCATTCAGTTCAATTTATACTCTGTTTCCGTCTGATTTTATGGTGCTTTTACTTTCACGGCCCCCAAAAAGCATCATTGTCAAAATACACATCATAGCATTAAGCCTGCGGAGGAGGCACTTTACGACACTCTCCCCTGTGAGGGCATAAACGAAGAGGGGTGCGACATAACTCCTTTTTATCCGTTGGCGACTGGCTCTCACTGTAGGCAGAAAAGATCTTGCTGCTTACATTAAGAAGCTTTCTCTTCCTGAGGACTGTAATTAGCTAAATGCTCTTAAACTCCACTATAGAAACAGCTGGGTATATTTCCGATGGTTCGACACTTTACTCATAAGGGTCTTTGCCTTTCTAGATGTTAACTTCAATCTGGGAAAACTAGGAAAAACAGCTAGTAAGTAACAAAGTTGGAGACTCAGGTAGGAAGCAGTTGGTAGCAGGAGCACGTGATGGGGGGGAAGGGCAGTGGCTGTGAGGGCCAGTTCCTGATATGTGGCCAGATTTCCCAGGCAGGGGGACACTGGGGAAAGTCAGCTGGCGCAAAGCTGAGCCCAGAAGGGAGAGGCCAAGAGCACATTAAGACTATGATGGAAGTAAAGGTTATGATCCACTCCTCCCCACAGGCAGGTGAAAAGAAAATTTATTTTCCAAAATTATATTAAATTTGTATAAGGTTAAATTAAAATATTTTTTCTAGACTTTCTAACTGCAAAATTACGGGTAAGTTTATTAAAACTGAACTGTTTCCCCTTTTCTGGTAGCGATGCTGCTCCCCCTTTGCCCAGGCATATGCTTAGTTAATCTCTTGGGTACAGCATTGAGCTGGACCCCATGCACTGTTGTCTTGGTTAATAAGTAACTGACTGGCATCAGAAATGCCATTAAGAGCTGAAAACCCATAATGGGAAAGCTGGACAGAATGCTGTGCTTCGCTCCAGGTAGGAAGCTGTGGTTTTAGGATGAGACTTCAGTCAGGGCACCCTTCAGTCCTAGAGGCTTCCCGAATGCCACCTCGCCACACAGGCCTTCCCTGATCATCCGTCACAAGAACTTCTCCTTCCTACTCCTTCTCCCTCTACCATGATTTATTTTCCTTCACGGCATTTACCAAAACATAATACTATGTTGCACACTAATTGTTTTTGTGTCTGTCTCCATTTACTGTACAAGGTAGACTGAATAAAGGCCAACCCAGGATGCCCATATCTTAATCCTTGGAACTTATAAATAGGTTACCTTACATGGCAAAAGATACTTTGCAGTGTGAATAAATTAAGGATTTTTGAGATGGGCATATTATCGTGGATTAGCTGAGTGGACATGATGTAATCACAAGAGTCTATAAGAGGGAGGCAAGGGATTTATCAATAGAGATGATGCAATAAAAGAAGCAGAGGAGACAACAATCATGTGGTATGGGACCATGAACCAAGGATTGCAAGTGGCCTCTGGAAGCCAGAAGAAGCCAAGAATAGATGCTCTAAAGCTTCCAAAAGAAGCCAGTGCTCCCAAGATCTTGATTTTAACCCTATAAGACTTATTTCGGACTTTGGCTCCAGAACTGGAAGATAATAGGATCATATTGTTTAAGTTGATGGTATTTGTTATAGCAGCAACAGGAATTTAATACAGGGTCTACACTATATTCCCAGCTCCTATACTAATGCCTGTCACAGAGTAGGAAATAAATGTATACTTTCTAAGTGAAGAATGAATGAATTCAGTAATTAATTCTTCATTTCCAATATGAAACTACAAGATTTTTGAGAACAGGGCATAGGCCATATCCAGCTTTGTTTTCTCCCCAACTCTTGGCACTTTACACAAAATAATCATTCATGAAAAATATATAAGAGGTTCAAATAGTATTTCCAAGTGCATTCAGGCATAAATTTATGGAACACACGTTGTGTACCAGACACTTTATTAAGCATTAAGAATACAAGACCATACAGATCTGACCTAGTTATTCAGTTGCTTACAGGTGAGTCAGGGAGTAAGGGATGAACACTAGCACTCTGCACTGCAAGAAGTGGGAACTATCTTTAACTGAGCACCTACTATGCAACAGGCACTGTGATGGTAAACATTTCAATAAAGTTTTTAAGAGCATGGGCTTTGTAGTCAAACAAATCTGAGTTCAAATTTCAGTCTAGTGCATGTTATTTTATCTTCCTGAACCTCAGATGCTCCACTGAACGTGGGAAAACAGTATCTACCTCACAGGGTTGATGAGAGAGTTAAATAAGCAAGTAATGTTCATAAACATAAATACTATGATGGTTAATTTTATAGGTGAAATTTACTGGGTCATGGTGCCCAGACATTTGATCAAACATTATTCTGGATATTTCTGTGAAGTTGTTTTGGATGAAATTTACATTTAACTTGTAGACTTTCAGTAAAGCAGATTGCCCTCCATAATATGGGTGGGCCTCATCTAATCAGTTGACACGCTGAGTAGAAAAAATTATTGACCCCCTTAGAACAAGAAGGACTTCTGCCAGCTGATGGCCTTCAGACTTCAACTGCAACATTAGCTCCTTCCTGTATCTCCAGTCTACCAGCTCACTTTGCAGATTTGAGATTTGCCAGCCTCCATAATTGCATATAAATCTCTCTATGAACACACACACACACACACACACACACACACACACACACACTTGATATTCTTCCTCCAGAGAACCCCAAACTAATAGTATAATGCCTAGCTATATTGTAAGTACTCAATACATTTTATTTCATTCAATGCCAGCCTACAACATTTTTAGGTATGATATCCCCATTACACAGAAGAGGAAATGAGTATTGGGGAGATTAAACATCTTAAACATAATAAATTCTACAGGCATGATTCACGTGTCACTTAAGCTTGGACTCTTTATCTACACTGCTGTCCCCATTCAGCTTTAAAAGCATGCCAGGCAAAGAAGTTCAGATTCTTTTAAAGAAATTCAGATTCTTTTGAAAGACATAGACTAAGGGTAAAAATGTATTGAAATTCCAGAGTTTTTAATACATTCCAGACAGTTACAAATGCTCGATCAATATATCATGCTCTAATACACTGGATTGCATTAGACTACCTGAGCTCTTTAAGACTGCTAAAATGAGCTTCAGGAAGATGCCACAGATTAGGTAGAGGATGCTCTGAGCAGCATTGCCCTTTTTTTTTTTTTAACCCCAGCATTTTAATTCTCTGTATAATCTATTTGCATCCTACTTTCATCACACAGCTACTCACTATATTCTACAAATTCCCACTGATCACATTAGATGTACAAATCCACTGTGTGCTGGTCCACTCTCCCCCTACCCTCAGTAAATATTCATAAGTAAACATACATTTCTTGTGTATGTTTACACAATAAACTACTGATAATTTAGGATTATATTTATGAACTTTTATTAACTCTACTTATGACAAATTAAAACTTGGGAGGTCCAAACATTCTTGGACGCAGTTACTTCTGCCTCCAGTGAAGACGGAATAACTGAGAATCCCAAAGATTCCACCAAAAAACTATTAGAATTGATAAATAATTTCAGTAAATTACCAGGTTACAAAATTAATACTCAGAAATTGGTTGTATTTTTATATACCAATAATGAATTGTCAGAAAGAGAAATAAGAAAACAATCCTATTTACAACTGCATTAAAAAAAATACCTAGGAAAAATTTAACCAGGGAGATGAAAGATCTGTACTGTACTCAGAAAACTATAAGACACTGAAGAAAGAAATTGAAAAAGGTACAAATAAATGGAAGCATATACCATGCTCATGGATTGGAATGATTAACATTATTAAAACGTCCATACAACTCAAAGCAATCTACAGATTCAATGCAATCTCTATCATAATACCAATGGCATTTTTCACAGAAGCAGAACAAATAATCCTAAAATTTGTATGGAACGACATAAGAATAGTCACAACAATCTTGAGAAAGAAGAACAAAATTGGAGGTATCCACACTACTTCATATCAAATAATACTGCATGGCTATAGTAATCAAAACATCATGATATTGGCACATAGATCAATGAAACAGAATAGACAGCCCAGGAATAAACCCCTGCCTATATGGGTATTCAATCAATGACAAAGGAGGCAAGAATATACAATAGATTAAAGCCAGTCTATTCAATAAATGGTGTTGGAAAAACTGGACATGTATACGCAAAAAGAGTGAATCTGGACCACCTTCTTACCCATATACAAGAATACACTCAAAATGGATTAAAGACTTAAATGTAAGACCTGAAAATATAAAACTCCTAGAGAAAACGTAGGCAGTGAATTTTCTGGCATTGCTCTTAGAGATATTTTTTTAATTTATCTCCTCGAGCAAGAGAAATAAAATAAAAAAACTAAAAAAATGAGACTATATCAAACTAAAAAGTTTTTGCAGAGCAAATGAAACTATCAACAAAATAAAAAGACTACTAATAGGAGAAAATATTCATCAATGATACATCTGATAAGGTGTTAATATTTAAAATTTATTTAAAAATTCATACAACTGAGAAGTAAAAAAACAAACAGCCTCATTAAATAATGGACAGAGGACCTGAATAGACATTTCTCCAAAGAGGACATCCACATAGCCAATAAACACATGAAAAAATGCTGAATGTCACTAATCATCAGAGAAATGCAAATTAAAACCACAATGAAATATCACTTCACACCTGTCAGAATGGCTATCATCAATAAGTCAACAAACAACAAATGCTGGCAAGGATGTGGAGAAAAGGGAACACTCATGCACTGTTGGTGGAATTGCAAATTGGTGCAGCCACTAAGGAAAACAGTATGGAGGTTCCTCAAAAAATTAAAATTATGACCCAGCAATTCCACTTATTTATCTAAAGAAATCCAAAACTCTAATTCAAAAAGATATGTGCTCCACTATGTTCATTGCAGCGCTATTTACAATAGTCAGTGTATGGAAGCAACCCAAGTGCCCATCAATAGATGATTGGATAAAGAAGTGGTACATATGGGCATATATGCGTATAGAGTGGGATATTACTGAGCCATAAAAAAGAATGAAATCTTACCATTTACAACAACATGTATAGACCTAGAGGGCATTATGCCGAGAAAAGTAAGTCAGAGTGAGAAAGATAAAAACCAAATGATCACATGTATATATGGAATCTAAGGAACAAAACAAATGAACAAATGAAACAGACTCGTAGATACAGAGAACAAACTAATCATTGCCAAAGGGGAGGTGGGCTTGGGGAGTTGGGTGAAAAAGGTGAAGGGACTAAAAAATACAAATTGTTAGATACAAAATAGTCATGGGGATGTAAAGTACAGTATACAGAATATAGTCAATAATGCAACAACTGTGTATAGTGCCAGGTGGGTACTAGACTAATTAGGGGAATCGCTGCATAAATTATATAAATGTCTAATCACTATGCTGTATACCTTATACTAATATAAAATAATATTGAATGTCAACTGCAACTGAAAAAAATCTGAAAAAATTCATCACTATCAGACTTACACTCAAAATAATATTAAATGAAGTCCTTCAGACAGAAGGACAATAATACCAAATAGTAATATGGATTCACAAAAAGCAATGAAGAACACTAGAAATGGTAACTGAATGCATAAATACATGAGTTTTGCTATTGTGTCTTTAAAGTGTCTTTAAAAGACAGTTGACTATTTAAGTGAAAATAATAATGTAGTATGGGACTAATAATAATTAAAGTGCTAACATGTAGGAAAACAATAGCATAAAGGAAGGTAGTAGATTACATTGCTTCTGGCAACCACTTTTCTACCCTCTGTCTCTAAGAGTTTGACTTTTTATTTAGATTCCAAGTGATACCAGGCAGTATTTGTCTTTCTCTGTCTAGTTTATCTCATTTAGCATTAGGCCCCCAAGATAGATTTATCTATGTTGTTACAAATGGAAAGATTTCCTTCTTTTCATAGTTGAATAATATTCCATTGTGTGTATATATATCCAAATGTGTATATGCCAGCGGTGCCAAAAAATATATACACATTTTAAGAGATGTTATCTATGTATTGCTTTTCGTAGTTGAATTGAATTACGATAGCAATGTGTAGTATGACGTTCGCTCAAAAGATGGCATTAATCAAACGAATGCTAGTGTCATTCATTGTATTACAATTTTAAGTTTTTTTTCCTTTCTTAAAATATGTATGCATTTTTTGGCACCCTCTGTAAATATTCATCTATATCCGTCTTTATCCGTTTATTCCGTTGATGGACACTGAAGTTATTTCCATATCTTGGTTATTGTGGATAATGCTGCATTGGGAGTGCTGATATCTATTTTATATCCTGCTTAATTTGTAGTTAAAAGCTTTCCCAAAGTGAAAACTCCAGGACCTGATGGTATCACTGGTGAATTCTACTAGAGTTGGGGAAGAGATAATACTAATTTTATTCAAATTCTTCTGGAAAATTGCAAAGTAAAGACTACACCCCAATTCATTCTCTAAGGCCAGAATTTCCCCGATATCAAACCAGAAAAAGACACTATAAGACAAGTAAGCTACAAACTAATAACCTGTATTTGGTTATTAATAAACTCATTAACATAGATACAAAAATTCTATAAAAAAATCAACAAATCAAATACACTATATAAAAAGGAAAAAGATCATAATCACGTGATATTTACTCCAAAAATACAAGGTTGGTTTTACATTTGAAAAGCAATCAATGTATTTTACCATATTAACAAACCAAAAAAAAAAACGAAAAAACCCGTGTTATCTCCTCAACAGATGCCAAATAAGCATTTGATAAAATCCAGCATACATTCCTGATAAAAAGAAGGAGGAGGATAAAAAGTAGGAGGGGAAGCAGGAAAAGTAAAACATCAGCAAAAAATGAAGAGACAAGAATTTTCTGAGACTAATAAATATCTATAAAACCTAGGTATTTACAGGACACATCATGTTTGATGTGTGTGAAAGAGCGAACATTTTCCCTAGATGACCAAGAATGAAACAAGAATGTCTCATTGTAGTAGAGACTCTTTCCAGTGAAATAAATCAAGGAAAAATAAAAGCCTCCAATTTGGAAAGAAAAAATAAGTTGGGATACATCCCCTACTTTACTCATCCATGATCATCTATGTAGAAAATCTGATGGCCTCTACAAAAACTAATGGCCACAATTGAGCTTATCAATATTGCAGAATATGAGATCAATATACAAAAATACATTTTACTTCTATATACTAGATAAGAACAATCAAAAATCAAATTTAAAAATATAATTTGCTAGTACATAAAACATGAAATAGAGTTAAATCTGTCAAATGATGTGAAAGCCATGTACAGTGAAAACTACAGCACTGCTGATGGAAATTAAAGAACTAAATAAATGGATAAAGAAGTTGTGGTGTATATACACAATGGAATACTATTCGGCAGTAAGAAAAGATGATATAGGAACATTTGTGACAACATGGATGGATCTTGAGAGAGTAATGCTGAACGAAGCAAGTCAGACAGAAAAAGCAGAGAACCATGTGATTTCACTGATATGTGGTATATAAACCAAAAACAACAAAAGAACAAGACAAACAAATGAGAAACAGAAACTCATAGACAGACAATAGTTTAGTGGTTGCCAGAGGGTAAGGGGGCGGGGGTGGGGGGTGGGGGAGGGGGTGGGAGATGAGGGTAAGGGAGATCGAATATATGGTGATGGAAGGAGAACTGACTCTGGGTGATGAACACACAATGGGATTTATAGATGATGTAATACAGAATTGTACACCTGAAATCTACGTAATTTTACTAACAATTGTCACCCCAATAAATTTAATAAAATAAAATTAAAAAAAAAAAGAACTAAATAAACAGTGAGATATGTTATGTTCTTGCGTCAGGAGACTCAACATTGTTAGGATGTTAATTCTCCCTAGATTAATTAATAAATTCAATGTAATTCTAATAAAATAATAGAAGATGGTTTTAAAATATAAATTGATAAACTGAATCTAAAATTTATACGGAAGTTCAAAGGATCCAGAAAAGTCATACTAATTTTGAAAAAGAACAAAGTTGGAGAGATAATACTACCTAATTTCAAGACTTACTTTAAAGCTACAACAATGAAGCCTGTATAGTAGTGATGTAAAGATAGACCTTTAACATGAAGGAAACAGAACAGTGAGTCTAGAAATAGACCAACACATATATGTACAACTGATTCTCAGCAAAGATGCAAAGGCAGTTCAGTGGAGAAGGGATAGTTATTTTCAACGAATGGTCTGAAACCATAGGCTCTCCACACATAACAAAAGTGAACTTCACCATATATAAAAAATAATTCAAAATTGTTCGTAGACATAAATGTATCAGCTAAAACTATAAAATTTGTAGAATACAACATAGGAGAAAATATTCATGACCTTAGCTTAGCAGAATATTTCTTAAATGCAACACTAATAGCATGATCCAGGGAAGAACTGTACAGAAATGAGTTACTGAGACTGCTATCCTTGAAAGGACTGCTTGCGAGGTTGGCCCTTTATGGCTGTCTGGGAACTTGGATTCAGGAGTATTCCCACCTGAAGCAGCCCACTGATAAAAGCAGCCCACTGAGCTTAAACTGTTTCTACGAACAATATGGCTTACACTGAACACATGGTTTTCTTCTGAGAGTCTGAAATTTTCGGTACATGCTAGAAAGAAGATGTCTACATTACCAGCTCCCCTCCCTCCCCCCAAAAACTTTGGCAATTGAATCTCTAAGGAGGTTTCCCACTTTGTTTGTGTTGTCACAATTATGTGCTGTAGAAATTAAGTGCATCCTGTGTGACTCCATGAGGAGACTCTCAGAAGCTTACACTCACTTTTCTCAAGACTGCACTGTATGTGCCTTCCCTTTACTGATCTCTCTTTGTATTATTTTGCTGTTATAAATTTTAGCCATGAGCATATTACATGTTGCGTCTTGTGAGTTTTCTCTGGAAATCACCAAAACTGTGTGTGGCTTAATGAATCCCTAACTCATGAATAAATTGACAAATTGGACTTCATCAGAATTGAAAACTGCTACTCTTCAAAAGATACTTTAAAGACAAGCCATAGACTGAGAAAAAATATTTGCAAAGCCTATTCTGCTAAAAAAAATACTTTTATATAGAGCATACGAAGAACTCACAAAACTCAATAATAAATAAAAAATTAAATTTAAAAATGAGTAAAGTCTTTGAATAAATATTCTACCAAAAATATAAATAATAAACGAGTACATGAAAAGACGCTAACATTATTAACGAGTAGTATTATTAAGGGAATGCAAATTGTTACCAAATGAGATATCACTACACACAGAACAACAAAAACACAGTGGTCAAGCTAAGTGTTGAATATCATGGGGAGGACCTGGAACTCTCCTACAGGCCTGCCAGGAATATGAAATAGTACAGCCGCTATGATAACTATCTAGCAGTTTCTTAAAGAGATCAACATGCACCTATGATATCATATATCCATTCTACCCTTATATATTTATCACAAATAAATGAAAGCATATGTCTATGCAAATGTTCGTGCACAAATATTCATGGCAATTTTTTTCAATACCAAAAACTGAAAGCAATCTAAATACCTACCAACTGGAAGCATCTATCCATCCACAAGTGAATAAGGAAACAAACTGTGGCATATCCACACCGTGGAATACGACTATTACTCAACAATAAAATGGAATACACTATTGGTGCATACTACAACATGGATTTATCTCAAAGTAATTATAATGACTGAAAGAAAACAGACCCAGAAAAGATATATATTATGGCTCTAATTATATGTAGTCTAGGAAATGCAAACTAATGTGTGATGGTAGAAAGTGGATCAGTGGTTGCCTGAGGCAATGGCAAGATGAACAAGAGGAAAGAATGACAAAAGGAGCTGGTGAAACTTTTAGAGAGATGACTTGATTGTGGTCATTGTTTCACATATGTATACATGTGTCAAAACTTATCAATTGTTCACTTTAAATATGTACAGTGTATTGAATGTCAATTATACCTCAGCAAAGCAATTTTTTAAAAAGCACAAACACATACACAATATAATTACACTGACCATAAGACAATTACAGTTTTATTTCAAATTTAACTCAGTGTTCATTACAGATGATACAGTCTCATAATAGGATACAAGCTCTAAAAGTTGTATGCTCTTCATTCTACACAGTGTGTCTGTAACTACAAGTATAATCACATTGGAGATGTCACAAAGACTAAATTTGGACTCTGTCACAAAGATGAGGTACCTGCTCAAACGGACTTTCTAGTCCACTGCGCAACCCCACCCCACCTGTGCAACCAGTATAGTGAGCACGAGCTCCATCCATGCCCAGGTCCGTGTCCCCCATTTTTACTTGTGCTTTGTTATCCTCTCAATCGTAAACAAAGACCTATATTTATTGAATTTCTGCTTCATTGAAGCTCCATGTGAGACCCAGTGAAGGTTTCTAGATTGACTTCTACGAAATCTGTCCTCTAGTTTGAAATATAAAGAACAAAACATAGCAAATACAACAATAACAACCATAAAAAAATACAAATGACAGTGATGTATACAGTACCAAGCTCCAGCAGGTCACATTTTGTACAATTACTGATGCCCTTGATGACACTCTGAGGTGATGAATGGTCATCTTGCCTGCTAAATATAAAGTCACCAAAGAGAATAATAAAATGCAATGGGGGTGAGGATGTGGGAATATCAGAGTGACCTAAATGGCAGTGAACATAAAGAAAAAGCCAACACTGAGAAAAATATAGTAGGAAAATAATGAGACTGGTTTATCTTGCTTTTTAAAGGAGATTCTTGGAGTTCCACTCTTCCTAACATTTTCTGCAATAAAATAATATTTTTTTTATTCAGAAAACACTTCCAAAACCTGAAATTAAAAACCTGTCAAGCATGTGTTATCCCATGGAGGATGCTCCACTGGGGATGGAAGGGTTGGCATACTGAGAGCCCCTGTGTACTGGAGCTTCATTTTTGCCACAGGCTGTCCTCCCTTAAAAGGAACTTGGAAAGGAAATAAGAAGAAATTGGCTCCAATATTCCAGAAAAGGACATTTTTCATGAACTTCCAGCTTAATGGAAAGCTAAGTGTTTTCAGTTACTGCATCAACCTTTTTCCGTTTATTTTTAGAGACCCCCACTCCCACCCCTACCAACGTTTTTCAAAGGCACTCTGCTGGTTCTTAGACAAAGAAGCAATAGGTTGAATGAGGCTCCCTTACATCTGAAACAAAGGCTCATACCAGAGAGGGGGCTTAATCAATAATCACGAACCCATTTATTGATTGACCATATGAGATAACTTGGGAAGGAAGGTTCCCGTGTGCTTCTCAGGCTATGTCTGCTTCCCAGCCTTCCTCCCATCCCTGTTTCCGAACGATTCCCACCTTCAAACCCATCCCACCCCTATGCTCTAGAGCCAGTTAGGATCTTATACAGAAGAGTTTTAAGATGCAACATTAATTGTCTATAATAAAAAGCTAGAAATAATCTAAAATGCCTATCTAAAAGGAAATAGTGGGATCTGTTATGGTACACCCAAACTATGGACTACAAGGAAACTATTAAAATAATAATAATAATCATGGTAATAATAATAATTATATATATATATCCCATTATATATTGGCTTGGGAAGTTGTCCAGACATATTGTTAATAAAGCAAAGCTGCCTACCAAAATGCATAAGCATATTTTTATAAGTTTGTAAAGAACTTCTGTAAATGAATAAAGCATATCTGAGTGGGATGAAATGGGTATATGAGAATTATACTTTTTTACTTTACGTAATTTTGAAGTATTGGGGTTATGATTGTTTCTACTTCTTTGTTTTTCTTATTTTAAAAAAATAAAAATTATTAAAAATCAGTAAGTAAAGCAATAAAATATGTTTTGATGTTTTCTCTTTATCTTTCCCATTACTTATTATGGGACTAAACTACTAAGTACACCACGTGGACAGAAAGCATGTGAAGTCTTGATTACTGTTGTGTCCTCGAAGCCAAGAACAGTATCTGGAATACTGAAAATATTCAATAAATATTTCTTGAATAGATGGGTTAATTAAATAGATTCATTCCCATTGCACATTGATCTGGTTGCCTTGGTCTAATTTGACTCTGCCTTGTTCCCATGACCAAGCACCACCTGGCACCAATCATACTAATTTTGTCCCCCTTGCTCCCTTGCATTTAACATCTTTGCCTTGATTCTTTTCTTGATGACCAGATAGATCCCTGAAGCATTGATCTTGCTCTTGCTATCCTCCTATCAGGGGATGAAGTCCTTCCTCTTGATCCTAACTGAGCAGCAGAAACATTGTTACCTAGTGAAGACTCTCTTTTGTTTTCTACTCTCTATTTGCATTCAGATACAGTCAGCCCTGAGTTTATCTATTATGTGTTTGTCTGGATTGCCCTCAAGTTCCTTAGATCACTTTAATGCTTATTCTTTGGCTATTTTTTTTCCCTTTGGACACTCTCCTCTGTTTGCTAGATTAAACACCTTCCCAGGTTCCAAGTCTGGGTCTGTTTTCAGAGGTTCCCCACTAGGGTTCAGGTCTGGTTCCAAATTCTGATACCTCCAAGTCTACCCCAACTTTAGGTTACCTGTAGCTGGATTGATAAGTAATACCTATAAGATGCTTTACAAACACGCACAAATATCCAGCTTTTCCAGTTTCCTTTTACATAATGCAAGCACTCCCAGGAAATAAAATACATTTTTCTGAATATTTTTTATCTCTCTTCTTTAACCTGAAATGAAAACACATCACCACACAATAATCTATGAGTACCTTCCTCCTTTCTGGTCCTGCTCTGTGATTCTTCTTTCTCAAAAGGTCATTTTTCCCCTTTGAGTCTCTGTTTATAAATAGAAATCTGTGTGATTGTACCTTTGGTTCTAGTCATATAGAGTCAATGAGTTCATCCAAATTCTTTGCAACCTGCATAACCATGACAATGAAAGTGCATTGTTAAAAAGGCTGTGACCTTAGTAGAGATTCTGAATATGTTGTCCAAGATTAAAGAGACAAGTACAGACTTAAGGGAAGTCACTTGGGTATGTCTCATACTGATAGTTGTTAGGATTCTACCCTAAACTTTTTTTTTTATTAGTTTCAGGTGTACAAAACAATGTAATAGTTAGACATTTATCATTTATATCCCTCACACAGTGACAACCCTCCTCCCCCCATCCACTATCCCTCTGACATCGCACACAGCCATTACATTTCCACTGTCTCTATTCCTAATGCTGTACTCCCCTTTCTGTAACTATATATATATATATATATATATATATATATATATATACACACACATATATGTGTGTGTATGTATATATGTGTATATATATATATAAATTATATATATATATATATATATATATATATATATATATATATATAAAATTGACATTCATTATTGTTCAGCTTCAGGTGTACAGTGCAGTGATCAGGCATCTACACCTTCACTGAAGTGGTCTCCCTACTGAGACAAGTGTCCATCAGATACCCTACAAAATCTTTACAACATTACTGATTGTACTCCCCAAATTGACTTTCGTATCCCCATGGCAATCTTGTGGTTACCAATTGTGCTTTCTAATCCCCTCACCTTCCCCCTTATCCCCACCTCCCCCTCCCATCTAGCGACCCTCAGTTTTTCCTCTATGTCTCTGAAACTGTTTCTGATCAGTTCGTTCATTCATTATTTTCTTTATATTCCACATATAAGTGAGATCATATGGCATTTGTCTTTCTCTGTCTGACTTATTTCACTTAACATAATGTTCTCTAGGTCCATCCATTTTGTTGCAAATGGTAAGATTTCATTGTTCTTTATGGCTGCATAATGCTCCATTGTATAAATGTTGCCCTAAACTATTTTGTTTGTTAAATTTTATATTTATCCAAAAGCAGCTGGTATTTACTAGCAGATATACACAAAATAAAATCAAGCCACAGTATTGATAAATATAGCTAAGTTGAAATAAGTAAGAAATTATGTTGTATGTAGGTGAGGGACTCAAGAACACCTGAATCTTGCTCTCAGCCCACTCTCTTTGTTTAAGATTCTTGAGAGAAATTCATAATCAGAGAATAACACAAGGAATAGTTGATATTTGTTGGGCTTAGGTCCTGAGCCATAACGACGGGGCTATTTCACATGGGCCACAGAAAGGAGAGAATACTTTCTGCCTAAACTAGAGAATCCTACAAAATCTAGAAAGTCTTGCTCCATCTACTTCTCCTGTAAAAAAACATACCTGAATCACAGATCTCACTACTATAATTGGGGAAACCATAGGCCAAGAAGACAGAAAAGACTCAATGAAGACCCAGAGTATTTGTTGCAAGCCTCAGTAAACTGTCCCCTGGTCTTTCTCAAAGAAAGAATCACAGATATTAATTAGTTATTTTGAGGGGAAAAGATCATTCAGAATGAGACAGCAAAGAGAAAAATGCAGATGGCTGGACTTTTTCTCAGAGAAATAGTAACTAATAGCTGTCTTCTTCCAATTATTGGAAAGAATAGTGTCCAAAAGTCCACCTCAACAGACCACATGGATCATCACTTTCTTTGAAATCTCTGTCACTGGGATTGTGATTCAGTTCAATGTCCTAAAATATGACCAATCCAGAAAAGCAGCCCTTAAGGATGGCATGAGGTGGGCAATACTAGCCATGAGTGTCCCCTGGCCCACAGTATGCTTTATTTCATTTCCAATTATTCCTACCCATGGCTAGTCATGACAAGAGCTATGCCCCACAACATGAGACACTGAAGCCGTATCAATCAAGATTATTGACTTTGTATCTGTTCAACTCATCACTAGTACATAGAGTGTCTATATTCTTAGCATTGGGCTAGTTCTGCTAAAATAACCAAATACAGTGTCTGTGCCCCAAATAATATTTTTTATATTTTCTTTCCCTTTAACAGCAGATACCCAATCACCTGGTCATATCACACTCACCAAGAAGGTTCCCTGACTATGAACTATCATACTGCAAGATAGTCAAGATCACGTATGATTTAACCTTGAATAAATTATGAGACACCAGAACTCTAAGAAAAGTTTAGATTTTAGTCTCATTGAGGTTTTGCTCCCCCATGTAAACTCAAAGATATTTTAAAGAAGAAAAAATGCTGAAATTGTAGGTGTTTTAAAAATGGTAGCTATAACAAAAAGCAAAATTGTGTTCCTGCTGAGATATATTGTTAAAGGACAACATTACCCCATGTTGAAGTGTAACCCAATAAAGACCATTCAAAACCAAGGAACACTCCAGTACCTTAGAAACGGTCCCCAGCCATGCCTGCCAGTAAGCCCCAATAATCTGCAGCTGGCCTACTCACTCTTACCAGTGCTCAAGCCAATCCTACCAAATTTTTGCCGTAGAGATGGGAAATGCTCCCTTCCATAGGATAGGAGTATTGCACTCTGGCTTCGTGTAATTGTCCTGAGTCAGGCATGGAATGATCTTGTGAATGCTCTGAGTGACCACACACTGGCCAAGGTACAGCCTTCATGCTTTCCTCCTAGGCTGCAGCCTGGATGACTAGATTTTCCCTACATTGTGAATGTACGTGCTACTCTCCTTACTTGTCTCAGCTGCTCAGAAGCCACACTGGACTTCTTCTAGTTCCTCAAATAGGACTCCAAGAGCCTTCTTTCTACACACTGCTGTCTATGTGTCCATCTTGGTTCTCAACAAAGACAATACCTCTTGAGGGATGCCTTTCCTGGATCCCCAGACCACCTTAGTTCCTGCCGTCACCTGTTCTCAAAGGCACTTCTCTTCCTTGCAACTATGCAATTTGCATTCAATATCTGGCTTTGCCATCAGACCATGCACTCCATAAAAGCCAGGGAACATACCTGTCTTGGATATCTCTTTATCTATAGAGTGCCAAGTCCATGGTTATTTGCTTAAGAGTTTTTTGAATGAATAAATGAATTCATTCTTAACGAGGAAAATATAGTTCAGTAGAAAATACATGTGAGACAGGGAGGGTGTGAGAACTTGTTTTCAACTTCTGAAGACCTGCATCACAGCTGGACAAAGTTCTATTCACTCTTAAGTCAGAAATTAAAAAAAAAAAAAAAAAATCTGTTAGTTTTAAATAATTCTCCTATATGACCACCTTTGTGAAATTTCTGCTTGGGTATCTAGCTAAGGTTTATCAGAAAGATTCAAACCCATAAATGTGTACTATAATGTAAAAAGCAGTAGATGTAAAAGGAAAGAAATCAGCTTTCGTTTCTTGGCAGTGTGACCTTGAGAAAACCATCTGACCTCTCTAAATTCAGTTACTCACCTACCAAAAGATAATGATTTCTGAGGTAGCATATATAGAAGAATTTTCCATATTACAGAAGTCTGGGCACATGGCAGGAAATGTTCTAATGTTGAAAACATACCAGAATTTCAAATGGAAAAACATCGAATTTCGGAATTGGGAGACAAACAAATTTCCCGTGCAACCCAATGAGGAAGTGGCAAGGCCAGAGTCTGTGGCCATGTTGCCTGGGAGTATTCTGGCTACCCTGCCCTCTGGACAGCACCACCACTACTGCCAAAGGAGAGGCTGCATGCTGATTTTATTTAAATAGGTTCCATTCCATTTGATTGTCTCATGATAAAAATACTTTCCTTGAATTTTCAATGAAGTTTAATAATGTGTAAAAGCCACTGAAGCATGGACACAAGCTAAATGTATCTGGGCTTATAACGGGGGGTGGCCTCACACTTGCAATTCAACCACTGCCTTCTGAGAAGCTAAGCTGACATGTTTTAATAGTAAAGGGAAATGGCTCCACTAGAAAAACTGATGAAGGCAATGTTACAGTACATAGAAATGACCCAACCCTGCTGTAATCAAGAGCATTTTACTACCAACAGGAGCCCTAATAGCAACACCTCACCCCAGGCCATATCATGTTATCACTGTAGAATGGGGAGCTCGAGGCTCAACATTTTGCCAGCTTGTTTACTTTGAATACAATACTCATTAGCCTCTCTGAGACTTTGTAACAGTCCTAAGCATGCATAAGAAGAGACACATGTAAAGCATAATTAGAAGGAGTTCCAATTTGGAGAAATCACTCTTGTGGACCAAAGGCAGCAAGCACTAGAGGAGGAGCATAGAAAAAGGCTGGTGGCTGCAGTGCGATGAGACTGGCTCAGAAAGGGGCTGCTTCCTAGCTGGGACTATGAGGGACTAAGAGACAGTCATGGTGGGAACAAAGTATCTGGGGTTAACCACCATGGGCACTGCAGACCTAAAGCTGGTCCAAATCGCTGATTTTCTATGGATAACAACTCTTTCAAGAATTCTATAGAAAAGAAGCTGGCAGTGGAAATCCAGGGGCTGCCGACTGTGAGCTATTCTTCCAGGCCTTGAGTGGGATCTGATCCAAGAGGCCTGTGGATTCCCCTCATCAAAGTATCTTCTGACGGTTTATCCCTGACTCCAGGCTCTGGATATCTGTTAATCACTTCCTATATTTCTTGCTTCCCTAATGGAATCAGCCAGCAGAGAAATTCAAAGACCACTTGAATCTGCTGGCATCCCTGCCTTTGAAGAGATTAAAGTTCAAGTTAGACATAATGATGTAGCCATTACCAAATATACAAGATGAATGCAAATGGTTTGCATTTATGTATGTGTGGGCCACCCCAAGACCTCCAGAGAAATTCACTCTGCTGTCTGTACATTTGGTTAGCAAATAAACATCAAGAGAAGAAGCTGTTTAGCTTTCAGAAGCAAATCTTCTAATCATCATGGGACCAAAAATGTCAGTTTTGAAAAATGGAAATTTTGTGTAAATCCTATGGGGTCCCCCCAGTGTTTTTCATATGGTTTTAGAAGGGGAATTTTTATTGATATTCAGCAGACATCCCAAGAAAATCTATCTAGGGCCTTCCACATTCTGCAAATCCTTATAATGAATCCCTAGGCAAAAGAGAACAGAGTTATATGATACTCCCAGAACAGTCTTCAGAGTAAAACATTGACTGTCTCTGTAGAAATAGAAATAAATCCTAATATCCCCATTTTCTATACACACTTCTTATTTTTTGGCTTGCCTAGAAAGATTCATCCACCTTGATTAGGTGACTAGATTTTGAGATTCTTGCAAGAAGATACTTCTGCCTGACTGATGCTTCAACCACAGGTAGCATATAAAAATGAAATGGCACAACTGAAAGGGGACTTTGGGTTTTCTTCTGAAATGAACACATGCCTGGATTTACAAAACTTTGTTTTGTTCTGAAGGTTCTGAGTCCTCATATAAGTCTTGGATAGCAGGCAACAAGAACAGGTTGTAGGTAGCAGAAGTCTGGAAACCTGAGTACTGTTAACTGCTTCATTCCAGTTTACTAACAGACATGAGTAAAAAGAATTATCCTCTTCATCTTTTTGTTTTGATAGTCTCCATGTCATTTATCCTGTATCTACTTTTGATATTCTCCAAATTGGGCCCATAATCTCCCCACTTGAAATTTTTCTCACGGAGGAGAAAAGAAAAAGAAAAACAGGATATCAAATGAACCTAACAGACATATTCCAAACATTTTACCCAAAGCAACAGAATATACATTCTCCTCAAGCACACCCAGAGCAGTCTCAATGATAGATTACATGTTAGATCACAAAACAGATCTTAATAAATATAATATGATTGAAATAATACCAAATATTTTGTCTGATCACTATAAAAGAAAAATGGAATTCAATAACAGAAGGGAAACTTGAAAATAAGTAAGTATGTGGAAATTAAACAACACACTCTTGAAAAAAAACCAATAGGTGAAAATAGAAATCAGAAGGGAAATTATAAAATATCTTGACAAAAATAAAAACAAAAACACAGTATACATACCAAAACTTATGTGGTGTAGCAAAAGCAATACTAAGAGGTACGCTTATAGTGCTAAACACCTAAATTTAAAAAATAGAAATAACTCAACAACCTAACTTTTCACCTCAAAGAACTAGAAAAAGTAGAACAAACCAAGTCCAAACTTATTAGAAGAGACAAAATAATAATGATTAGAACAAAAATAAATGAAATAGACAATAAAAAAATTTTAACTAAAAATTGTTTTTTTGAAAGCATCAACAAATTAATAAATGTATTAAATAAGAAAAACAAGAGAGTCAAAAATAAAATAAGAAATGAAAGAGGAGACATTACAACTGATACCACACAAATACATAGGATCATAAGACACATGCAAACAATTTAGGCAACCAATAATAAATAAATGAATTTCTAGGAACATGCAACCTACCAAGACTGAATCATAAAGAAATAGAAAATCTGAACAGACCAATAATGAGTAAGGAGATTAAACCAGTAATAAAAAACCTCCCCCGAAAAAAGAAAAGTCCAAGACCAGATGGCTTTACTGGCAAATCCTACCAAACATTTAAAAAATAATTAATATTAATCCTCTTCAAATTCTTCCAAAATAGTAAATGGGAGGAAACATTTCCAAACTCATTTTATGAGGTCACTATTATCCTGATACCAAAGCCAGAAAAAGACATTACAAGGGAAAAAAAACAAACATAAAAACTACAGGTCAATATCCCTGATAAACATAGTAGATGTAAAATCCTTAGGAAAACATGAACAAAGCACATTCAACCACACATTAAGAGAACGATGACCAAATAGGATTTATCCCTAGGATGCAAGAATAGTTCAATATATGAAAATAAATCAAGGTGATACATCACACTAGCAGACCAAAGAATAAAAAGCATGTGATCATTTCCATAGATGCAGAGAAAACATTTGACAAAATTTAACATTCTTTCATGGTAAGAACATTTAACAAAGTTTATATAGAAATAAATTACCTCAACATAATAAAAGCTAAATATTAAAAGCCCACAGCTAACATCATACTCAATGGTGAAAAATTGAAAGCTTTTCTTCTAAGATAAGATTAGGAACAAGGCAAGGATGCTGATTCTCACCATTTCTATTCAATATAGTGCTGAAAGTCCTGGAAGGAGCAATTAGACAAGAAAAGGAAATAAAAGGCATAAAAAATAAAAAATAAAGAAGTAAAATTGCTTCTGTTAGCAGATGACATAATCATATATAGGAAATTCTAAAAATTACATAAAGACACTGTTAGAACCAACACGTTTCCCTGAAAATAAGACCTAGCCAGACAATCAGCTCTAATGTGTCTTTTGGAGCAAAAATTAATATAAGACCCCATCTTATTTTACTATAGTATAAGACTAGGTCTATAATATAATATAATATAATATAACATTATAATATAATATAATATAATATAATATAATATAATATAATATAATATAATATAAGGTCTTATATTAATTTTTGCTCCAAAAGACTCATTAGAGCTGACTGTCTGGCTAGGTCTTATTTTTGGGAAAACACAGTAATAAATGAATTCACCAAAGTCGTAGGTTACAAAGTCAACATGCAAAAAAATTAATTGTGTTTTGACACACTAACAACAGACAATCCAAAAAGGAAATTAAGAAAACAAGCCTGTATTACATCATCTATAAATCCCATTGTGTGTTCACCACCCAGAGTCAGTTCTCCTTCCATCACCATATATTTGATCCCCCTTACCCTCATCTCCTACACCCCACCCCCCTTACCCTCTGATAACCACTAAACTATTGTCTATGCCTATGAGTTTTTGTTCCTCATTTGTTTGTCTTGTTCTTTTTACTAACAATTGTCACCCCAATAAATTAAAAAAAAAAAGAAAACAATCCAATTTACAATAGCATCAAAAAAATAATAAAATAGGAATAAACTTAACCAATGAGGCCAAAGACTTGTACACAAAAAACTATAAAACATTGCTAAAATAAATTGAAGAAATAACAGTTAAATGGAAAGACATCCTGTGTTCATGAATTGAAGGTTTAATGTTTTTAAAATGTCCGTACAACCCAAAGTGATCTGCAAAGTCAATGCTAATCACATTGATGGCAAATTTTGGCATATTTTAGAGAAATAGGAAAAAACATTTCCAAAATTCAGTTGGAACCACAAAGTACCCTGAATAGCCAAAACAACCTTGAGAGAGAAAAATAAAGCTAGAGTCCTCACACTTGTTGACTGAAAACATATTAAAAAGTTACAATAATCAAAACAGTATGGTACTGGCATAATGATAGACATATAGTCCGTGAAACAGAATAAAGAACCCAGAAATAAACCCCCATCCATATACAGTCAAGTGATCTTCAACAAGTGTGCCAAAGCTACACAATAAGGGAAAAATAATCTCTTCAACAAATGATGGAGGGTGGGTGGGAACAACTCGCTGTCTACGTGCAGAAAATAAAATTGGATCTTTATCACAAATATCAACTTAAATATTAAACAAACATTCAATAAATTAGGTATAGAAGATTTTCGTAGTATATATACACACTATGGAACTCCTGGAATAAAACATAGGGAGAAAGCTCCTTGACATCGGTTCTGGCAATGATTTCTTGGATATAATATCAAAAATATAGGCAACAAAAGCAAAAATAGACAAGTGAGACAACATCAAATCAAAAAGTTTCTGTGCAGCAAAGGAAACAATAGCAGAATGAAAAGGCAACCTATAGAATGGAAGAAAATATTTACAAACCTTATTTCTGATAAGAGTTTAACAACCAAAATACATAAGGAACTTCAACAATGCAATAGCAAAACAATAAATAACTAGATGTTTAAAATGGGCAAAGGACTTGAAGAGACATTTCTCCAGAGAAGACATACAAATGGCCAACAAATATATGAAAGATGCTCAACATCACTAATCATCAGGAAAATGCAAACCAAATCTGCAATGAGATATCACTTCACATCTGTTAGGATTGCCATTATAAAAATAAATTAATAAAATAAGTATTGGTGAGAATATGGAAAAATTGAAACCCCTTTAAATTGTTGATGGGGATATAAAATTATGCAACCACTATGTAAAACAGATTAAACATAGAAATATCATATGGTCTAGCAATCCCACTTCTGGGTATTCATCCAAATGAACGGAAATCAGGATATCATAGATATGTGCATTCCCATGTTCACTGCAGCATTATTTACAATAGCCAAGCGATGGAAACAACCTTAAATATCCATCAACGGATAAATTGATAAAGAAAATATGGAATATACAACGGGATATTATTTAGCCTTTAAAAAGGAGATTCTCTCATGTGCTACAACATGAATAAATCTTGAGGACATTACACTAAGTGAAATAAATCAGTCACAGAAGAAAAATGTTACAGGATTCCACTTATATAAGGTATCTAAAGTAGCCAGATTCATGGAAGCAGAAAGTGGAATGGTGTTGGCAGAGGCTGGAAGTAGGGGGAAATGAGGAGTAGCTCTTCAATGGGTACAGAGTTTCAGTCATGTAAGATGAAAAATTTCTAGAGATCTGCTGTACAACAATGTGCATGTAGTTAACAATATTGTACTGTACACTTTAAGAGGGAAGGTTTCATGTTATGCATTTCTTTTATCATGACAAGGAGGAGGGAATGAAAGAACACCACTGTTTTAACAGACACAGCTTTACATCCAGGGAGAATAACAGGGTTCCAAGACATTGCAGGAAATCAGGCCTAGTTATCTAAATAGCATTCAGAGACCAAAAAAGCAAGATTGACTTTGTTTTTCCCAGCCTCACTCAAACAAATAAAATGCCTTTTATCATGGACGTGGTCCCACCCAGTGTCTGAGCCATTTGAAATCAAGGCTACTGTATCTTAGCATCACAGAAACCCAGGAGACTAGCACTGCAACCCTTTGCTTCTTGTTTTTTTTGCTTGAAATGAACTGGGGGTACCTGTTTGCCCACTTAGCTTAGTCAGCCCCTACCTCACACTGTTTCCTAAATAACCCTCCACTGATTGAGGCATAAAAAGATATAGTTGAATTTCTGATTTCAAACTGGCTGTCTCAACATCAACTGAAAACTCCCTTGCCTTACACACAATAGAAATTAACACAAAACTTAATTAGAATAGAGCCATGTGAAACACCATAAGTAAGCAAACAAACAAACAAACAAAGAGGAGTACAAGGAAAGTCTTGGTGGGTGAGATACTTAAGAATCATAGAAAAATAAGTCAACTAATTTGCTGAGAAGAGAAAAGCCACAGGCCAGCATGGCTGGCAGAAAGTCGAATCAGGAAAAGTGAGAGTTCTCCCTGACTAGAGGTGGAAACCAGGAAAGCACCAGCAGGCAACAGGATTAGTTGAAGTACTGCAGGGCAAGATCCAACCCTGTGCATTTCCTTCTCCTTTCCTCCATCCTCCACAAAGGGGTTTATCTTGAGGGGGAGCTCAAGTTGAGAGATCAGAGCAGATAGACAAGGTCCTGGAAATGCAAGGACCCCTGTAGGAATCAGAGAAAAGCCTCATCCAGATCAGGTGGCAAATAATATTTTTAAATTTATGTTGCTTGAGCACACAAGTGCCCTTTCAGCTTGAAGATCTATGTTTTTTGTTTTCTGTCATTGTTTTTTTCAGTTCTGTTTACAATATTCTCCCCTTTCCTTTGTATTCCTCTGAATTTATCCTCCATGTCCCAACTTCTTTTACATATTTTTCTTTTCTTCTTTATTGTGCTGCAGTCTTCTTTATTGTGCTGAGAGAATTTTTCTGCCTAATCTAGCTAATTCATGTGCTGTCAGCTATGTCTAATCTGCTATTTTGCCTATGTTTTTGCTTTTACTTTTTTATTTTATCTAAATTTTATTTTAATTTCCAGGAATGGGTTTCTTTCCATAAATGCTTACTTGGGTCCTGCTAGTAAAAAGGAAAGAGAAAATGGATTTAAGATAAGCAAATGTATGTGTCTGTCACGGCATATAGCAAATATGCAGTTTTGTATCATGCTTTGTTTTAATTAACATTATACCTCATACATAAATATTCTTCAACAATATGTATTTTAATGTCTGTATAATATTCTGCTTTATAGATTGTAAATTATTTAACAGTTCTTCCAATGTTAGCTATTCAGTTTGCTCGCATTTTTCATTGTAGTTAACCAAGTAATGAGCATATTAACATAAAATTACTTGCGCATATCTCTGATAATGTTCTTAGGAAACATTCCTAGAAGAGAAATTACAGTGGTAAGGCAGAATTTATCTATCGAAGGAAAATTATTGACTAAAGAGGATTCTACACAATAGAATCTATTGAGCCACAAGAAAAGATGAAATACTGCCATTTGTGACAACATAGTGGATTTTGAGAGTATCATGCTAAGCAAAATAAGTCAGATGGAAAAAGTCAAGAGATATATGAGTTCACTCATATGTGGGATATAAAACTGAAAGCAACAAACAAACAAACAAACAAAAACTCATACACAGACAACAGTATGGTGGTTACCACAGGGGAAGGGGAAAGGGAGAGAGGTAGAAAAGGATAAAAGGGATCAAATACAGAGGGTGCTTAAAAAATGTATACACATTTTAAGAAAGGAAAACTGTATTAAAATGGTAATACTCAATACACAGGAGATGAATACAAGTCATATTTACAGGAGATGAATACAAGTCATATTTAACTTCTGCAATTACAAGAGGTGCTCAAAGTGGTTACCATCAGCATCCAGACACTTCTGATTACGGCGAACTACTGCTTGTGCAACACTGACCAAAGTTGTCCACTTGTATACATTTTTTTTGGCACCCCCAGTATATGGTGATGGAAAGAGATTTAACTTTGAGTGGTGGATGCACAGTGCGATATACAGATGATGTATTATAGAACTGTACACTTGAAACCTGTATCGTTTTATTAATCAATGTCACCCCAAATTTTTTTTTTAAAATTTTAAGAGGCTGATAGATATATCAGCCAGCTGCAGCCTATAATGGCTACAAAAAATGGCAGTCTCATCCATCTCCTTTTCCAACCAATACTGACAAATGAGGACCATCAAGGCAAGGAAGTGGGCATGGCTGGCCTTGGTTAGATATGAGAGGCAAAAGGCTTGAGTTTGTATCCTGATTCGTCACTGAACAGCTGGAGACCTTGCTGGGCTCCCCACCTTCTCTGGGTCTCCAGTCTTTTCCACTGTAAAAGGAGTGGCTGAATAAGAAGGTGTCTCAGCTCTTGATGCACAGCTGGGGCTCTACACTGAACTTACACCACTGTCAAGTAGAATGGAGAAGCCCTCCATGTACTGAGTCACCTCCAAGACGTGTGAAATGAAGAAAGCGAGGCGCACATTAGGGCGCGAGGGGGAGGTGTTGCTGGTGTGTTTGAGGAAAATATCTCTGAAGAAAACAAGAATCTGACGGTATCTGTTGCCTCTGGGGAGGGTGGCTGAGGGCAGGGGTGGCCAGGAGACTTATCACTGTCATGTTTTAATTAAGCCTTTCGAATGTATTTAATATAAATGAAATCTAAATTTTAAAAAAGCCAAGAAACAAAAAGCTGGACTCAAAAGGCCCAAGTTTGTCTAAGTTCCTTATATATTTTGGATATTAACCCCTTATCGCCGGCGCTGTTTGCAAAAATCTTCTCCCATTTGCTTGGTTGCTTCATTATCTTGTCGATGGTTTCTTTTGCTGTGCAGAAGCTTTTAAGTTTGATATAGGCCCATTCATTTATTTCAGCTTTTACTTCCTTTGCCTTTGAAGTCAAATTCATAAAATCCTCTTTGAACCCAAGATCCATAAGTTTAATACTTATGGTGAACACACAAAACGCGATATATAAATGATATATTACAGAATTGTACACCTGCAACCTATGTAACTTTACTAACAATTGTCACCCCAATAAACTTTAATTGTTAAAAAAGGCCCAGGTTTTAATGAATGAATGAATGACCGACTAAACCAGTGTGGTCACCCTTCATGAACTAGTTCCTTTAAAAAAAAAGACACGTATCAAAATTGTTTTGGAAGTGTTGTTATCAATTTACATTCTCACCAAATGTTTATATAGGTGCCCAATTCACCTTGTCCCTGAATATTATATATTTTTAAATGATTTGCAAATTTGAGAGGTAAAAATATTTTCTGAAGGTACTTTTTTTTTTTTTTGCTTATTAGAGAAGTTTAACTTTTTTCCACTTAGTTCTTGGCCATATATATCTTCTCATGTCATGTTTCCATTTTTCTATAGTTGGTAGACATTTCTGATATAAGATATTTAATATACTGAAGATATGAAGAACTTTTCAGAGTTTTAACAAAAAAATTCCCAGTTTTTAATTATCATTTCATTTGTACATGATTTCTAAAAAACAGAAGACACTTAACTTTTATGTTACTATTTTTTTTATCATTCACTTATGGTTGCTTTCATGTTTTTTAATTTACCCCTCTAAGATTTCTCTTATGTTTTCAGCATTTTACTTGGCCTAGGATATGGTCAATTGTTTACAACTGATTCATATGTGTTTGAAATAAGTCATATTATCTTTTTGAAAGATGAAATGTGGTTATTTACTGAGTATAGCCTCCACATTACACCATTTACATGATCATAAATGAACATAACCATGATTGAATATATATTACACTATTTTTGTATTTGCTTTACATTATTATGGTGATGTTTGAACCATATACATTAAGAAATATGTATTCTTTATTATAAATTGTAACTTTAATCAATATAAAAGTATTTTCTTGTGTAATAGTCCCTTCAGCTCTTTCAGTGTTAATTTGATTTGTAAATCTGTATTCATATATTCCTTTAATATTTTAATATTATAGTATGCAAAGTAAATCTTGATTATGACTTTAACCAAACTGTAGAATTTGAGTTTTTAGTAAGAGAGAGGATTAATCATTTTATATTTGTTATAGCAACTGATATGTATATTCTTATTTTTATTATTTTGTTTCATGCTGATTCTTCCTAACTTTTTCTGTCACTTCTATTATGCTTCATCTATTGTTTTGTAACTTTTGCTTTTAAAACATTCTGTAGTGTTTGGAAGATAGCAATCATGTTTTTAATAATTAATAGTCTGAGTATTATAATACATTATTAAACTTGCATTTGATAATGAAGAACAAATAACATATTATGCCTTCCATATTCTCACAAGTTTGACAATAATTTTTGTGCATACATCTTTCCCATTTATTCTGTTTCTCTAAATCCAGTAGTTGATAATTTTTCCTAAATGATGTAATGAGCTGATATTTGGCCAGCAGTCTCCAATACATCAAATGGCACATGTCCATTTTGATCATTCAGTTCCCCTGACTCACTGGCTAGAAATATAACTGGGTATGGACCTAGATTATTACTGTACAATAACTACATTTAGAATAAAAATCATCTTTGTTAAACAATAGTTTGGGTTTATTATAATGCAAATTGTTAACCATGCTTTAAAAAAATCCATATACATAAGTCATATATTCTATGCTGTTTGCCTTTCATATTGTCTTTTAGGCCTTTCATGCAAAAACTGAAGACTGAAAAATTGGATTATGCCTTTAAATTACTTGTTTGTTTTAAGACAGCTTAATAGTAATTGACTATTTTCTGACATAAAGGAGAATATTTTATCGTTGCCTGTTGACATGAGGAACAAGTTGACTCGGCATGGAATTATTTTCATTTTGTATTTAAGATAAGAAGTATTTGAGAAGACAAGCATTTAAGAGAAAATATAAGTCTGATTGTAGTTCACTTTATGAAACTGATTTCCTTTGCCATGATGGATCTCTTCTTTCTCCTTAAGATGTAAAACCTTGACAGATCTGACAAGTAGTTGTCCTCTTTCTTTAATTTTATCTGTTATTCAATAAATTCATTTGAATTGTAGAGGTAGACCTTTTTTAGTTCAAGGACTTCTGTATTAGCTTTGATAATTGTTACTTTTCATAGCATTCAAGTTTATTCCTTTGGAACAACTAAAACTTAGGTTGGATTTGCATTAACCTGCCTTTCATATTTATCAGTCTTTATCTTTGCCTTTGCCCCTTTATATCTGGATAGTCCTTTTTTTTTCTTTTAGTTTGTTATTCAAATTGTTGAATTTATTTTTTACTATATCAATTTAGCAGTCTAAGTATCCCAATGTCTATTGATTTCCACTGTTGTGTTTTGGGCTGTCTTAAACAATTTTTATATTTAACCAAGTTTTCTTTACATCTGTGCCTCAATATTAGCCTTTTATGGCATTATGATTTCTTGTATCTCTACTGGAGAACAACCTCTTAAAACTCTTTGACGATACCAAGAGACGTTTTCAGTAATTTTTGTTGTTGTTGAAAAGGAAACATCACTTTTAGAGACACTGTTTTCCTTTGACTCTATAAGTTTTATATTATATTGCAATATATTTTTACAGAGTCTATAATGACTTCAACTTTACTGAAGTATCATTTACTCATAACGAAATTCATCCATTTTAAACATGCACTGTGGAAATTTTGGTATTTGTAAACAACCAGGCGTCTTCCACCACAATCAAGATAAACAATATTTGTACCATCTAAAATATTTTCTCTTGTTCCTTAGTAGGCAATCTCCTTTGCCATCCCTTGCCCCAGGAAACCATGATCTGATTTCTGTGCCCATAGTTTTGCCTCTTCTAGAACTTTGTGTACATTGAATAATGTAATATATTTTTGTGTGTTTAACTTCTAATACATAGCATCATGTTTGGGGGAATTATCTATTTTGTTTTGTGTATTAATATTGTGTGTCTTTTTACTGATGAATAGTATTCTACAATTCTACAATTTTATTCATTCATAAGCTGATAAATAGTTGTGTTCCAATTTTAGCTATTATGTAACGCTGCTATGAACATCCATGCACAAGTCTTTGTGTGGATATACATATTTAATTTCTATTGAGTAAATGACTAAGAGTGAAGTTTCTGAGTAACAAGGAAAGTACATTTTTAGCTATATAAAATACTCACTGCCATACTATTTTTTGAAGTCCCTGTACCATTTGCATTATTACCAGCAAAGTATGAGAGCTCCAATTGCTCCACATCTTTGCTAATATTTTATATTTTCAGTCTTTCTAATTTTAGCTATTATAGTGAGCTTATAGTGGCATCTCATTTGCGTTTCCCTGTTGAATGGTGAAATTGGCCATTTTTTATGTACTTATTAGCCATCAGTATATCTTCTTTTCTACAGTTTCTGTTCAGTTTCTCCCCATCCTGCCTGCTTTACTATTTATTTATTTATTTATTTATTTATTTATTTATTTATTTATATTTATTTATTTATTTATTGCCTCTCTTGATCACTGAGTGGAAGAGTTCTTTTTATATTCTGGATATGAGGCCAAAATATGTTTTGCAACTATTTTTTCTAAGTTTATGGCTTCGCTTTTCATTTTTTAAACTATGTCTTTCCAAGAGAAAAGGTATTTAATTTTGATAAAGTTAATTTTATCACTTTTATTCCTCATGATTCTATCTTAACCTAACCCAAAGTCACAAAATTTTTCTCATATTGTTTCTTCTGGAAGTTTTAGAGTTTGGGATTATATATTTGAGTCCATGATTTATTTCAAATTAATTTTTTGTATGTCGTTAGGTTGGGGTCAAAGTTTGTTTTTTCCATACACGTATTCAATTTTTCTAGAAACTTTGTAGAAAACAGTATCTTCCCACCCTCCATTAAATTACATTGACATTTTAATTACAAGTCATTTGGCTTTATTTATTTATTTATTTATTTATTTATTTATTTATTTATTTATTTATTTCTAGCCTCTCTATTCAGTTCCATTAATCAATAGGTCTATTTTACCCTAATGCCATAGATTACTGTACCTATAGAGCAAATCTTTATGTCAGGTAATGTTAAATTCTCCAATCTATTTCTTGTTTTTCAAAATTGTTTAACCTATTTTAGGTTCTTTGTTTCTCCATTAAAATTTGAAAATAAGCTTGTCATTTTCTGCAAAAGCTGCTAGCTGCTGTTCTTTTGATGAAAATTGAATTGAATATACATATTAATTTGTAGTGAATTGCCATCTAACCATATTGATGCTTGCAATTCTGAAGCATGATCTTCCATTCCTTTATTTACACTTTAAAATTTTCATTTAGCAATATTTAAAGTTTTTAGTGTACAAGCTTTGTATGTCTTTAATTTATTCCTAAGTATATTCTTTTGGGTACAGCAAATTGATTTTTAAATTTCATTTTTGCATTGTTCATTGTCAATAAAAAGAAATATAACAGATTTTTCATCTTAAACTTTGACAAACTCACTTATTAATTCTAACCTACTTATACATACCTAAGCATTTTCAATGAACATAAACATGCAGTCAGAAAATAAAGACATTATCACTTCTTTCTGTTAAATCTTAGACATTTTATTTATTTTTCTTGTCTTAAGCCACTGGTTAAGACTTCCATTACAATATTGAATAAAAGTAGAGAGTAATTTAATTGTTGAGAGAAGAGTATTAAAATATCCAACTATTGTGGAATTTTTGTCATATATTTTTAAGCTCTGTTATTAGTTGCCTAGATGTCTATGATTATTAGGCCTTCCTGAATAATTGACTCATATAAACTAGAAATTTTCCCTCATTATACCTAGCAATATTTTAGTCTTGAAATCTATTTTATCTCATATAAATGTAGCCATTCCAGTTTTTTAATGCTTACTGTTTGCATGGTACATCTTTTTCCTTCAGAAAAAAGGTGTTGTTTTCCATGTTACACAATTTATTTTCAATGTTCTGTGATTACTACGTAAAATGCATCAAAAACATATGCAAAATGCATCATTTTCAGACAGCATATAGCTGAGTCTTTGTTTTTTATCCATTCTGACAATCTCCACCTCCGAAATTATGTTTTTTACATTAATGTTTAAAATAATTATTGATACGCTTGAATGTGAACCTATCACTTTATTTTTTGTTTGTTTTCTATGTGTCTCCCTTTTATAATTTCTTTTTTCCTTTCATGTGTTTTTATTTTACATTATTTAAATTTTTTAGAATCCCACTTTAATGTTTAAATTAGCTTTTCAGATGTAATTTTGCACATTAACTTTTAGTTTTCTCTAGAGATTACTGTTTACATTCTTAACTTTTCACTTTTTACTTATAGTCAATATATTGCCCCTTTGCATAAAATATTGTTTTAAATGTTTGTAAATGTATACACCCATTATTTATGCTAGATTGTTATATGTATGGCATATGAATACATTATGACATCCACAGGGTTTAGATATGTAATATTTGTGTTAAATAGTAACATGTATTATAAAGAAACTAAGACGAAAAATATTTACAATAAATTAGTCTGCATTTGCTCAATATTTATCATTTATATTTATCTTCTCTCCTGTCTGAGGATTCACACTTACATCTTCTATCAGTTTGCCTTCATACTAAAAGACTTCCTTTGGCATTTTTTTTTTTTTTTTTTTTTGGTGGTGTGTATCAACTAGCAACAAATTCTCTTAGTTTTCTTTTTTTCTGAATATATCTGTATTTTAACTTCAATCTTAAATAATGTAATCACTGGATATAGAATTCTGGTTTGGTAACTGTTATTATTTCAGCATTTTAAAGATATTGTTATACTCTCTTCTGGCTTCATGTTTTCAATGCAAAGTTAGCCATTAAATATCTGTCCCTTATACGTAATGTATTTTTTTTTCCTCTTCCTGTTTTCAGGATTTGCTTTTTAGCTTTGTCTTTCAATAGTTTGATTTTGATGTATCTCAGTGTCAGCCTCTTTCTTTTTATTTCTCTTGGATTTTGCTGAGAATTGTGCACCTATAAATATCAGTCTTTCATCAAAATCAAGGCTTTTACAGGCATTATTTTATCAAATTTTCTTCTCCAATCTCTATCTCTCTGTGACTCAAATTATATAGGGCCATTTGATATTATCTAATAAATCCTTGAGACTCTAATTTTTTTAAATCTTTTTTCTCTCTGTTCTTTACATGTGATGAGTTCCACTAATTGAGTTCCAAGGTAACCTACTATTTCTTCTAGCCATCTTTATTTGCTCCATTTGTGAATTATTTCTTCAATGCTTACTGTATTTCTTAATTCCAGAATTTCCGTTCGTTTTTTATTTCTATTTTTCTGCCAATATTTTTCATCTTTTCATTTATAGTGTGAGCCTATTATTTTGTTTTGCTTTACTGATTACAGATAAATATCATTTTAAAACATTGGCAGCTAATTCCAACATCTGGATCATTTCAGAAATGGTTTCAATTATATTTCTTTTTTCTTGAGTAGGGGTTGGCAAACTTTTTTTGTGAAATGCCAAATAGTAAATATTTCAGTTTTTGTGGAACACATATAGCCACTGTTACGTATTCTTCTTTGTTGATGGTGTTTTTGTTTGTTTGTTTGTTTTTGTAATCCTTTAAAAATGCAAAACCAAACATTCCTAAACGGTGAGCCAAACAAGATCTTTCTGTGGCATAAATTTGGCCCACAGACTGGAGTTTCACAACACCTGCTCTTGAGAATGTGTTTTTCCTTTTGGTTCTTTATACATCAGGTAATTTGGGATTGTATCTGGATATTACAAATGTTAAGTTGTGGATAATCTAGTTTCTGTTATTTTTTTTTCTTGATAAGTGCTCTTTCTTTTGTTTTAATAAGCAATTATCTTGGGTGAACTTAAACTATGTTTCTTGCACTGTACACCATTGTCAGTTCAGACCATTTATCTTTATCTGAGACACTTTGAAGCTGTCAGACAGAATTTGGGGATTTACTATCTCGCTCTTTCCCTCCAGGATTTTCCCACTCTCTTCCCTGACTTAATTTTGTCCATTCCTTAATTCAAAATACTGCAGATATTTTCCCCTTAGAGCCCCACCCCTACTGCTTCTGTTTCTTACCAAATGGGCTTGAGACCCAGCTAAAAATCATGAAAACAGGAACTTACTTTATGTAACTCCTTTCATCTAAATGCATATTACCTACTACTTGGCCTACTGAAGTTCACTCTCTAGTATCCTACATTGTTAATTTTTAAATTACATATGTTTTTACAATGATTTTCTGTGTGAGATCCAGTCCAGTAAAATCTTAGACTATTATTATCATTAACAGATCTCCACCTTTTCTCCCCATGATGACTATTTTTTACATTAACCTTAAATGGACAGATAGGTATTTAGATCTGGCATTTGCTGAAATAGTACGCATAATGTCCCCAGGTCTTTCTTACTATCTATTTACTATCTTGAAACGTCTTCCTCTCATATCCAATTAGAGAATAGTTTGAAGTATGCCGTCCTTGGTTTATTTTCAATGATTACCACCACTGATCCAAGTTCTCCTGCTCCAAATGTTAGGCTTACTGTCCTAACTGATGCATCAGTTGCTGTTCAGATACTATAGGTCAAGAAAGCTCTGCTATTTACTGTGACATCTTATGCTTTTGTTCTCGTTTACAATTCTTTTCTCATTTTCTGTGAAATTAGAACAGAATATCATTTTAAGGCCCTTATATTTATTGCTATATTGGCCCCTGAAATGGTTGATCCCTGATAGATACAAATGAAGAGTAATGGTTTAAAAAAACATGTCCCAGGCAACCAGGGAACAACATTTCTTTTTCTGATAAATCATACTCTTGCACAGCAGTACGAGAGGTGAATCAAATGATCTTCATACAGTCTTTGAAGTAATTTGTTTTCCTCTTTTTTCAGAAGATGATGTAACATGTAATTAAAATGTGGTCTTCATAATCCATACCTCTCCGTGGTTCAATAAGTAAAAGTTCTACCCAAATGTTAACACGGTGCTTAGGCTTTAGTCTAGAGAGCAGTGACCGATATTTGTCTTATGGTGAATTGTCATTGGTATTTAGGAGCAATCAGGAGACATGCCAGGTACATGTTGTCTATTATCACATTAACCCAAGATTGCCAATGGCCTGATTTCTGATTTAAATCCGCTTTCAGACTTAGACAGATTTGGCTTCTAGTTTAGCTCTTACACTGACTCCCAGTGTGACCTTGGCCAAAGCCTTTTTAGATCAGAACTTATCAAAACACTCATCTATAATGAGATAAGAAACTCACACTATAATGTAAATCAGCATACTGCTTCATTCATCAAGGAAGACTTGCTACCAAAAAAAAAAAAATGTCAGCTGAGTGAACAGTGTGATTAGTGATGGATTCTATTTACATTCCCGCATTCTGATGGCTTTTTGCCAACCTCGGACTGACAAGGACAGCATTATGAGGCGGTAGCTTAGACTAATTAAATCTGGGACTCTGAACTTCCTCAGTAGTACACTCTCCATAGTTCTAACATCAGCTGCTACTAAGAACAAACCATTCTTGGGAGTAGTAGAATATTCATTCATTCAACAAATATTTGATCAACTGATATGCATCAAGTATAGATACATAATTGATACACATCAACAAACAAAACAAAATCTCTGTCCTCATGGAGCCCTCAGTAAGTAGAAGGGATGGGAGACAGATAATAAAAAACAGACACAATAAATAAATGCGTGACATAATGTTTTAGAAGGTGGGGATTACTCAGGATACATTGTAAAAGAGTAAGGGCGATGGCTGAGGAATAGAAGCCATGATGGACAACAGGTTATACTTTCAAATATGGTGACCAGGGACACTCTCATGAAGATGGTAGTTGAATAAAACTTTTAAGGAGATGAAAAAGTTAGCAAAGTGGATTGCTGGGTAAAAAACGATTCGAAAAGAAAACATCCAGCAAAAAGACCTTAGGAAGGAAATATGCCTAGAATGTTTGAAAAATCACAGAGGTCAGCATAGCTGGAACAAAGGGAATGAGGCGGGGACTAGAAGGAAAGATAAGAAGAGACTAGATCAAATAAGACCTTGTAGAGACATGGGTTTCTAACTTGAGTGAGATAGAGGACTTTGGAGAATTTTGAACAAAGGGCTTATACAATAGCTTCGATTTTAAATGTCTTGAACTAGTTGCTAGATAGAAAATATCCTAAAGCAGGGTAAGGGTAAAAGTCAGGAGACTTTTGTAGCCACCCTGGCAAGCGATAATGGGTGGCTTTGTCCAGGGTGGTGGATGTCACAGGTGAGAAGTAGTCATATTTGGAATATATTTTAAAGGCAGAGGCATTGATATTTTATGATGTTTTAGATGTAGTATGAGGGAAAGAGATACATCAATATGACTACAATGAATTTACAGTGAGCAAGAAGAGAGACAGGCTGCTGTAACTGAGATAAGAAAGGAAATGAATGAAGAAATTTGTGGGAGGGAGAGGGAGATTAGAAATTTAATTTTAAATATTTGCATGGAATTTTCAAGGGACGTGAATATGTAGGTCTGATCTTTAATCCAGAAAGGTATGGATTAAAGATAGGAATCTTCAATATATAGAAGATACCTGAAGCAATGAAAATAAAAATATCATTTCATGAAGCTTTCTAGAAATCTTTATTTAAAAATTCTTATTTCCCCCATTTCCTACATCAAACCATTTCAAACACATCCTACAGAGAGATGCTGCTAGTTTGCAGGTTCTCAGGGCCTACTCTCTGGCACCCAGCCTGGATGCACCTGCTGATGCTGACTAGTTGGCAGGTACACATCACCAGCCATCAGAAAGTCATGGAGATGACAGATTTGGCTCTGAAGAAATTATACACAGCCCAGTCTTAGCAGCTCCTCTAGAATAAAGGTAGGGGGTCCGTTAGGCTCCCCCCTTGATGGTGCAGATACATAACTGCATTACCTAATGAGGAAACTGCATACCAACGACATTTTTTCCTGTCAGAAATTTTATAACCTAAAGAAAATATAATACCAAAAGCTGAGAGACCCCATTCAAGCAATTTGGATAAAGAAGTCACACACCCTACAAATAACTAAGTAATAGTTATTAAAGATTAAAGATTTTCCCTCAAATAATAAAATAAATATCTGGGGAAACAAGGAAAGAAGGCAGAGTTAATTAAAGGCTGGGAAAGATTCAAGAGCATCTATGTTAGGAAAAAATGAATATTGTTGGCACCACCTATATAGGCTTGCTGGAATCAGAAAACTCAGGTATATTTGGGGTAATAAAGAGTAAACCAAAAGCAAGTAGAACTAAGGGTAGAAGCACAGTTCTAACTCTCTGAGTAGCCTCAGAATGGGTCGCCCAAAGTCCAATATCTAGTGTTCAAAGAAGTCATAGAAAACGGGCTTGCTTCAGCCTAACATTTACTGGCTCTGGTGGCCCACTGGGTTATGCTTTCTTTGTAACAGGTAAGATTACTTCTCTCCCTTCCACCATAGGCTTCCCATGGGCAAAGTACATGAATAGACATTTCTCCAGAGAAGAAATACAAATGGCCAACGGGCACAGAAAAAGATGCTCAATGTCACTAGTCATCAGGGAAATGCAAATCAAAACCACAATGAGATATCACCTCACACCTGTTAGGATGGTTATTATCAAAAAAACAAAAGTTAGCAAGTGTTGGTGAGGATGTGGAGAAATTAGAACTCTTGTGCACTGTTGGTGGGATTGCAAATTAGTGCAGCTGCTATGGAAACCAGTATGGTGGTTCCTCAAAAAATTACAAACAGAATTACCATATGAACCTATAATATCACTTCCACGTATAAATCTAAAAGAATTGAAATTAGGATCATGAAGAGATCTCTGCGCTTCCATGTTAATTGAAGCATTATTCACAATAGCCAAGACATGGAAGCAATCTAAATATCCATTGTTTTCATAGTTTTATGATTGGATAAAGAAAATGTGAGATATTTTACACACACACACACACACACACACACACACACACACACTGAAATATTATTCAACCTTTAAAAAGAAGAAAATGCTGGCATACGCAACAACATGGATAAACCTAGAGGACATTATACTAAGTGAAATAAGCCAGTCACAGAAGGACAAATACTACATGGCTCCACTTACATAAGATATCTAAGACTCAAACTCAGAGAAACAGAGTAGATTGGGCTTGCGGGGGGTGGGGGTGGGGGGTGGGGGGTGGGGGGGTGGGGGGTGGGGAGGGGAAATGGGGAGCTGCTCTTCAAAGGGTTCAGTTACGCTTGATGAATAACCTGCTGCACAACGTTGGGTTTGTAGTTAACAACACTATATTGTACATTTAAAATTTTAAGAAGATAGATCTTATGTTAAATGCCCTTAATACAGTAAATTTTCTCTAATAAAAAGAAAAATAAATAATAAAAAAGAACGCAAGGGCAATATAAGTTGAAAGCAGGGAGCTGTCTCTCATCAAGGATTCTGCTTTTTGAAGTAGCTGGAATGCTACTCCGTCTCTTGCCCTCTCTTGTAACTCCCCCAACTATCAAGAATAAAGAACATAAATGTATGCGCATGCAGTTTAGACATAAAGAGAAAGTCATAATAGGATAGAAGGAAAGCATATAAGCCTGCCTTTTCTGGTGTCCAACTTGCCACCTTCCCTTCCTCCACTGCATTGTTTTTACCTTTATTATAGCTCCTGTCACACTTTATTGTATTAACTGCTTATTTTTCTGATTCCTCATCAGGCTGAATGCACCTGCATGGCAGGGACTCTTTGAGTTTTGGGGTCTTTTATGGTATCTCAGAGCCTTTTATATATATTAAGTTGGGTCCTATGGAATTGCTGCTTTCAACTATTAGGGCGTACAGGAGGAAAAGTAGCTGTTTAATATAATTCGGTCTAATATGATTCAGTGACTATATATCTACTACATGATGAATGAATTAGAAAGAAGTTCACTCTTCACAGAGTAACCAGACTCGCTTCTGCTACTTTAAATTTCAAAAGACAGGGTGAAAATATCTATCGAATTTTAAGTAAAAGTATCAAATCCTAAAATTCATACCCAGATTGTCTTTCAAATGTGAATGCCACAGACAAATGTCTCAGATATTTAAGGTCTCAGAAGTCATACCGCATATATAAACTTCATGTAAAACTAATAATTTTGAAGATATATTCCAAATGGCACTGGGATGTTAACGTTATTTAAGACTCCTGGCAGAATTTCCCCCAAGGAATATAAAAGTCCACAGCAGTAATTAATCAGAAAAGTCTAACCAAGAATTACTCCCTCTGAAAACCACCCTAAGCTTTGAACAGACCAGCCCAGTGACTACAAGAAGGCAGAGGACCAGGGCTGCCTTTCACAATAGCAGCTGGATGAAGCTGAAAAGTAAATTGCTATCAGGCTGAGGCTACCTGCCTACTTCTGGGGCAGGTGTCAATCTGGGGAGCTGATCCATGTGCAGGCATTGAGTTCAGATATGAAGAGAGCAAGAGCCCTCCTACTCCCTCACCTTTGTTTCAGTCTGACCAGGAAGGTTGGCAGAGGGGAGGTTCCAAGATACAGTAGAGGGGTATCCCCAAAGTCAGACAGAGCCTAGGACTTTACGCTCCAGAAAGTGTCTGCAAGAGCAGACACTGAGCTGTTGTGTAGGGGCCAGCCTCCAGTCCTCAGAATGGAGTGTCCTTCCCAGACTCAAGCAGACTAGAACAAGAGCATCTTAGCAAAGAAGAAGACTAGACTAATTACAGCCATGTGGACACCTGGTCAGGTTAGACTAGTGGCAGGGGTACCCTGAAAATCCCCTGCTTCACTTGAGTGCCAGTCATCCCCATGTCAGAGAATGGGAGTGTGGCTGAGCCTGCAAACGAGGATTAGAGGTGAGGATACAGGAATCCACAGAGGTTGGGACCAAGCCAGACCTTCCGTGCTCTCCATATCTGTAGGGTAAATTACAAACTCCCTAACCTGACATACAAGGCCCTGGAAGACCGGGTCCCTCGTGTGATTTTCAAGTTTCGCCTCACTGAACTAGACTCATCCCCAAGGAGCTTCTACCCTAAGTAGAATTGGTGATTCTGTCATCCGTGTGCCCAGCTCTGAGACACACAACACACTGCTCTATAAGGACTCAATTATATCTGTGTTTCTGCTGCTTGGCAGGGGCCATCTCCTGCATCTCTGGTGCCCATCAGAGAGCCAGCTCCCCCATAGAAGGGGAGACAAAATATTGACTGAAGGATGCAGGGAGCCACATGTGAGCTCTTCTAAGCTGTTGAGAACAAAGCAGTGTGGCTACAGAGTGGGGCTCCTATATTTATTAACACAGAGAATAAAAGGAGCCTTGGGAACTGGGACTTGAACTTTACCCCACCTGCCTCTTTGATCTCAGCCTGTAAATATTTCATAGAAATTCTCATTTCACCCTCCTCCAGGTAGGAGGGTGACAGGTGCAACTGGCTGTCATTGAGGAATGCTTATAAGTGATGACAAGTTCTCAAGGCTTGAAGAGTGTTACGTTTGGGTGTTATTTTTTTTAACTTCAGGAGACAGCACCTATGAAAAATATTTTCTGATTTGATTGCCTCTATGCACAAATAAATAAATACAAGGCAATTTGATTTAGTGGAAAAACAATAGGCTTGGTTTCACAGATTTGGTTTCAAATTCTAGCGCTACCAGTTAGTGGGAAGTAAGGTAATAGGTTATAAAATCGGGACATTATCCTCTAGCCCACAGAGTTGTGAGAATGATTGACAAATTGGTGCAATATGCCTAATTCTGAGCTGGGTTCCTATTATGCTTTCAACGAATGTCTAACCCTTTCTGCATCAGGGAGTATTCCCTGCCCTCCTTATCGAAGTCTACTCCAGAGCCTCAGAAATCTGTGCATTGTAGACAAGATCATTTTTAACTTCAAAATAAATATCGCAAAGTGTTATAAATATCTACCAGAAACTTTCTTGTATTTATTGTTTCCTATTCAGTTAAATGATCTGGAGAAAAACCAAGAAGGTGAATTATGGGATCTGTCGTCTGTGGTCAATTACAGACTTTATCTAAATCTAAAAATGTGAGATTCTTTGGTGTCTATGGATCCCTTTGGCCTTGGCATTTATGAGAATGAAAACAATGACTGGATTCACTTCTGTGAGGCCTTAAGCTGTCCACGGCCTGGACACTCCCAGGACACCATCCTCAGTAGCAGCTATATCCTCACTTATCCATCCTTCACTGGGAGTTAGGGAGGTTCAGAGAGACACTGAAATAAAGTAGAAGCTGGGCAAGTTGAACTACCAGGAATGTAGGGACCTCAGGGAATTAAGAATATGGGAGAAAAGGAAGCTGTGAGTGAGGCAGAAATGAAGCGGATCCCCCAGGGGCTACGCTGGGCTGCAAATCTGCACTATGTTGAAGGGTGTGATGGAGTGGGTTTTACCACCAGCAGATTTTGCTCTCAGAGGAGTTCAACCTTGTGGCTGAAGCAGTGCTGCAGGGGGTTCCTAGCCAAGTTCAATGAGCAGGGTCAGCGGAGATCAAGCAGCCATGTGCTTTTCACAGTCCTAATTCTGAAATGCTTAACCTAAACTGACCTCTTCATTCCTCCAGGCTATACAGCCTGAAGTTACTCTGCGGTTTCCTTTCACTCTGGCTTCCTGTTGGTAACACAGGTAGGAATTACTATGGTTAAGCGATGCCTGAGGAGGCATTTCTGTGGCTCCTGTTTTGAATACAAGGCTGCCTCTCTCCAGGGAAGTAGACTGCAGCTATCTTGGAGCAACACTTCTGTGAGCTTGACCTGCTAAGAACATTCATGCTTCAAAGCCATTCCCATCCTCCCTCCCTTTGCTCTCACTGTGGCTAACTTTTTACCAGATGACCTCAACATTTTGGGTGATCACTATATTCAGAATGGGACCCCAGGTAGAGCTGAGGGTATTGGATGGGCCAAGCCCTGCTGGTGGTAAGACTAGAGTTAGGCAGGACTCTAGCTCTGCAGGGAAGGGCAGCCCCAACAGAAACCCCAAATTGGCAAAACTGAGATTAGGGCAGTTTGGGTTCTGAGGGTGCCCCAGACTTCCCCAAGATACTCAAAATGTCAACTATATAGTAATCTGATTACTCTCCCTCCCACTGGTAGAAATGCAGGTCTCCTTGTCCTCATAAGAATTGATCTAGACTAGGGGATCCTGTAGGAGGACGAGCCCCTTAACGACTAGGGGCTGCACCCCAGTGTTACTTCACGCCCCTGAGCTTTAACCACTGTGACCCTCTCTCCCACCACGTGACCTTTGCAGACATCTTTCCCTGGCCAGCATGCTCTTCCACTGCCCTTCTCGCCACATGGGGGCTCCCTGGTAATCCTTCATCTTTCAGCTCTTCCCTCCACACTGCATTAGACCAGGCCACCCTATTATTTATTCTTAGAATGTCTTGAACTTTTCCTGGGTTGTCCTCATCGCAGTTATTATCAGTTTCTGTTGTCATTTGATTAATGTTTGTTTCCTTTAGATCCATGAGGCAGAGACAGTATGAATTTTACCATTTTATTCCTGACACCAGGAGCCTAAAGGGTGTGCAATAATCATTTCTTGAGTTAATGTATTCATGACTTTGTGGAGGACTTCTCGGGTGGCGATGTGCTCAGCATCCTGACTGTGTCACATGCTGTCCACACAAGGACCTAATGTGCTCAGTGATCTCATTTTCTGAATTTTACAGGTGAGGGAACTGAGGCTTACAGAGGTTAACTAACCGGTCCCTGGTCTCAAATCTAGGAGGGGTGATGTCATGCCCCTCACCCCTGCTTGTGCTCTTACACAATGACCCACACTGTTTTTGTAAAAGGGCAAGTAGGGGTATTGTCTGAAACCCTTGCACTGGCTAGAGTCTTATCTGCCCTCATAACTGCACAGCTTTGGCTTGCCATTCCCCGCACTCCCTAGGCCTCAGTTTCCCCATCCTCATATGGAAGCATCTAGGCTGGATGATCTCGTCATTTGGAGCCTACTGGAACCCTCTTGAGGAGTTGCAAAGTGCCTGCTGGGCCAAGAGGGTAGCTCTATGACCCTTGTATCCCTTGTCTCTGAAGAGAAATGCTTGAGACACCAAAGAAGAATTAGCAGGAAATGAGGGGAAACTCTCTTTAGATTATACCTGCCAGGCAAATTCCTACTTGAGTTCCAAGCCCTTGGCCTGTGCTCTGCCTTCTCTTTACTCTCAGCCTTCACTATGTCTCATGCTTGCGGCTCATATCTTCATGGTCTCCAAAGGACTCCATCCCCTAGAGACACACTTTCATCTTTAAGTGACTATTAAATGTGCACTTGTGTCTTATACCATTATTTCAATCTCACCATGTGTCAAACTATACTCCTCATCTTTCCTTCTAAACTGACTCCCCTTCAAAGTCCTCATGTCTTTTAGGGGCCTGATTCTGTTCTTGGGCCTCAAGGCTAAAAATGTTCTTCAGAGAAAGTCATCATCAATGCCTCTCTTTGCTTCATCCCCTGCATCCAGCTGGCGCCAAGCCTTCCAATTGCCCCTTTGTAGTATTTCTCAGAGGTCCCCATCTGTCCGTAGTCCCAAACCCCTGGGACAGCTGCAAGTCACATTGAGCCTTCCTACCAGTCTTCCTTCTTTGGTCTCTTCCATTTCAACCCACGTTGCCACAGTTTGCCTTGTCCCGGCCCCTTGATAGTCATTTGAAGTCAAAGGTCAGTCCACGATAGGGCTCAAAGACAGTGGGAAAGGAATAAATCGGAATCTTGGGTTTCGGTTTTGGTCACAGGCCAATAGTGCCTTTCTTGGACATGATTAGAGCATACCAGGAGGACATTCCTAAAATAGATTTGCACTATGATACCACGCTACCCGCAAAAGTAACTGCTGGGTCTTTTCTTTTTCTTTCTTTCTTTTTCTTTTTTTTTTTTTTTAAGTCTGGCATTTGAAGCTTTAGTTTACTTGTTATCATTGTAAACTTCACTTCACTCCTCTGCAATCCATACACGGGAGCTCCAGCTGGGCTGCTCTAGGCACTGTCCCACCCACACAACGTTTATTCCAGTCTCTTTCAACAAGTCGCCTCCACTGTAAAGACTTACACCCTCGTTTTTCACTCATCTAAATCCAAACATACTTCAAAGCCTAAACTATTGCCCTGCCTTGCTTTAAGTTTCTGTCCACTTTTCCAGGTCGCCCCAAGCCCTACAAACACAGGCTGATTCTTATAGGTCATTTAGCCTGAACTGAGATCTCCTCAGTGGGTTTTTAACCACCTGCTAACCCATTTACATATTAGTTACTTCTTTTTTTTTTATTAAAGTTTATTGGGGTGACAATGGTTAGCAAAGGTACATAGGTTTCAGATGTACAATTCTGTAATACATCGTCTATAGATCACCTTATGTTCACCACCCAGAGTCAGTTCTCCTTCCATCACCATATGATGTTTTCCCCTCATCTACCACCCCTCGCCCCCCTTACCTTCTGGTAACCACTAAACTATTGTCCATGTCTATGAGTTTTTGTTTCTTTGTTTGTTTGTCTTTTCCTTTGTTGCTTTCAGTTTTATATCCCACATATCAGTGAAATCATATGGTTCTCGATTTTTTTTTCTGTCTGTATTAGTTACTTCAAGAGGCTTAGGAGATGGGGCGCTCCTTCCGCTCCTTACACAGGGAACCCTGCCTCATCCTGCCCTCACACAGCTAAATCTATGACAGAGGCTCACCAAAAGTTGTTTATTGGTAAGTAGTGATAATGTGTCGTGTGAGTTGCTCAATCTGAAGCCATGTGCACAGACACAGCCAAGACACCCTGGGGACAAAGGGTAACAAGTTTGCCATTAGCTCTGAAGCCAGATACTCTGCTTTTATCTGCATGGGTACAGTTCTGGCTCCTTATTTCAGAAACATCTCACTCTTGCCTAGATCAGTAAATGCCCTAATTACAACACCCACATCTTGGAGTAGCCACAGTATATCTTCAACAGAAACCTTAGGAAATGTGTCCCAAGGGACACATCTATACATGTACCATCACTGGAAGCACGACACAGAGAGCTGTTTAAGATTCAAGTTGATCTTGTAACTGCCTGAAGCCTCTCTAAATTCTAAAGCCACATGAAGGACTTTCCCTTTTAAGAAAAGGACATACTCAAGCATGGCTATACTTATCCCTTTCAAAGGACCCAAGAAAAAGCACTAAAACATACCATGGATTCCCAATGACATAAAAGAACTGTTAACAAAATATGTAACCATAAGTGATCAGTGTTAGTATTCAAGTTAACTATTTGAACTTCTCCCAAGTCCCAAACCCTAACCCAAGTTAGATATGTTCTTTTCCTTTATCTAAAAATGTTCCCTTACGGCCATCCACTCTGTTCTTGAGATATAAATTTTCTCTTCATCCTGGGGGGGAAAAAAAAGCTTTTTCCTCTTCCTTTATTTCTTTATTCAATGCCCTTTGCTATAACTCAGACTCCAGTAGTGCTCGTCAATTTCAGGCCCAAGCCGATGTCCAGGTCAGCCTCTATAAACACCCTCTGCTAGACCACGTGCGGGAGTGCTACAGCCTGCATCTCTGCTCCCTGGAGCCAAGGGCAATCCCCAGAGGCTAAGGATGACTGTGTCACAGAGACATCTGCTGGATCAGGCCTCACACTGCAGCTGTATGACACGGCCGGCCTCCGCCCAAGGACCACACAACAGGAGCCCAGAGGCACAATGCAGCCCTATGGCTTTGAGATTCGTTTACACTTATGTGTCTAATTGACCCTATTTCCTGCCAGCTCTGAGTAAAAGGGAAAATAATTAATATTTATTGGGCATCCTTTGTGTGCAGATACAATGCTAGGTGCTTTCCATATGCCCTTGTAACACCCTGTCATCAGCCCAGAAATAGCTGGTAGGATTCTTGTCCAAACAAAACACAGGCACATGTACCTCAAAGCTGCTATCTGACTCTGTGTCAGCAGATATGAATGCTCAAGGTCTATCTAAGTAAAGTCCTTGTTTAGTGTTCTACCGGGATTTTGTAAATGCTCCATTAATCCATGACGTCATCCATTGATTGATCTTTCTATCCAAACACATAGAAACATTATCACACAGGGTAGCTGGGGCTTTTATCAAACATTTCCTAAGAGCCAGACCCATTTCATACATGATAATATGTAATCCTCAAACAATCAAGAAGTTGTTATATATGTTTAATAAATGAAGGTTTGAGGAAGATAACATATTGATCAAATTCACACAGCTAATAAGTAATTGTCTTGAAATTCAAACTCAGTGTGCTCTCTTTTCCTGGCCCACTTAGGCCCTGTCCTTTCTGTAGCCTAAAGCTGTGCTCACATTTCTATGAAGTTGGCCCTCAGTATGCATGGACAGTAATTTTTCATAGGCAAAGTCAGCTTAATAGGAAGGAGCAGGGCCCCAACATCAGCAAGAGTCAAAAAAGAGAAATGGACACTGAAATTCCACCTGGAGCAGAATTATAGCTCAGCTGAGTGTATTTTTTACAAGTAAAATGCATCAGTACCTTTTTGTACTTCCTTGTGAAACATCTTAATAAGCAGCAGGTGGAGAATATAGTGGAGACCATGCTGTGACCATCCAGTTTGAACAAAATAACAAATGAGCTGAAACCACCGGGAGATGGATTGGTGCTCCTGATTCCAAAGTCAGGACTTAAGTGGCTTCAGCACCTGAAATAGGTAGATTCCCCACAGGGATCTCTGATGAGGAAGAGGGACAACAGCCACACAGGGTAGAATGAGCAATCAAAGGCCAGAGTAGAAAAAAACTGTGAAATTCAAGGTCACAAATGGGACTGTGCAATGGAGGTGCCAAAGAGACCTGAAAAGTGTAGGCTCGAGGAAGCAATGAAGAATTTCAGTGATGATGGCAAAGACAGTGAGATGTCCCTTTGAAAGGGACCAAGGAAGCCAAGTCTGGGATACATGTATACATGTGTGAGTGTGAGTATGTGTGTGTTCATGCATAGAAAAACAATAGGTCATGTGCATGCAGGAAATTTCTCTAAACAGACACGTATGCTGGCCGTGGTTCCCTGAGTCTGCCAGCAGAACTCCTCACTTTGGTCCTCTCAGGCTCAGTCAGGATGGCCAAATCCCCAGGATACATGTGGACCACACTGCGTATGGAGACTCAGGGAATGCCATGACAAAATCACTCTAGTATCATGGTCAGACTGCTTATTGCTGCTCATTCTTCATGCCTTTCCACTCCAGCTCTGCTAGGAATCACAACAATTATCTCCAACAAAGTGACCCACACAGGTTGGGGAAGATGGAGTGATATCGTGGAATTAAACAAATTGAGGTCAATTCGATATTATTCTATAAATGTTTCCATAAATTTGAAAACTGAGTGTACAACTCTAAGCAATGAAATGGCAATTAGAAATTTGCAGTTTTGTCTACTAGCTGGAGCTGATTCCAAGCCCACCAAGCTTGAGGAGAGCTGAAAGCTGGCACATCATCTTCCTCATGTTCATCATCACCATCACCATCATCACCGTCATCATCACCATCATCATCACCATCACCATCATCACCATTATCATCATCACCATCGTCACCATCGTCACCATCATCACCACCACCATCACCATTATCATCACCACCACCATCACCATTATCATCATCACCACCATCATCATTGTCATCATCACCATCATTAACATCATCACCATCATATCATCATCATTGTTTATTAAGCCTACTATGTGCCAGGGATAGTTTCACACAGCCTCTCATTGAATCTTCAGAAAACATCCTGAGGTAAATGTGAATATTATTCCTGACAGATGATGAAATAGAGGCTTGGAGTGGTAAAGTCCTCTTGCCAAAGGTCTCACAGCCAATATGTAACCCAAGCAGAATATGAATTCTGGTCTCTGAGAGAAGTAACATGCTTTCACCTGTAATGTTTTCCAGCAAGTGGCTCAAGAGACTGACTCCGCAGTGGGAACTCTGGCTGATTCTATGCAAGATAACTTACCTTACTTCTCAGTTAAAATGTTTGGCTCCCAACAGCTGGGAATTATTTTATGAGTCTTATGAGTGCTCTAAACTTTGAAGCCATTGAACTGGAGAAAACAAATCACATTTCCTTCTAAGTGCTAGCACTCCAGGTGTCCCCAGTGCCAGTCTTTCTGAGAAAGATGTTGTTCCTAGGCCCAGGTGACACCCAAGGGGGAAATGTCAACATTGAATTAGCTGATTAGATTCTTGCCTCATAACCAGAAGGCAAGCACACATAGCTCTTCTTCTGTGTGGGGAGATATCAACTAAGAGGTCTACAGCTAAGTAGATTATTGCTCATTGATCTACTGTGGTTTGCAAATGACCCTTCTGGTAACACAAGTATCCTTAGAGGAGCCATCAAATCAAATAGCCACTAACCTGTAGCTAACAATGGCAATAGCTCAAACCTGTTATTTCTCAGTGGGAACTTGGGGCTCTCAGCCCACAGTCAGGCTCTGAGCTCTCCAAACACTTTTTCTGACAGGCTCAGTCAGCATTGATGTCATGGGTATTTCACAAATGGGATCTTCATTAATAAAAGAGAAAGTGAATGGTGCAAGATTGCACCATACATGTGGGGCACCCAGCCAAGGCCAGGAGAAAGAAGGAAATAGAAAAAGTTCAGGGTCTTTCAGAGCTCATTGATTCATCCAACAATATTTAATGAACACAAACCCTCTGCCCGGTGCTGAGCCAGGGGCTCTGGATAAAGGAAAGAAGGGGATACTAGCCCTGCTTCCAAATATATTACAAGCCTGTGGATTTGTTTAATAAAATAGACAGACATATTGAAAGAGAATGACAATACAGTATCATACGGGTATTCATCAAGAGATGTACAGACACATTTAGGGCAATATTAACCTATCTGCCAGTGACCAGGTAGACTTGATAGAGGAGGTGTCACGTGAATTGGGCTTTAAAGAAAGTACAATTTCCACTAGAGATCGCCTGACGGTTTTGCTTGAAGTTGTCACTCTCTCCTTTTTCCTTGAATCTAGAGTGATTTATCACAGGCATGGAAAACTCGACAGCAACTTAATATGTCACTATGTAGCTCTTGAAGAGGAAATATTTGGTAAAAGGGTGCTTAGAATAAAAACCCAAGGCAGAAATGACTATGTCAGGAACTGAATGACCGAAAACATCCCCAAAGAACAGCAGAGTCCAGAATGGGGCCCAGGACACTATCTTCTGAGGAGATCTGGGGGAAGGCCCTTCACGGTGCTAAATGGGTTGGGGCAGTATAATCTTATGTGATTTTAAAAGTCTGTTTTAACATTGCAGAAAGCTCATGGAGTTGTTGCTCAAAGAGCAGGAAAAGAAAATAAGAGTTGGGAAAAGGAATGTTGCTGCCTCTACTGTGATCTGAATATCAGCTGCAGCTGTGCTTATTATTTCTTGCAATATGGCTCTTGCCACCAGCAAAAAGATGAATTTTTCAACAAGAGCCTTGCTATGCTTTTCTCTGTTCAAGCCAAGAAAAATAATCATCTGTTAAAACAAAACAGAGAAAATTTAAAAAAAAAAACAACTATCTTCATTTACAGATTTTTTTTCATAAACATACAAATGCCTTAAAGAAAGAAAGAAAGAAAGAAAGAAAGAAAGAAAGAAAGAAAGAAAGAAAGGGGGAAGAAAACTTCTTGATAGGATTAGATGAGGCAATTCAAGAAGAGAGCCGTCCAGAGAAAAATAGAAGGAGCTAATAATTCAACAAGCCCCAGGGCTTCTGAGCCAATGATGATGGAACTGCTCCAGAGTCAAAGAAGAAAGGTGGAGGCTGCCAGTCTGACACCCCATTATGTTGCGGTGATCTCTGAGGACTGTTTGGGCAGTAGTTTTCATCCTCCATGCTCTGCTGGAAAAGAAAAGCCTATGGGAAATAATGGGGTTGACTTTAATTGTAGTGGCCATCGATGGGTCCCAGAGAAGCCTAGTTCAATGGCCGTGATGGAAACTAAGTTTGTCCAGCATGCACTTTTCTAAATTATCACAGATGGCAGAACCTCTCTAACCCTCCCCTAATTCTCCCCGCCACAAGCTGCAAGAGGACATTACTTACACACCAGCTATCATAGCACCCACTACAGTGGAGTGTCCCCTGCTTGTGTACAAGTCAGCCTCTGTCACTGGAACAAGAGCCCCTCATAGAGGTGCTGACTTTATTCCATATCCTCTGCATCTGACACAGGCTTGGCACATCCCAGGAGCTCATTTCATGGTGGTTGACTATAGTAAGAGCTCCTGCTGCATTGTACAGTTGGAGCACTGAGCAATATTAACCAAGCTCATTATACAACCAGTGCCCCTAAACATATGAATTTGGAGAAATTCATTGCCCCAAGCAACCTTCAGCATAACCAACTGCGTACTATATTGTCCCGCTTCCAATTCAGAATGGGACAATTAAACTTCTTGGCTTCTTTTCCCAAACTAATTCATGCCGTTGGTGCCCTTGATGTGAGTGAGTGCCTTGGATTCACTGTTGGACTCCTCGCTTCCTCCCCATGCCTCCTTATCGCTCCACATTAAGAATATGGTCAGCAAGACATTTTAATCAGGAAACATAAGGGGTCCATCTGGCTTCCTTTTCCTGATGCCCTGGAAGGATTTAGCATAACTATGCCCCACTTACCTCCTGGGAGATTTTGAATATTGAGCAAGAAACCCCCTTGAGAAAAGAGAAACCAGTTTTTTGGCTATTAATCACAGCATTCTGTGTTTCATGGGCCTTCAAGATCTCTTACAAAAGAACTGGAGGAGAATAGGGTTGAGGAAAGAAGAAAGAGAGTAAACTAAAAAGAGCAGTTCTGAAGAAAACAAAACTTGACAGGAATTTTCCTGAGGTTCAAAAGATATCAGAGAATGGGAGAGGGGAGAAACAGTTGGTGTGGTTACGGGGCAATGCGCGGGATCCAAGGGGTTTCTTCTGAGGAAGCTAGTTACAAAGGACAGGGATGTCAAGGGTGGGATCTAATAAAGCGACTCTGGGAGGGACTTTACGCAGCTTCCCTGAAGCGGTGGGGGCTGCATCATCATAGAAGACCCTGCCACCTATACCCAGTCTCCCTATGGCACAGTGGACATCATCTCATCCATATTTAGCCCCTTGCCTGCTGCCTGCCAGGGAGGAGGGACAATCATCTGTCATAAGGTTTTGCCTGCAGAATGGCCCCTTATGATCCCTGCCTCCTGGCATTCACACCTGTGTGTAGTTACACACACACACACACACACACACACACACACACTACCAAGGTTGGTTTGTGTGACCATAGAATACAGCAAACCTGATGGTATGTGACTTGCGAGGTTAGGTTGTAAAAGACAGCAGTTTTCTCTCAAGTTCTTTTTGTCTGTCTGTCTGTCTTACATTGTTCGCTTTGGAGGAAACCAGCTGTCATATCATGAGGAACCTCAGGCAGTCAGTGGAGAGATTCATGTGGTACAGACCCAGGCCAACAGCACAGTCGCAGGCCAATATCCAGTGAGGAAATGAGACTTCCTGCCAACAGCCACCTGAGCCATCTTGGAAACAGATCTGCCTCTAGGAAGTTTGAGATGACTGCAGTTCAGGCCTGGAGTTTCACTTCAGCCTCATAAGAGACTCTGAGGCAGGACCTCTCAGTTAATCCCAGGTTCCTGACCCTCAGAAACTATGAAATAAATGTTTTTTGTTCCTAGCTGTTTGGGGTTTTTTGCTATGCAACAAGGTAACTAACACTCCACACATTTTATCCTATATGGACAACCCCAGTTCTTACTTCTAGAACATTCAAACACCCAAGAAGCAAGGAATAGATTACTGGACATTTACTCCCAAACTTGAGGCTGAGGGAGCAGAACAAATGTCAAAGGTTACACCTGCCCTGAAGGATCTCTCATCTCCATCATTTGTCTCAAGCCATTTGCTATCAGAGGTCTGAACCACATTCCAATCATAGCACTTCCCTTTTTACGGTCTTTCACTAATTCCCCATAATTTTACAAAACAATGTTTAATTACAATTAGAGCTCTACACTCCCCATCCCTAAGGTAACCTCCACATACATTTTCAGCTATATTTCCCACATTTCCCGGAGAGAGGAAGAGGCGAGAAGAAAGAAGAGAGGCAGTGTTGTTTTTGTTCAGTTGTAAGTCTAGCCTAAAGAGATAGGTAGCTTCCCTACTCTAATGTCAGTCTGGAGGGAGGGAGTGGTGGCTCAGGCCTTGATTCCAGCAGGTGTCAGATCTGGCAGGAAAGGAAGTATCCACAGAGCAGAGGGTGGACAACCACAGGTGGTCTCCCAACAGTAGAATCCTGGCTCCTGGGAACTCACAGGTTTCTGTCAGCACTGCTGCCAGAAACCCAGGCTGGCACCTGTCCTGGAGTGTGTCAGTCCTGTGGGCCGGATCAGGCTGGCACTCAGGCCAGATATCCAGCAAGCTCAGCAACATCCCAGTGTAGCAGCCTACAGGTGCCGAGGATTTAGGCAAACGCAAGGACCATCATATCCTGGGCAGCCAGACTAAACATCGAGCCCACCAGCTGTGTACCTGGCTAGGTGAGCCCTGGCCTGGGCTCTCAGATAGGCTGGCCTGAGCCTGCAAGGAACAGCTCCTCAGGCACAGAGCTTCTGAAACAGAAGCAGGACCTTGCTCAGCATTTTCCTGGAGGGAGGTAAGCTCCTGTTGGAAACAGCATTCATCCCTTCAGCAATGAGTTTTACTATCAAATAGTTTCACACAGAGAGACGGAAGTGATGCTTCCTAATTCACTGGCAAAGGAGGGTGTTTTCACCAGCAGGTGGGGATGTACTCCTCACCACTGAAACCTGCAGCTGTAAGGATTGTGGCTCTGTTTTTCTGTTCTCTCTTTCCTTCTTTCTCTTGTTTTCTGTCCGTTGTGCTTGTTGTTATTGATGCTTCCTTTCTCTTTCACTCTTCACTCCTCTTCCCCTTCTTTCATTCTATCCCTCTTTCTTCCCGCCTTTCTCCTCACCCTGAGCTCCCCTCCTGTCCTGTTCTAGACACGCTCCTCAGTGGTTCCCTATCACCCTTTCACCTCCCCTCCCCCCACAGCCCTGCACCCCACCAATCTCTCTGCCTCTTCTGCCTGCATAGGTCACAGAGGTCTGCCTTGCAGTTTTGTAAACTAATAAAGTATTGGAGGGAAGGTCTAAATGCTGTTGGCTGACATAGATGTCCCCTCCACCTTCTTGACAGGCTCTCCAAACTCGACTCTCGGCTCTCGATATTCACTTTCCCTTGTGCCAGGTGGCTTGCTCTGCCGAGGCCAACCTCCATCCAGACCTCTCTGCACCTTCCTTGGAACCCAGCCAGGATATTGTCTCATGATGCATTTGCTAAAAGACATAAGTGACCCATCATTAGTCAAATTTGCAAAGGTTAGTGTGAGACAGTGATATAAGACTTCAGTACAGCAAGTCCTCGCTTCAATACTGGCTCTATCATACCACCAATCTAGGTAATTTGGGGAACATTACTTACCCTTTCTCACACTTTGTTTCCTAATCTGTAGAATGGGTATTATGATATAAGCAGGGCTCCTGGAGGGCCCCGTGAGATACTGTAATAGTGCACGTACCATGGTGCTTGGAACACTGCAAATACTCGAGAATGACCAGTCTCTTCAACCTTCACTATATCCCTTTCTTCACCCTCTCTCTCTCCGAACAAATTGAAAACACTATGAGAGCAGGTGCCTTGAACTCTAAGATCTGTCTAGCCCCAGCCCTATTACAATGCCTTATATTTGCAAGTGTCAAGGAAGGTGAGACTGGTAACAATTAGAGCAATGACAAGGAGAAGGGGCTGTGGGGAGTAGAGGGTCTCACAGATTCATTGCTGGGAAAACAACTCGAAGTTTATCTTTGGGGAATGTCTCTCCACATGGCAGGCCAAACCAGGTCAGTCTTGCTCACCTATGAGCTCATCTTACATCTTAAATTAGGAACTCCACATGTTTCAGAAAACATACACTGTTGTTCTAAGAAGGCCTCAATAACCAAATGTCACCCTCGGAGGGATTCACACTAGGGGGGGTCTCTGGGCCTATTTAGTCACCAGCTCACAAATGCTTCCCACTCAGTTTCTAACTAGCATTGCAAAATCTACAGTAAGTAGCTTAGAATTATTACTTACTTGTGTCCTAGCAACTGAGAACTAACCAAAGGAAGCTTAGCTGCACTCCTCACTCTTAAATTAGAGGAACCTTCAGGTAAAAGCATTCAGTAAATGTCATTTATGACCAAAAGAGTATACTTGGGCAACACGGGACCTAGTGGCTTAAAGGGTCCAAATGTTGCCCACAATTCCACTCAGCTCAATGGCCTAAAGACACCTTTGTTTGGGCCCCAAATATGATAACTATTACCTTGTCTGGGAAAGAAGAGATTAGGGAATTCAACATTATATCAAGAGACCTGATCTTTACTTGTCTCTGTCATCGTTTTCTATAGCAGTGAAGAGCATACAGAGCTCTGAATTATTAGGAGGAGGATGGAATAAAGAACTGGAGAGAGGGACTGGGTTACTTCTCTTAAAGGAAGAGTTGGGCCCTAAAACAGAGAGTTCTGGTTTGGGGCAATAATTCTTCTGGTCAGAGCTACCTGACTAGATCTGACCAGATTTTTCAGCAGTGAAGCTCCAAACCCCTACGCCCCACATCCCTTTCAGCTACTAACAAGTACCCTTCCCATTGCTCCACCAAGATGCAATCGGGGCCCTCTAATCTTGACAGTTACTTACAGGAACACTATACCATTTTCAGTTGCATGATCCCCATTATTCCCTAGAGAACTAGGACTGAGAAGTGTATAGGCTACTTCTGGAAAAAGCAGTAAGTCAAAAAGGAAACTCCCCAATTCCCCAAGAGGGTAATAAAATTCAGGTAAGTTGGCAGCTGGCCTTTTAAATATCTGGCAGAACTCACTTGTTTCAGAAGCACAGAAAAAATTGCCTGATTCTTTCCCCATTGTTCTTTCACTTCAGAAACTGCCTTGTTTCTTCAGATTTTTTTTCCTTTTTTCATACAAGGGACACAATTAACAACCTTCAGGCTCTCCCAGGAGCATGTTAATTAATCTGATTCGGGGTATTTCCCTTCAGTTAGAAATGGTGAGCTGTGAGCCTTCTCCAAGCTTCTGAAATTGAAGCCCATGTCATTCGTTTCTCATGCAAAGCCCCAAGGCTCCCTGGTGGAACTAGAGGCCTAAATTGGCCTTGTTCATTTACCCAGGCAATTAATAATGCATTTGGCAAAAAACACAGCTTGTTTGCTAGGCTCCAGAGACAGCTGCCAACATTCCTTAATTGAGTTCAACCTGCTGGGCTCAGGTGCTTTTCCACAGGAATCTGCTGAGGGGACCTTGCCAAAGGTCTGCTCTCTCTGGGAAGGAAACTCTGGCTGATGATTTGCATAATCAGATCAACCCCCTGGCAGGTGCACAGCACCTTACAGTTTACAGAGTGTTCCTCAGCACTTATCTCAGTTATTAATTACTGCTCAATATCTCCCATTTGCATTTCCCCAAAAATGGAAAGTTGGATATGCTCAACCATAACTTGTTCTCAAGTGGGATCTGATTTTACATAGGCTTGCTCAACCCAAGTCACAAATTCTAATCCTTCCTTAGGTACAATTAGGTTTCCTCTGGGCCTGCCCATCCTCTTAACATCCTAGAACCAGTGATACTTCTGTCCACGGAACACTCACCAAAAGATGAGTCATCTCTAGAAACAAGTATTAGGCATATCAGGGCTCCTCTGTAAGGTCCTCTAAGCTCTATTGTTTTAAGGATAGAATGTAAAATCTTTTGTCAGATCTATGATGAGGCATGTAGAGCTAAGTGATTCCTTTAAACCACTATGTAGTTGTATTCCAGTGTTGCAGGAACCACAATGGATGCTTCCAGTCCCTTCCTGAAGACTGCGCCATTGCTCCACCTGTTAGGCTGCTACAGTGTTTAAATGAAGCTGCTTGTATTCTCAGTAGAGGTTCTCCAGGTTAGAAATGGAGTGGCTGACTCACAGGATATGCATATTTTCAATGTTACTGGGAACTGACTAATTGTTCTCTACAGTTTTTATCAATTTGTACTGCCACCAGCAATGTATGAGTTTATTTTCTGTATCTTTTCATCACACCTGTTACCAGTCAATAATTTTAAACAATTCTATTAAGTTTTAAAAAAAAAATTGTCATGTTGTTTTAATTTACATTGATTACTAAAGAAACTGAGAATTTTTCCTTTTTCTTTTCTTTTCTTTTCTTTTTTTTTTTTTTTTTGAGGAGGAGGAGGAGAATGGGGCATTTGGATTTCTTCCTCTGTGAATTGTCCATTCATATATTTTGCCCATTTTCCTTTTTCTGTTGGATTGGGGTTTTTTCCTTTAAAAAATCATGCATAGGGACTTCCGGAAAAATGGCGGAGTGAGGTGAGCCTCTGTAAAGCTCCCCTGGAATTTACAAAGAATCGAACAACAAAAACTCCACAAAGGACTCCCTGCACAGCAGACAAGCAACACGAAGAGGCCCACTACCAACTGAAATCACCTACAGGTGGGAGATTCGCGCGAGTGGAGGGAGGAGGAAAGGGAGAAGCGCGCGGACACGGAACCCCGCGGGCGCAGGACGCAGACCTCGCTCAGTGTGCTGAGCTCGCTGCTTCCCGGAACTACCGCAGCTGCGGGAGATCGGACTACTAGGGCTCCGCCAGGGCTCCACAGGGCTGAGGGGACAGCATATAACACGGCTGAACCCAACGCTCACGGCAGAGACCTCGGAGAAAAGACTGAGGGAAAAAGGCTGAAAACAGTGGTTTAAGCCCGCACTGCCGAGCAGAGAACAGAGCCTTAGGCACTGAGACTAGCCGCCCCCTCCCTCCCAGAGCTCGCCCGCCCCCACCTGCCCGGTGCTAGAAGCGAAACAGTAGCAGTGTCAGATCAAAACAACAGAAAATTTGCTGTTTTGAGAACTGTGGACCAAACACAAATTCACAGCCCAACTAGTTCCAGCAAAGGGAGAGAGCTGTGGAAGCAGGACCGGCTGTGGTGGTGGTCGCCGCCATTGCTCTGGGCCACCTCTCACAACTCACCCGCCCCTGACCCCACCTATCTGGGCGGATCCCTGCAGGAGTAAACAGAACTGCTGAAATATACGGGCTCTGAATCAGCAGCTGGAAGAGCTTTGGAACATCAAAAGCTCTCCGCATACCCACCGGGACACTGCGCCCTGTGACCTAGACGAACTATTAACAGAGGAGAAGCCCGTCTCCCAGGGAATCCCCCCATTGTGTGAGAAGTTGGAATAGTGCAGAGAAAACATAGCACTACTGTGTGGGAGAAGAAAAATAAGTTGCAGTTGGAGAAATAATAAAACATTCTACCAACAAGTACTGGCAAACAAAAGAAAGACCGCTTTCTATCAACCTGTTGCAGAAGTCACTCCTGTAGATGTCTAGGAAGAGAAATAGTAAACCAGTAATCGCCATGAATAACCAAGGCAACAAGATAGCTCAGAAAGAAAGTGAAAAATCTCCAGAGAAGGCACTTAAAGATACAGAAATATGTGACTTAAATGACAGAGAATTCAAGATTGCAGTTCTGAAAAAACTCAACGAGATACAAGAAAACACAGATAGGCAGTTAAATGAACTCAGAAACTCAATCAAAGAACAGCATGAGCATTTTACGAAAGAGATTGAAATCTTAAAAAAGAACCAAATAGAATTTCTGGAGATTAAGAACTCAATAGAAGAAATTAAGAATGAAATAACCAGCTTAGGTAGTAGAGTTGACCAGATGGAGGAAAGAATCAGTGACATCGAAGATAGAAACCTGGAAATGACACAGATAGAAGAAGAAAGAGACTTGAGACTTAAAAGAAATGAAAGAACTCTACAAGAACTTTCTGACTCCATCAGAAAGAGCAATATAAGAATAATGGGCATACCAGAAGGAGAAGAAAGAGAGAAGGGAACAGAGAATATATTCAAACAAATTGTCGATGAGAACTTCCCAAATTTGTGGACAGAACTGGACCCTCGAATCCAAGAAGCAAATAGAACACCTAGTTACCTCAATCCCAACAGGCCTTCTCCAAGGCACATTGTATTGAAGCTGTCTAAAATCAACAACAAAGAAAGAATCCTCAAGGCAGCCAGGGAAAAGAAGACGGTAACTTACAAAGGAAAGCCCATGAGATTATCATCAGGTTTTTCAGCAGAAACTCTAAAAGCCAGAAGGGAGTGGAACCAAATATTTAAATTATTGAAAGAGAGAAATCATGAGCCAAGAATAATATATCCAGCAAAGATATCCTTTAGATATGAAGGAGGAATAAAGACCTTTCCAGACATACAGAAGCTGAGGACATTTTCTAATACATGACCTGTACTACAAGAAATACTAAAGGAGGCTATTCAACCACCATCAACAAGACAATTTGTGGCAACCAAAACTCAAAAAGGGGGAGAGTAAAGGCCTGAACCGGAATACAGGAATGGAGAAAGTAAGCGTGCTGAAGAAAATGGAATACTCTAAATATCAAACTTTCTTTTACATAAACTTAAGGGTAACCACTCAAAATAAATCCAGAACTGAAATATATACTGTAATAAAAGAAGAAACAGAGGGAAATATCATGGAATAACACCACTCAGAAATAATAGACAACAACAAAAAGGCAAAGAAACAATGGAGGCACAGTCTTACCACAAAACTAAAGAGAAATGATAGGAAATCCTCACATATCAATAATCACCCTAAATGTAAATGGATGGAACTCACCAATAAAAAGGCACAGAGTAGCAGATTGGATCAAAAAACCAAACTAAACCATATGCTGTCTCCAAGAGACACATCTCAGCTACAAGGACAAGCATAGACTTAAACTGAAAGGGTGGAAATTGACATTCCAAGCAAATGGTACCCAGAGAAAATCAGGTGTAGCCATAATGATATCAGATGAAACAGACTTCAAGGTGAAAAAGATAACAAGAGACAAAGATGGACATTTCATAATGGTGAAGGGACTGTACAACAAGAAGACATAACAGTCATCAATATTTATGCCCCCAATCAGGGAGCACGAAATACACCAAGCAACTACTAACAGAACTAAAGGGAGAAATTGACCAAAACACAATTATACTAGGGGACTTAAATACATCATTGACAGCTATGGATAGATCATCCAAACAGAAAATAAATAACGAAATAGTAGCCCTAAATGACACATTAGATGAAATGGACATAATTGACATTTATAGAGCACTTCATCCTAAAACATCAGACTACACATTCTTTTCTAGTGTACATGGAACATTCTCAAGGATAGACCATATATTGGGACATAAAATCAGTCTCAACAAATTTAAGAAGATTGAAATCATACCATGCATATTCTCTGATCACAAGGCTTTGAAATTGGATATCAACTGTAAAAAAAAAGCGGGGAAAAACAAATACATGGAGACTAAACAACATACTTTTAAAGAAGGACTGGGTCAAAGAAGAAATTAGAGGAGAGATCAAAAGATACATTGAAACAAATGACAATGAAAATACATCCTACCAAAATTTTTGGGATGCAGCGAAAGCAGTTTTAAGAGGAAATTTATCTCATTACAGGCCTATCTCAAGAAACAAGAAAACTCCCAAATAAATAACCTCATGTTACACCTTAAAGAACTAGAAAAAGAAGAACAAGTAAAACCCAAGGTCAGCAGAAGAAAGGAAATAATAAAAATTAGAGCAGAACTAAATGAAATAGAGAACAAAAAGACAATAGAAAAAATTAATGTGACAAAGAGCTGGTTCTTTGAAAAGATTAACAAAATTGACAAACCCTTGGCTAGACTTACTAAGATAAAAAGAGAGAAGACACTGATTAACAAAATCAGAAACGTAAAAGGGGAAGTTATCACGGACACCACAGAAATACAAAGGATCATCCAAGAATACTATGAAGGACTATATGCCACCAAATTCAACAACCTAGAAGAAATGGACAAGTTCTTAGAAACATATAGCCTTCCAAGGCTGAACCATGAAGAACTGGGAAATCTAAACAGACCGATCACCAGTATCGAAATTGAATCAGTCATCCAAAACCTTCCCAAAAGCAAAAGTCCGGGACCAGATGGCTTCACTAGTGAATTCTACCAAACCTTCAAAGAGGATCTAATACCAATTCTGCACAAACTCTTCCAAAAAATTGAAGAAGTGACAGTACTCCCTAACTCATTTTATGAGGCCAACATTACCCTGATACCAAAAACTGGTAAGGACAACACACACACAAAAAAAAACTACAGACCAATATCTCTAATGAATACCGATGCAAAATCCTAAATAAAATTCTAGCAAATCGAATACAACAATGCATTAAAAAGATTATTCATCACGACCAGTGGGGTTCATCCTCGGGGCACAAGGATCGTTCAACGTACACAAATCCATCAATGTGATACATCACATAAACAAAATAAAGGACAAAAATCATATGATTATATCAATTGATGCAGAAAAAGCATTTGACAAGATACAACATCCATTTATGATTAAAACACTTAATAAAATGGGTATAGAAGGAAAATACCTCAACATAATACAGGCCATATATGACAAGCCCTCTGCTAATCTCATAATTAATGGAGAAAAACTGAAGCCCTTTGCTCTACGTTCAGGAACACGACAGGGATGTCCCCTATCACCTCTGCTTTTCAACATAGTGTTGGAAGTCCTTGCCAGAGCAATCAGGCAAGAGAAAGAAATAAAAGGCATCCAAATTGGGAATGAAGAAGTTAAATTATCACTCTTTGCAGATGACATGATGCTATATATAGAAAACCCTAAAGACTCCACCAAAAAGCTATTAGAAACAATCAACGAATACAGTAAAGTTGCCGGCTACAAAATCAACGCACAAAGTCCATTGCCTTCCTATATACTAACAATGAAATCTCAGAAAAAGAAATACAAAAAACAATTCCTTTTGCAATTGCAGCAAAAAGAATAAAATACCTAGGAATAAACTTAACCAAGGATGTGAAAGACCTATATGCTGAAAACTATAAGACATTTTTGAAAGAAATTGAAGAAGACACAAGAAATGGAAAGACATTCCGTGCTCATGGATTGGAAGAATCAACATAGTTAAAATGGCCATATTACCCAAAGCAATATACAGATTCAATGCAATCCCCATCAAAATCCCAATGGCATATTTTAAAGAAATAGAACAAAAAATCATCAGATTTGTTTGGAACCACAAAAGACCCCGAATAGCCAAAGCAATCTTAAGGAAAAAGAACTATAATGGAGGTATCACACTTCCTGACTTTGTCTTGTACTACAGGGCTACAATAATCAAAACAGCATGGTATTGGCAGAAAAACAGACACATAGACCAATGGAATAGAATTGAGAACCCAGAAATAAAACCACATAAATATGGACAGATAATTTTTGACAAAGAAGCTAAAAACATACAATGGAGCAAAGACAGCCTCTTCAATAAATGGTGCTGGGAGAATTGGATAGCCACGTGCAAAAGAATGAAACTGGACTGCTATTTGTCACCATGTACCAAAGTTAATTCAAAATGGATCAAAGACTTAAGCATAAGACCTGACACAATAAACTGCATAGAAGAAAACATAGGTACTAAACTTATGGACCTTGGGTTCAAACAGCATTTTATGAACTTGACTCCAAAGGCAATGGAAGTAAAAGCTAAAATACACGAATGGGACTATATGAAACTTAAAAGCTTCTGCACAGCAAAAGAAACCATTGACAAAATAAAGAGGCCACCAACTGAATGGGAGAAGATTTTTGCTAACAGTGCCTCCGATAAGGGGCTAGTATCCAGAATATACAAGGAACTCATGCAACTCAACAACAAAAAAACAAACAACCCAATTGAAAAATGGGCAGAGGACTTGAAGAGACATTTCTCCAAAGAGGACATACAAATGGCAAATAGACATATGAAAAAATGCTCAACATCACTAATCATCAGAGAAATGCAAATCAAAACCACAATGAGATATCACCTCACCCCAGTCAGAATGGCTATCATCAACAAGACAAACAATAACAAATGTTGGAGAGGCTGTGGGGAAAAGGAACCCTCATACACTGTTGGTGGGAATGCAGACTGGTGCAGCCGTTATGGAAGGCAGTGTGGAGGTTCTCAAAAATTACGAATAGAATTGCCATATGACCCAGCAATCCCTCTTCTGGGTATCTACCCAAAAAATCTGAAAACATTTAGAGATAAAGACACGTGTGCTCCAATGTTCATTGCAGCTTTGTTTACGGTGGCCAAGACATGGAAACAACCAAAATGTCCTTCGATAGATGAATGGATAAAGAAGTTGTGGTATATATACACAATGGAATACTATTCGGCAGTAAGAAAAGATGATATAGGAACATTTGTGACAACATGGATGGATCTTGAGAGAGTAATGCTGAGTGAAACAAGTCAGACAGAAAAAGCAGAGAACCATGTGATTTCACTGATATGTGGTATATAAACCAAAAACAACAAAAGAACAAGACAAACAAATGAGAAACAGAAACTCATAGACACAGACAATAGTTTAGTGGTTGCCAGAGGGTAAGGGGGGCGGGGTGGGGGTGGGAGATGAGGGTAAGGGGGATCAAATATATGGTGATGGGAGAGAACTGACTCTGGGTGATGAACACACAATGGGATTTATAGATGATGTAATACAGAATTGTACACCTGAAATCTATGTAATTTTACTAACAATTGTCACCCCAATAAATTTAATTTAAAAAAAAAAAAAAAAATAAGAAGAGATAAAGAGCTTAAAAGAAAAACAGAATTTGTTATCAACAAGCCAGTAATACAATAAATGTTAAAGGACTGTTTAAGCAGAAAAGAAGAAAAAAGAAGATAGAATAAAATAAATGAAATTATAGATGATGTTCCTATCAATAATCACTTTAATCTATGTAATGGCTTGAATGTCATCAAAAACACAGTGGTGAATTGAATAAGAAAAAAACAGGACCCATGTATATACACCAAGATAATCACTTCATCTGAGATCAACCAAAATTAATATAAGACTAATATATAATAAACACCATCATATACACATGTAATATAATATAATACAATCAGGTAATATTAATTTTTCCCAAAAGGATGCATGGTATGCATTCAGTAGCTATGTAGCCAACACAGGAAAAAATAGACTCTGAAATTCCCTGCACTGTGTTGAGCATTCCTCAGATAGGAGCTTCTAGTTGATCTCACACAGTGCAAAACAGAGATTTTGACTCCTATTACTGAAGGTTAAATTTTATGATATTGAAAATAAATAAAAAAAAATATTTCCTGTTTCATGATTTAAAGTCTGGGATGATGGACCATTAAGCTTTGTTACTGCTGGCATTTATAAACTCAGTAAACCCTAAATAAAGTTTTCCATCCTGTTTGATTATATAGACAAACACACACACACACACACACACACAACACAAAAAACCTACATCATAGATATTTCATCTAAGACTTGCATTAAACTCAGATACAAGCTCTGAGATAGTAAACCTTAGGGGTCTTCAGCTCTCTCTCTTCCCTGAAAAGAGACCTAACCAGACACACTCTACACAAAATTAAATATTAAACAATTATATCTCTAATATAATTAAATATCTTATATTTTATATATTATAGTAAATAAGACCTCTTTTATTAATTTGCTCCAAAAAACATTAGAGCTGATTGCCTCTTTAGCTGAAATCAGAATAATATTAAAAATTCCTAGGCATGGAACAATGTCATAAAATCTATATCATTTTTCAAGCATTTAAAGGATAACTTTAGCTTATAATGCTGAGAGTTATGGATGTCAGACAATTTGTTGTGAGAAAATGAGGCTTTCTTCAGCTAAAAATTTTATCTTTTTTACTTCTTTTGTCATTTAATCAAGGCACAAGATTCACTGGGACAAATTCTTTAGGGCTAAAACAACAAATGCCAGTAAATTTCCCCACCACAGGATGTTCTAAGAGAAATGTGCCAAATCCCAGACTCATTGATGGTTCAATCTCTCACTTCATGACAAAGACACCTCATCATTTCTCTTGGAAGATGGAATAAGACTGAACTGGTTCCACCAATCTTAATCTCGATGTTCAATTTTCCAACCTTTCTCTCAGACTTCTTTTCTTTTCAAACTGTATCAAATCTAAATATTGTCATGCTTCAAAAATCACAAAATAGTAAGCCCTTCCATATGCTTTTATTATGGCCTTTTTATCTCTAGAGCCAATAGATTCAGGAATCAGCTCTGAACTATGTCAATGCATGAATTTTAAAGACATAGGACTTTCATTTTCCAGTTCTCACCTTTTCTTTCTTCCTTAAAATGGGCCATACCACCAAACCAATACTTTTTATGGCTAGTTTTTCCTTAGGCAGTCTATCTAATATCATAATTTACATAGATTGAGCTGGTAGGATTCACAGAATCCTAACCCCCAAGTCAAGGAAGGAAGCATTATGTAAACATTGTTTGACATGAATTAAAGTGTTCAGGCATCCAAGCTCAGATCCCCAGCTTCTCAGGGGACTTCAGGAGCTCCAGAAACATTTTGCAATAAATAATGCAACTATGAAAATACCATCTCTTGTGGTCCCTTAAACATTCTTATTTTGCTCTTTTAAGTTTAAAAAAAAAGTACTGGCAAGAAAAAGTTTGAAAACATCCATAGTCAGTTTATTGATGAAAATAATAAAATGCCATGGTTGAAAAAGGAAATAAAGAATCAGAATGAGAATCTCACAGATAGTATAAGTACAAACTTTAAGATTATCAATGGTCTGATTAGAGCAGACATAAACTCAACCTTGGATTGGTAGGTATATAGATCTTTCGTCCTTTTCCTGACTGAATGCTAGCTTTCCGTGTATCTTGAGGAGCGATCTTTATAGCGCTGCTGTGGAGATTTGCTGCTTTGCCTAAAGATGTCAACAAATCATCTTACAATTAGACTGAAAATTTTCTTGAATGATCTCCTATCCATGACAGTGAATAGCGTCATCCATTTCTGAGGGAGGAGGTATAACTTCTCCTAGATGAACTTATTGAGTCAGTCCAAACAAATTAAATATAACCACATCAAGTGAAGATCTAGAATCATAAAGAGATTATGCTAAGAGACTATAAGGATTGAAGGTAGGCAAAAGAGATATGAGACAGTGAGAACAAAGCCAGTGTGGCTATGGAGAACAGTGACCGGCCCACATCTGCAATGGTGGAAATGTGGCTCTGAATCTTCAGGGATACAGACAGCAGTTCACTCAGGAACAGAGCACAGAACCAGGATGTGGGCTCTTTGATCAGCTGATCTCTCTCTGACAGAATAAGCAGAAATTTACTAACTCAGCTGTTCTTGATACCAGTTGGGCTGGGACCACAGACTCATCCTGGGTCCCCAGCTTGAAAAGACTTACCCCAGCCCTTAGAGACCAATTGGCTGGACAGGAAGTCAGATTACAGAGGAGCCATAGTGTCAGGAAAAAGTGTGAGTTGAACAAGGGAAAAGTTGGGAAGTGTGATTAAGGCTGATTCCTAGACCCCACAATCTACACTTTCTGGCCAAGTGGAAGAGGTGACAGCTGGCGCTGGAGAGAAAACCTATAGCACATCTTTTTCTGCCATAAGACAACTGCGGACATAAGATAACAGCATGAGACAGATGGGAGGCAAGCAGCAGCCAGAAATTCCGCCCACACACACACACACACACACACACACACCTACACACATGGGAAGGAAGTGCTAAGACTCAGGAGCTGGACACAGGCTGGTTTCTCAGTGTGCATATGTGCAAGAGAAACTGCACTGAATTTGTAGTACTCCTAAGCCAACAAATCTGCAATCCCATGTCCTCTACCAGAGAGCAAAATACACTCCAGAACAGACAACCTGGAGGCAAGACAAGCCTATCACACCTGTTTTGTTTTGTTTGTTTGCATTGATATAGGAGAGGGTTGACATATGTCTGTGAGTTGTTGTCTGTGATTTGCTTTGTTCTGAAATGACAGGGCCTAGATTCAACAAAAATCAGGTACACTGGGTTTTCATGTAAAGCTCCCCTGGAATTTACAAAGAATCGAACAACAAAAACTCCACAAAGGACTCCCTGCACAGCAGACAGGCAACACGAAGAGGCCCACTACCGACTGAAATCACCTACAGGTGGGAGATTCGCGCGAGTGGAGGGAGGAGGAAAGGGAGAAGCG